>NC_056747.1:366887980-367240480 GCF_019279795.1 Protopterus annectens | reverse complement strand
TACACTGTGTTTCAGTAATACAACATTTTTTGCCCTTTCTTTTGCATTGGGCTGTTCTATAATGGCTTAGTATGAGAGCACTCTGAATTGCTGCTTTATTTAAGACTCTAAAGACACAATATAAATAAGTTCTGTAATAAGTAAGTCTTTGTATTAATCTTCATTGCTATCTTCTAAACAAACATATATAAACACCATTTATTTCAGATGCAGAGAGCAATTAAATAGCTTTTGCGAAGCAGTAAATTTCTTAAGGTAAAGTGTCCCCTTTCACTAACTCAGTTTGTCAGCTAAGCATGGTAAACTTCCTGGGATCACAACAGCTCATGAAAAGCTGAATGCTCATAAAAGTTGGTCAAAGTGAAAGAGTTGCTTTACCTGTGAATATACTACCCATGTTTCTCAAAGGGAAGCCTCACTCACATTTCCCTGTTTTTTCTCCACTCAAGAACAGTTGTTGCTGATTGTTTCTGTAGTTGAAAATCACACAGAGTGGGTCAGAAACGTCTAAACACAGACAATTCACTCCCTGCCCTAACCCATCATGACTTCCTTAACGCACTCAATGTCTCCATCCACATCTCATCCACCAATCACATCCCTCCCTAACCCCAGCCTTTCTACCAATCAATAAACATTTCCAACAAGACTTTTGCCCTTCTCTTCCCATATCCTCCAAGCCTTTTTACCTATCACATTGTCATATTACTCATTCACTCATAATCAAACATTCATACTTCAACAACAAACCCAACTAGATTAACTCACCTACCTACACATAGCAATCATTGCTTGGGACTATACAGTATCAAGCCAGATGTTTAGCATTTGTGACACAAATAACTTTCTATTATTCATCCTCAGTTTAAAGATAATAACATGCCATCATGTAGCAAACGGCCCTTAAAACCAATCCCTGGAAACAAATCCTACTTGAAAAAACATAATTCATTACATACACCACCAGCCTTATAACTGTTTTAGTTCTGGACCACCTATTAGCCTACCAAACACAGAACACAACAGCACACACCACCAATTTACCCATTGCCCTCTCAGTCCTTCCTCTATCTATCTGCCCTCCATATTTCTTTATACTATTATACCGAATCAAAATCCAGCCCCCTGCTATAAAACACGCTAAACTGTACTGCTGATCTAACCAGCATATCCTATAACTGAAAAGTTCATCTCTACTTGATTCCCAAGTAGACTATTCTCTATCTGTAAAGCCTAGCACTTACTCCTACAGTACTTGCACCTTGATAAAGCACTCTTATTATAGATAGTACCCCACCAGCCCAAAACCCACTTCCCCCGGAGTCCTTTGAAAGTTCTTTATCTACTACTTCTAGTATGTCGAGGGATCAGTTGCTAGTGTCCTCTCCAGCTCAACTGGTGAACGAATATTGAGGCAATGTTACAATTGCCTCATGTACACAGACAATCCTCTCCTTCCCACAAAACACAAATACATGCGAGAGATGCAACTATACGGCCAAACTGGAGGCTGAGCTCTCTCAACATAGGACTGGCAAGACCAGACAGGAGGAGAAGGCAACCACACACAATACATACCCAGTCACACATGGTACCATCACAACTTCAAATCATACACATACTCACACAAAGACATACTGAGGCTCTGGTCAAAATTTACCAAAACAGCAGAGGCCACCAAAGCAGACACCCAAACAACTACCACCTCATGACCCAACACATGCAACACATAGACCACACAGTCAGAGTGTCAAACAGTCACAGCCCTTAAGGCCAAACAAAATGCCAGACACACTTGTCATTGGTGATTCCATAGTCAGACACCTGAGTAAGGAGAAGGTCACAGTAAGCTGCTGCCTGTCGGCTAGAATCCGCCACATACGACTCAGTCATTGTCCACGCTGGTGTCACTCTCTGATTATGTAGCCCAGGCAGGTATGACCCTGACCTTGAGCAGTATCCTACCTTCACCTAGAATGATGCCACAATACAGTGATAAGATGATCAGCTTTAATAATTGGCTTAAATTTTGGTGTCATTCAAATGTCTGTCTGCCTGGGATGACATGCTGGACAATACGCTCGCAAGGGGGCGGCTTGCACCTGTCACCCTGGGCTTCCGGATATTGGCAAAGGCTCTTGCCACCCCATAGTGCCTTTTTAGGCAAGGCTCAAATTCTAAACCTACCACCCTAGAACACCAAAAAGGAAAAAACTAAGGGTAATGCTGCTCAATGCCAGAAGTCTCAATCTCAAGATGCGAGGCCCTTCTCAATATGGAGAACATCGATGTCTGTGCTGTGACAGAAACCTGGTTCAAGGCTCCTGAGAGCACCCCAGCACTAACAGGTTTCACCTCATATCGCCCCAAAATCCGGACAACACTAAGAGAGGAGGGGGTGTCCATATTCATAAAGGACACCCACACCTCAAGGTTGTGGGCAACGCGCGATGCATCTGAGACCATCCAGGTGCAATTAACCATAGGCAAGACTGCTCTGCAATTTGTAGCATGTTACAGGCCACCCTCTCAAACTCAGGAACCTCACATGGCCTTCCTGAAAACATGGATAAATGTATCTCCAAACACCATCATACTAGGTGACTTCAACTACCCTAATATAGACTGGGAACACTACTCAAGCCCGAACACTCTAACCCAAAGATTCCTGGAGTTCATAAACTCAAATGCCATGGAACAACTAGTCACCATCCCCACAAGAGGTGAAAACATACTTGATCTCATCATCACGAACATGGGATCAAAATGTTCAACACCGAAGTATACCCTCACTGGTGAGATCAGATCATAAACTAATCTCGCTGGAGGTCCTCATCCCGCCCCCACCTGAAACAAAAAGACCACAGTGAAAAACTTCTCAAAAGCCGATTTCACACTTCTAAAAACTAGTGTGGTCTCCTTTAAGTCCCCTGAGCCAGTGGTAAACATTACTCAAACCGCTGAATCACTTACAAATGCCTTCTACCAGCACCTACAGGACTGCATGGATCAGGCAATCCCAAACAAAACTAAGACTCTCTGTACAAAAGGCAAGCGTCCAGTCTGGTGGACCCCAGCCATAAACAAGCTCTACAACAAAAGGAGGAAGCTACTACAAGATAGAGCAAAATCCTTGAAAGGTAAGACACCTTTGATCATTATAAGTAAAAAACTAAGAGCTCTCATAAAATCATCCAAGGCAAATTTTGAGAGAAAAATCGCCAAGGACTCTAAAGACAATCATAAGGCCTTCTTTAGCTATGTTAGAAACCTAGGAGGAAACTCCCAGATATGCTCAGAATTAGTTCAAAATGATGTGAAAATTACTGAACCTACACACATTGCTAACATACTGGCTGACAGGTTCAGTGCAAACTTCTCCCCCCCCAAAAGGAGAGATATCTATTCCAGAGGATTGTAGCCCCCAAACATCTCCAACGCCCAGGTGAGAACTGCCCTCACTAAGGCAAAAACACAGCATCCATGGGACGGATGGTGTCCCGGCTGTGTGCTTCATGAACTCAACGAGGAATTAAACCCACAGTTAGGACAGCTGTTTAATCTTAGCCTCACCTCAGGATATGTACCCAAGGACTGTGGTCGCACTTCATAAGGGCGGTGCCTCCACAGACCCTGGAAATTATTAGCTTAACAAGCCTTATCTGCAAAGCCATGGAGAGGATCATAATGGAACTCATAAATAAAGACATAGGGAACTTGCAGACTTTGGATCCAACCCAGTTTGGCTTTGTCAAAGGCAGATCCTGCCTCTTAAACTTGGTTGACTTTTTCGAGACAGTCACCAAGGCCATTGATGAGGAAAGGCAGTCCATACAGCCTACCTCGACCTGGCAAAGGCCTGACACAATACCCCACTCAGGTATCATCGAAAACTCATCAGCTTGAATGTAAACCCATACATCACAAGATGGGTTGCAAACTGGCTGAACCCACAGGGTCAGAGTTGCTGGAGCCATGTCAGACTCAAAGCCTGTCACAAGTGGTGTCCCACAGGGCTCAGTCCTGGGTCCACTCTTGTTCGGCATCTACTTTTCTGAAGTACAAGCAAACACAGGAGGGTTATGGCTGACAAAGTTTGCAGATGACTGCAAACATCTGACACAGATATCCTCCAGAAGGGCCTCACAGAAACGGATAACTGGTGCCAGAGCCATGGCCTGAAGTTAAACGCCAAAAATGCATAGTCATACCAAAACAAGGTTACCCCTAGCTACCATATAGGTGACAATCCACTGAGCACAGAAAAGTCATCAGGGATCTGGGGACCCAAGTTGACAGTAGTCTTCGCTTGACACTCATGTTGCTAAAGTAGTTAGGAAAACCTTCTATATCGCCCACCTGATCATGAAGGGATTCACATCTAGATCAAGGAGGAGGTCATCCCCTGTACTCATCACTCATTAGACCTATGATTGAGTACAATGCCCGCTCGAATGTATCTGACCAGACACCTGATGCAGCTTGAAGGGCCCCAAAGTTCTCTCACCAAAAGATAAAGGGTCTCAAAAATATGTCTTATGCTGCCCGACTGAAAGAACTCCAGCTTTATTCAGTCTCATACCGCTTGCTCAGAGGTGACCTGTGCCTGACATATAAAGGCCATGTCAAACCCAGATTTGATGAATATGCTTCACCTCAAAAATCTAGATCCCTCAGAACCACAAGGGCAGGAGAACAGATTCATCACCCAGAGACTCCTATGCTGTGGAACAAAATCCCGTACATGCTGGCCTTGTTCAAGAGGAATCTTGACCAATGGATGGATTACTTCAGTGTCACTGCTTGACAGAGGCACAGAAAAATGATAGGCATAGTTTTTATTTCAACTAAAAGGCTTATAAATGCCCTTGGGCAGATAGCCTAGTATGAACCTATGAACCTATGAACCTATGAACTCTGTCATACTGTTTCCAGACATCTTGAAATCTGACTCCTCACTTAATGGCAGCCATCTCAAAATTAGACTAAAATGCGATAATAATTCATTCACAAACTGTATGAAATGCATGAAGATAAATCATTTCCTGTCTTCTATTATACTTATTAGATACTTTATTTCATGGGACAACAGTCCCATTCCTGGACCCACCACTATCCCAGCCCAGTCCTCTAACACTACTCCTTGTAATAAAACTTCACCTCTAAATTTAAATTTCTAAAATCTGCTACCTGAATACACAAAGCATTAATACTAGATTGATTGCACAGAGGAATGGGTATATAATCACAAACTTGACATACAGCCATTAGTGAAACCTGACAAAAAATGCAATATGCTCATCATTGTACTCAAATCAACAATACTGTATTTTTCTGAGCAACAGACCAAATTGCAAGCAGGGAGGTTGAACCATGCTACCTGTCAGAAAGCTTCCTAAAATAAAATCTCAACTCATGCAGCACAGTGATGCTACCTTAGAAGTCAAATCCCAGCTGGTCCCTTGTTTCTATTACCTTTAGCAACTGCATCAAAGTACTTAATAGCAGCTGCATACTTTGAAGCCACACTTATCGACATTACATACCTATCCAACAACCAAAACATAATTACAGTTGGCCATTTCACTGTTGAGCTATTTTCACAAAAGAAATCCCAAGCAGACTCTTTCTTTCACAATATAACCTCTTCCAACTCAAAATTCTCCCACCCAACCTAAAGACCTAACAGGTGAACATGCAGTGTATTAGATCCACTTATTACAAACATGCCACACAAAATACACAATCTTCAATGCCTTTCTTGCATCTTAATTGACCACCTCCCGATTGAGTCAACTCTATCCATCATAGCCCCAACTTCCCGCCTGTCATTATTCAAACCAGATCCATGTCTGAAAGTAAGAAGACATAATATTTACCAACCTGCATAATGTTATCTGGTCTCCTTTATTTCAACTAACAGCCCCACTGAGGCCCTGCGTATCTTTAACACCATCACCAAATCAGTCTTTGAAAGCACTTCTCCTTAACAAAAATAAGAGTAAGAGATAACTAATACCATGACTTACTCCAAACTTAAAACTTTTAAAAAGCAAAGGGCAAAGCATTTAGCAATAACTGTGAGCATTACATCAACTATATGTCCCCAAGAGACAAATGGAAACTTGAAATAAAAAAAAAAATCTAAAACCATCTACATTAGATTCTAATTCTCCACTCATGAAAGGCAACTCAAACACTTCTTTAAGCTAATAAAAGATATTCCTTACTTTGAAAACAACAAATAAATCATAAAATAGATTGGGATACACAATATCATTGGCACTCCTGTCTTCTCCCCAGACTGCATATCCATGGCACAAGCCCTACTAGCCACAACTAATACCCTACTCCCGCCTCTCTCTCAGATCCTCAGTCCCCCCTTTCCCACTCTATATCCTCTAAGCTCCAACCCTGTTCCTCCTTCTGCAAATGACATGAGGAAAAGGAGAGTAAAATTGGAGAGAAAACCTAACCCCAAATCCTACAACATCCACCCAGTCTTTTGAGACTTGCAGCTTGTCCACTAGCTAAACTCTTACCCCATATATTTAACTTATCATTTATTGCTGGCATTATTTCCCATCAGTTTAAACACTCTCATATAATTCCGATCCCTTAAAATTTCAAATCTCATTACTTAAGACTTGCACCTCATCTCTTTTCATTATATATAACAATATTTGAAAAATGCCTCAACAAACAGATTCTTGAACATCTTAACAAATATTTATTCTCACAGAATCTCAATATAGCCTTAGAAGTGTTCATGATACTCTTACTGCTATGTACACTGAAACTGAAAAAATTCTTAGCAGTATTTAAAAATGTCACCAACCAGGAGCAATCTTTAGTGATTTAAGCATAAATTTTGCAAGTGTTCACCATCAAATTACAGTGCTTCAGCTGCGAAGTCATTTCATGGTTCTGTTAACTACCTCAGGAATTGAACCTTTGACTCCATTCAGATGGTATCATACCCCACAAAGCTCCTTCACAGCTCGGGTTCCACTAGGTTTGGTTCTAGGACCAATTCTTTTCTTCTTGTTTATAAATTAAATTAACACAGCAAAGCCTTCCTCAGTTGGCACCCTCTATGCAGCTATTATACTGTATACAACAGGGTCACCCATCAACACTTAAAAATCAAGTGTTGCAAAAAAACTTCAACAAAGTAAACCAATAGCTAACAACCAACTAACTATAAATTACTCCAAAATATTAGCTATGGCTTTTGGGACACATCGAAAAATATTTACCAATACACCAGTTAACATATATACCCTGTGAAAACTCCACTAAACATAGTATAAGACTATAATTTACAGTCTATAAATACATGGGGCATCATTGCACAGAAAACACTGTCAAGAAAAGGTACTAACCAAACTGAAATCTAGTTATTCCATACTCGGCCATCTCACTCCAGATGCCAGATAAGAATTAGACTAAAACATACTCATTACTTAACTGGAAAATGCCTTCCTTGTAATTAGCCTTTACTAATCACATAATACACAAATGATTCAATCTGCCATGAATGCTATATGTAGATTCACTAAACTGTCACCCAGACAAGAACATCACTGTCTTACTGTAAAAAGCAAACTGCCTCCCACCACTTCCCATTCCATTCCACTACTTTCTACCCTGTACTACAAATTTCTCCATGAACACTACTGCTCCTGACTATGTTACAAGCTGCTAATCAAACATTCCCCATGCTCCCTCAACAGAGACACTAATAATGGCCGCAATCCTGTCTGCCCCCCCTTTCAAACCCTCCGGGGGGAGAGATATATCAATGAAATCATGCCTTCAAACTGGAATTACCTATCACAAAATATTAGGCAAATATCAAGATATAAAACCTTTAGGGAAAAATATTGATTACCATAAAGATACATATAAATACTCCGGGTCTATATTATATCATTGAACGCTTAAAAAAGCGAATGCTGATTGATCGACCTAATTTAAGCGAAAGCTTACCATCTCGAACGGTCAGATCAGCGATTTTTTTCCCAGGGAAAAAAATCGCTGATCCAAAACACATACACACAACACAAGCACAGCAAACAAACAGAAATCCACACACATACACCTAAAATCTGATACCTAATCCTACACTAAACTATGCACACACCACTAACTACCCACTTACCTTAACCCAAACCCTAACCCTAAGGTCCGTCACTATCGCACACTCACCTCACCCGCTCCCTAACCCTAACTCACTTAAATCCACCCTAACCCTCATGTCCACTCAATCGCACACACACCTAACCCAAGCCCTAACCCTAACTCACCTAAATCACCCTAACTCTCACATCCACACAATCGCATACTTACCTGAATCCGACCGGTAACTTTCCACCATAACACTGAAAATACCGAAGCACCAGAAACGGACAACCAAATTCTTTCCCTAGGAAAAAATTAGAGTTTCTGCTGCTTCGATATTTTGCAGTTTCGCAAAAATAAGTTCGATCAACCAGCGTTTGCTTTTTTAAGCGTTCGAGGATATAATATAGACCCAATACTCCTGCAACTCAGACAAAGAATAGTGTATCTCTAACTAGTATTATACAGTGCCTCTGAGCTGAACACTTCCCATAACAAATAAGAGACAATTTGATACTGTACGTATATAAATACTGGGTGGAAGATGTCACTGTAGAAGCTTCATTCTTTTTCTTCGTCTTCCCTTAGTTGCTCCAAACTCCTCCTGCCTCCATACCATTACCTCCCATTTCCTCCTTCTTCTTCTCTTCCCCTCTTGCTCAGCATTTTACCACTTTACTATACTTCACAGCTTTCTGTTTTACTTCTGCAAAGCAGTGTGCAGAGCACTACAATATAATACACACTAGGCATGTATTCAACTGTTTATAAAATTGTGCTGTGGTATATGACATTGTTGTGATCATCTTATTTTTGTATCACTTTATCACTTCTCAAACTGATGATCTTATGATTGTCTGTCTGTGTGCTATGCACCCCTATCATGGCTTAAAAGGGGGTCTACTTGATATGGCCGAAATTTCAAAATGTCGACTTTCATATGGCTGAGACCATATGATCGACATTTGAAATTTTGACCATACAAGTAAAACACAAAACATAAACACAAACTTACCTTAATGCTGCTAGCCGTGGGGAGCTCCGCCCCCATACCCCCCATAACTTAAATACATCAACTCCGAGATTGCACTACAGTGCAGAAATGGAAATCTTTCCATTCCAAACTGTAGTGTGATGCTGGTTCCCCATAGTCGACATTTCAAATGTCGATCATATGGTCTCTCTTCTTCACAATACATTTCTTGAAAAAAAAAAATCAACTTACAGCCTCAACAGGAGGGAAAGAAGGGCAGTAAACAAATATGTTGCCATGCATTCTTTTCCTGGGCTAAAAATCTTAACTGTAATGAGCAATAATATGTACAAATTAAGGAGACAAATTCCTAAAGAAAATATTGTGATTTTACATGATCCTAAAATGATGTACATTGAGGAAGCTGAATATAAATGCCATGCCGATAAAATACTTTATCTATATATGGCAGGGTAGAGATCATTATGTGGGGAGGAAAACATAATCTGGGATGAAGAACAGTTGCACTGAAGGAGAAGTTATTTAATTAACCTGTGGGAATGTTATAAGACTCGTGTATACCAATATAAGTACTAATGATTTTTTTCCCTGAACTTTGTATTTTTTTAATATAAAATCTATTTATTGAGGATATGAGCTGTTGTAAGTTATGAATTTGCTTTTCACATTTATTGTACAAAGAAATATATTTTTTGATGAAATGAGGGATTAGTTGTTGTTTTGAATTGTAGCCAGATTTTGTATGAGTTTTTCTTTTACATGCTTGGACCAGCAAACACTTGGGATTACTTCTAAACCTTTGAGTGCAGAAGGAAAAGTATTTCATTTGTAGGGGAGTAAGATAATGAGGTGGAGATGGAGATATACGGTTTGGCCTTTTTGTTTAAGAATCAGGAACTAGTTAATTACTGAGGTGGTAAATTCTGTGCTTAAAATTTCTGAAGAAGAGGAGGTTAACAGATGCTGTTGATTTGTTTATTTAGGTGGGTGATTAGAATGAAGCAATGATAATTTAATGAAGGGGAAGGTGTGAGAAGAGTGACATGATTCATCATGGCGGATCAGTTAGTAAAGGTCCAATCCAGTAATGAGTAGTTAAAGGTCCAATCCAGTAATGAGTAGTTAACTGCGTCTAGACTAGATCTTGTGTAGTCACTAATTCTGAGATATTAAGTTTGTCTAAGTTGTGTTATAGGGATGAGTGTGCCTTGACAAGCTAGCTTAGTTTAAAATAACCTCAGATCAAAGTCTAATGTTATAGGATATACATTAATTGTTTTTATAAGACTAAAAACTATGAGGGCTTGAGAGGGACATAACATTTCAGTAGAGGCTGTCACTATTTTATGATTTTCAATGTGTGTTTGACTTCTGACAAATTTGATTTTTTGACTGAAATATTATGTTCATAGTAAATGAGTGTAACTATGAGATGCCTCACCAGAATGACAAATATCTTGCCACCAGTAAGGTAACATATTCCTAGATCATTGACAAGCAGGACTCAGATGAGAAGGATTCTGGTTTTGAGAATGACTGTGCTATTTGCAGAGCTCTAAGTAGCTTTGTGTGATCAGATGCATTACTGACAATGCAAGCATCCATACACCCATTTTTCGATAACTTGCTTTATCCTTTACCAGGTCACAGGGATACTGGAAACTTTCCTAGCAGCCAGTGAGTAGAAAGCACTGAAGCTTGTTCTGGAAAGGATGCAGACTTATCAGAATAATGCAGGCATTCAAGCTACCCTTATAGACTAGGTGGCAACTTAAGTTGAAAGCTATAGAATTTCCAGGCATCAATGATGCCATTAGTATCAAACCTGAATTAAGGTTTAGAGCTACAAAACTGTAATGTATATTTTTTAAACAATGCTTTTGTGTGCTTTTTACAGATAGTTTTTCATAGATTCTATTTTTCTAAGGTTATATATCAGTGTTCACCCCACACCTTTACTTTAAACAGTAAATTTTAACAAATTGTTTTCTAATTGCTTTTTAATTGATGATTTGATTTTTAATTTTTAATCAACTTGTATAAAAGGAGAAGTAATTAGGATTTGTTTAGTTCTGATGAAGTCATTTGATGAAAGCGCTTGACTGACTATTGTGGATTTAGCAACTATTGTGTTTTTAACAATAAAAGTTCTCTGGGTACTAGTATATTGGCTCCAGAAGTGGATATTTTATTAGTTGGTACCCTTATAGATTGTCTTTAGGGAGGGACAAATGCTGCAGAAATAAGGGGTGACAAAGTTAAAGTGCATTGGCCAGAGCTAGAGTCACTGTTGCTTACAAAGTAGACAATGCATTAAGTGAACAATAAGTTAATTGAGAAGAAAATAGAGGAAGGACTGTTGAAGGATGATAAGAACATTTCTTTTACTTCTTTTCATTTGTGGAAAAGCGAGATAGGTGACTAAGGGTGGAAGGTCGTAACATGGTAGAAAGAGGTATAAAGAATTAAAAATGGAGAGATGGAGGGTGATAAGTATTTAAGGATGTGGACAGGAATGTGGAGTGCAGAATAAAAACTGGGGTTACTGATGTAGGGTGCATTATGTGGGGTATTACATAGGATGGAAGGAGGAAGAAGCAGTAATGTATAGTATAAGAAGCAAAAAGGAGGTACAATGACTAAATGAGGTGGAAATACATGAAAACAATGAGATAATGAGCTATGGGACATAGATACACGCAGAAGGCAGTGATACAGAGAATAAGAGGTTAATAGGAAAAGAAACCGTTAGTGTGGGTGGTTTGAAGATATGGTACTACAGGAATACTAAGAGAGCTGTGTAGGAGTGGGTAAGTCAACTAACCGACATCCCCAGGAAGCAGTGTGGAAAAGCTTATCTAAAGCATCTGGGCAGTGAAAGATGGGTAACCTCTTGTTATGTTATAGAAGAGTTGTTTTGCTAATAAATAATGGGGTGGGGTAATAGGAGTGAGAAAATGATGGAAATTACATTTTTAAGAGACAGAACTGCAAATCAGGAAACAAGGAGCCTGATGTAGTAAAGGGTAGAAGGGTGAAACACTGCGTGGGTACGAATGCCAGTAGAGGTAACACCAGGCTTTGCAGCAAGGTAACAGTTGTTAAAGCTGTCTATAGTGTTCAAGAAACAAAGGTTGCCCACAACAGATCAGAAAGTTAAGCTACAGCTAACCAAACATGACTAGTGATTTGAAGTTGAGGTTATCAGTGGTAGGCCTGCAGCATGAGATGTGAAAATGATGCTACATCACCCAGGTCTAAGGACACATTACTTGAGGCAGTAGCTAAGTGTTCTGTATATAAAAGGATGTGTAGGAGGGTTAGAGTCTAATGGAAAAAGGCAGAGTGAATGGAAGGCTTGCTATAAGTGAAGCAGGGCAGGAAGAGCGAAACCCCCTATAAATAAAATCAGCAAAGCAAAAAAAGAAAAACAACAAGGCAAACAATACGAATATAAACTAGTTACAAACATTCACCACATGTTTTGCAAAAATGAATAATAGGAAAATATCCACGACAGACCGTATAACTCTGTATTTCAGTATTTATTAATAAGTGAGAAGCAAACACTAAGCAGCACTAATATTAATATGGATTTCTTTAGATTTTAAAATAAAAAAAATAAAGGTAAACAAAAGATGGAAAACAATTATAAATTCCCTTATAATCACTGTATTTTAAAAGTATAATTCTAATACTAAAATATATTATTAAACTACATCATAAAATGATGAGCATACAAATAGAGAGAGAGAGATGAATCTCTATTTCATTAGGAAGAGAAAGTGTATAATTAGTTGTACTGTTTGGAAGGCATTACTAATATTTATAAGTATAAAATAAAGTTTCAGTATTCATTGGGGATATGCAGGATATTAGAGCATCATAAAGCAGCTTGAAGATCTTATTACATCAGCTCAAGAATACTAAAGTACAAGCTTGCAGATTATGCATTCCATGCATGCTTTACACAGTACAGAATGTAGCTGACCCACTACAAGGCATTGTTAGATAAGTACACTTACCTCATCCAGTAACAGACACCCTCCATTCTCATCCCTTGAAAGTACACATTAAGACCTTTATCCATGGATGGGCATTTTCCTGCTAGCTCTGCATGCAATTTGGTGGACATGGGCATCCTGAGGCAGTGTAACATTTGCCTTATGTACACTGACAACCAGTTAATTCTTGAACAAATTCAGTATGTGAAAGATGTAGTTACACATTGACACTAGAGGATAGACTCTCACATACAGACACAAACAGCAGCAAACAGGTTGTCAGCAGCTCACACACATCACTCACTACACCCACAAAGGACCACACACACATAGATCCACATATGTGGAGATTCTCACATGTAACTTACCCAAACCTCAAAGGCCTCTCAGGTACAGTCTTCAGAAACTCTGTATGTACACAAACAAAACCAATTCCCATCACAATACATAAAGCCACATCTTACTGTGTCTCAACTACATAGCCCATAAGGTGAAACACTCCACAACCCAATACTCTGGTTATAGCAGACTCCATTGTGAGACAGACTGATGTCCCTCTTACCAGGATGGATAAGGAGAAGGTTATAGATAGTTGCCTTTCAGGGGCCAGGATCTGCCAGATTGTGCAAGCACTCATGTCACTTACCCTTAAGTAACAGTGTGACTCAGTAACAGTCCATGTGAGTATGAATGACCTGAGACATACCTTCTTGGACTACATGAAGACAGACACGATTGAGCTCTCAGAATATGTGTCACAATCAAGTATTAGCTTAGCATTGAGCAGCATTCTACCATTTCCAAGGATAATTCCACAATACCAGCAGAAAATGATCAACTTCAGCAATTGGCTTAGCTACTGGTGTCATTCCAAAGGTGTCCAACACTTGTCAGCCTGGGAGGATATGGATGACAGGCCATGCTGCTTTGCCAGGGATGGTCTTTGCCTGTCACCTCTACGTCTTTCGGATATTGGCCAAAACAATGTCCACCCCATAGTGCCTTTTCTAGGCATTGCCAAACAGACAAACCTTCCAACATAACGAAAGCTACTCAGGCAAGATAAAGGTGTTACTGTTTGATGCTAGGAGTCTTGGCAAGAAACTACACTCACTGGAAACTCTCCTCACCTTGGAGAGTGCTGACTTATGTGTAGTTACTGACACATGGTTCAAAGCCACAGAAAGTACTCCAGCAGTACATGGCTATATCTTTCATATGTTCCTGCCACCCACAGAACATGAAAGAGCTAAAGGAGGACGTGTATCTATCTACATAAAGGATAAGCACACCTCAAAGCTTGTCATACAATATGACATCTTTGAGCTGCTCTATGTCCAACTAACCATAGGAAAAAAATCCATTATCATATTCTTGCTAGCTACAGCTCCCCCACCATGAACCAGGAAATCCATATATCATACCTGAATTTACTAGAATCACTCACCATCCAGCCCAATACCATGCTCATGGGTGATTTTAACTACCTCTCCATTAATTGGAAGGCATACATGACCACTAACATGCAGGCCCAGGCTAGTCTGCACTCCCACTAGGGAAACAAATATAATAGATCTGGTGCTCACAAATATGGGAGTGCTGCTGCTGCACCCCCCCAGTATGAAGTCCTCACTGGTAAGATCAGATCACAAAGCAGTCTCCCTCGAAATAAAGGTAAAACTAGTTCCTCCACCTAACCTCAAAAACTTTAAGAACTTTTGTAAGTTAAATTACCTCCTATTATGGGATGGTATAGCTAGTTTTCAAGCTCCCCCAAATCCAGAAAACACAGAAATCTATGCAGAGGCGTACAAAAATGCCATGTATGACTATATAAACAACTGCAAAGAAACGGCAGTACCAGACTGAAATAAACCTAGGTCAAACCGCAAAAACAAACAACCCTGGGGGACCCCTGGGATTAATGGGTTATACAACAAAAGAAAGAAAATCCTGTTGAGGATCCAGGTCTATAATTATTCTTTCTATGGCCTTACATATAAGACTAGTCAAACTTATGGGTATGTAATTTCCCAGGTCAGGTAATGGACCCCGTTTATGCAGAGGGATGACTGTTGTGTGCTCCACTCTATCGGGACAAAGCCAGTCCAAAGGCTGTGTTTAGACAGAGATCCTAATAGAGATCCTAATAGGCCTGATAAGTCCTGATTTAAGCTATTTACGAGGCAACCTGGTATATCATCAGGCCTCATTGAAAAAAATGTTTTAGCTTTCGAGAGCTCAGTGGCAACATGTTCTTTGGTGGAAAGAATAATCATGGACCTGATAAAAAATGAAATAGGAAACCCCCAAACACTGAACCTGACCCAGTTTGGCTTTGTTAAGGTCCAGACATGCCTACTGAATCTGGTAGATTTCTTTGAGAAAGTCACTAAGGCTATGGATGAGGGAAAAGCAGTACATACCGCCAACCTTGACCTGGTCAAGGCATTTGACACATTTCCCCACTTAGGTATTATAATAAAACTCACAACACTTGGCATAAATATCTATGTCACCAGATGGATAACCAATTGGCTGACAGGATACATGTAGTCAAAGCAGGTGAATCCAGATCCAGCAAGAGGTCAGTTACTAGTGGTGTGTCACAGGTCTCAGTGCTGGGACCATGTCTGTTTGGAATATACTTCTCTGAAGTCAATGCTAATGTGGAAGGCCTCTGGATGATAAAGTTTGCTGACTGCAAGCTGGAGGCTATCACGGAATCCCCCAGTGATTTAGATATCCTTCAGGAGGGTCTAGGTCAGACAAATAATTGGTGCCAGAACCATGGCCTAAAACTAAATATGAAAAAATGCATTAACATACCCTTTGGAAAGTCAAATGCCCCAGAAACATCAATAGCACAACCCTAACAGTAGACTCAGATGTGAGAGTTCTGGGTTCACAGAAAGATAGTATCCCGAACTTTGACTGACATGTGTCCACAGTGGTGAGGAAATCCTTCTATATGGTGCAACTGATAAGGTATGGCATCCAGATCCACAGAAATTATAGTTGCACTGTACTTAGCCCTCATTAGATCATTAATAAAGTACAATGTGCCATTTGGCATGTACTTGACTATGAACTTACAGCAGCTAAAGTGACCTCAGAGATTCCTAACAAAGAAAATACAGGTATTAAACATGTCCTATGTGGATAGACTAAAAGCACTATCCCTTTACTCTGCTCCTACCAACTATTAAGAGGTGAGCTATGCTTGACCTACAAGTCACACACAAATCCAGCTCTGATGGAGTTGCTACACATCTGCAAGTCAAATAGCATGAGGGTCATCCAATCTAGGGATCTAAACTTAGTAAGCGGAACAAACAAAACATGCTAGAGAGACAGATATGTGTCTCAGAGATTGCCCTTCCTTTGGAACAGACTTCCTATTCACATTAAGCAGAGGCCTTCCATGGACCTCTTCATAAACAATTTGGATCAATGGATGGAGAACTGCAAATTCACACCTGGGGTAGTGCCTATGTTTGTAAGATACTCAAGGCATAGGCAAAAATTCATGCCATATTCTTGCCCCTAGGGGACATATATTGTGTAAAATTGGTTTATATTGGCTAGGTTTATAAGGGCTCTTAAGCCTTTGGCCTAGTAATCTCCTACGAACCTATGAAGAAAATCAAACCACTTATACCAGGATAAAACTCTGTACCATAGCGCATGCTAACTGATGCAAGTCTACACTAGGAATCACACCCCATACCCCTGATCATGACACAATAAAATTGTAGTAAGCTGAACATCTACTCTCGTATTGTGCATGTCTTCCCACATGTGTGAGGATAGATACAAATTCTGCTAGATGTCCATTAATACATTCTGGAAGTCAGACTAAGGGGCCACTCTGGGACATAGACAATAATTTCAATTGTGTTTCCATTCCAAATATATTTAATAATCATAAGGATTGCCTGAGGATGCCTTTATCTTTCTATTTAATATGCCCCAGTTTAAATCACTTTGTGGGATAGGGAAATAAAGCACTAACTATGTCACAGGCAAGTCTAGTCTGAACAGTTACTTAGGCACCTGTAGGAGCTGGCAGGAGAGAATGGTAGTGACTAACTGTTGCCAGCTCACCCATCCTGGGGGAATGGAGGCAGCTCTGGCTTGCCACATGGGTGACATCTAGTGGAAACAATAGGCGTCAACCCTTTGTAGCTTGATTCTATCAAGCTTGCACTGCTGTGGGCAGTCACAATGTGAGCTGAGGGGAATTCAGTGTGTGGAGGCATGCTTCCCCTTGAAGCACAGCTAGAGAGTATCTCAGAAAAGAAGCTGCAGGGGGAGAAGGTGATCCTGCTAGGAGAGAGGATAGGTCATATTGCAGAACTAGCAAAGGTGGCCTCCCAGCTCCCACCCTACCACATGACTCTTGTAGAAAGTGGATGACCTCATGGAGGATTTGTAGGCAGAAATTAATACGTAGAATGACACTTGCCTCTCTGAAAATCCCCATCTCACATGACCGCTGAACAAATAAACCATTTGGGTGCAGGTATAGGAGTCACTGAGCTCGATCCTGCTGCAAAGCAAAAATAAATATGCCTTGGTTTAAACTTTAGTTGAATATGGGATTACAGAGGTCCATTGTGACTAACCTCTTTCCAAAGTCCAAAGGAGGAGATCCACTGTCCCATAACATCATAGACTGGGCATCTCCAAGAATGTTTTTTTGGAACATTAGTGTTTCTTTGCATATTGAGGCTATGCTGTGTTTTACCACACTGACGGTATAGCTTTTTTTTAAGCCCTGGAACTCCATGTGCACAAGTGCTCTGAGAGGTCATATGTACACAGGTGTGAGGGTGTGGGCAGTCCTGAACAGGCATTATTAAGATAGAGTATAAAACGATCTTCAGTGAGCCTCACTGGGAAGTATGCCTAAACAGCTGTAAAACTAGTTTACAAGGGGGATCCTGTAGCATCACATACTAAAGGTGAAAACGAAGACTTTACAGTGGTCAGTTAATATAACACAGTAAACAAGTTGTTGTAAGAAAATAAGGTTATGCAGTGAAGTAAAAAGGAAAGACAGAGTGATATAGCAACATTGTAGACCGATAGGAAGTATAACAGGTCAGGTGTTGAAGTAATCCACTGTTACACTCATGGAATTTCTTGGACTACTCCCACTCCCAAACCTTCTTCATGCATCCTCAACATTAACAAGCCTTAACATTAACCTACTAAGTAAGCTAGAGCACTGCTATAATAATGCTGCTGAGTTTGCTACCACTCTGCCCAGCAGTAGTCACAATTGCATACCTCTTCCAAACACCCACTGGACAGAGTTTCCCAAAACTCATTCACTCCACTGGAGCTCTACAGGTTTGTACTCTAACTTTCAATGATTGTATCCTGAACTTTGGCAAAATCTTGTTATGTCCTCACATTTCAAGCAAATGTTCATATATCTGCAAACATCAGAGTTATTAAAGTGTAAATAGCAAACTGTGCAGCACACTGTTGAAGTGACATGCAGAAAAAAATATGAAATATCTTGAAAAAATATGATTTCACAATGATAGCATTAATAATCACACAACAAAGACGAGAATCCATCCATAACTTCTTTTCCCATTTTTACACATGGGGGTCGGAGTATTATTCTGTGTTATTTCATTGGGTAGTTTCTAACATGTACTCAACTGTACTGTCTATTTTAAGATGCATTCCTATGCTTATGTTGAGAATTTTATGATACAAACTAATGGACTGTTTTTGATTATGTAAAGTGTAAATGTAGAACTTTTATCTCTGGGTCTTTGCTGAAAAGGGGTCTTGCCTGGCCCAATTGGGCTATCCTAGTGAACAAATACAGTTTATTTATATTTATTTATCTCCATGTCTTTAAATCTGGTGTTATTTTTCAACAGGTGTGTATCTGCCTGCATGCCATATCCATTAAGAGGCTCCAAACCGTGGCCTTACCATTCCCATGCTAAAGGCAGAGTATCAGCTTCTGTGGCAGTCATCTTTGACAAAGCAGAGTACATAAGACAGAGTAGAAAACAACAGGCACAGTATCCACCAACAGATTTATTGTAAAAACTCAAATCTCTGACGTCTCGGCCAAAGCCTTCAAGGAGAATAATACAGTCTCAACAATGTAGCAATATATACATCTAGATACAAAATAATTACACAATTAATCAATTATGTCCCACACCTCAATCAAGTAATGCCTTCCAATTGAACTCCTCATTAAGCCCAAAAGGAGACAGTTTTAAATTTTAAAATATACATAGCTTCTTTCTTTAATAAAAGAGTTTTAACATTCATATTATAATATGCAGAAACACAGACTTGCTCTAACACAGTACCTTTTAAACCAACACTGTTACTGTCATGAAATTATGCAAAATGTAAAGCTACAGGGCTATCAACATTAGCATTGTTTATATCCCTAATATGCTCTAAGAGCCTTGTTTTAAATGCCCTTTTAGTCTCTCCTATGTAAAATTTTTTACAAGGACATTGTAGGGAATATACAACACCTACTGAATTACAATAAAAACAATTCTTAATACTAAATTTAACATTATTAATAAAAGTAAAATAAGGTACAATATGTTTACAGGCTTTACACTTCCCACAAGGGAAAGTTCCAACTTTAACAGGTTCCCTATATACTCCTGGAGAAGGTACACTGAACTTACTTTTAACCAAAAAGTTTTTAATATTTCTTCCTTTACAGTAAGAAAATTTTAAATTCAGATTCAGCCACTGTTGTACATTCTTTAAAGAACATAAAAAAAGCCAAAAACGGCCCACAATATCAAGAAACTGTATAGTAAAACAACCAAAAGTGGTTACAAAATAAATAACTTCATTTTTCTTATTAATACTATCATGCCTTACCACATCACGACCACATATGTTAACATTTTTGCAAATTGTTGGTTTAGTACCTCTAACCAACCTATCAAAGCTTTTATTCAAAATTTCCTTCCCATACCCTCGGGCTATAAATGAATCAACCATGGATTTCATTTCTTTGTGAAATATTTCAGGCTTATTACAAAGTCTATAAATTCGTAACATTTCCCCATAGGGTAAAGCATTTAATGTATGGGGGGGTGCCCACTAGTACCATGTAAATATTGGCAAACCCCTTCAAACTTATTGTTAAGGGTGGTAACAATATTCCTACCATCAGAAATATCCAACACAACATCTAAAAAAGGAACAATATGTCCAATTTTCAACCCATCAAATTGTAACAAATATTTATTCTTATTAATATCATTGAAAAATTCCATTATATCATTTTCATTACCATCCACTAAAAATATCAAATCATCCACGTACCTATAGTATTCAATCACATGTGTGTGAAAAAATTTATGTTTATAAATAACTTCCAACTCAAATAATCTCATAAAAAGATTGGCATACATGGGGGCAAAGGCAGCCCCCATAGCCGTGCCCTGTAACTGCTGGTATAAAGTATGATTAAATTCAAAAAAATTATGAGTCAAACAAAAATGAACCAAATCAACTATATATTCTGTAGCAGGAAAATCTCCTAGAAAGAACCTAATAGCCTCTATTCCAAACTGATGCTTAATATTAGTATATAAGCTCTTAACATCAATAGTGACCCATAACATATTCTGATTCAGTTCTATCCTTTTAATTTTTTCCAAAAAATCAAAAACATCACATATATAAGAAGGTAATTTAGTAACATATGAAGACAAAAAATGATGTATAAAAATACCTAAATTATGCAAAAAATAATAGGAACCTGAAACTATAGGCCTGCCTGGAGGTTTAGATAGATTCTTGTGTATTTTAGGCAAGCAGTAAAATAACGCCATTTTACAACCTTCCACCTTAAACTTATTTTTAACTTCTGCTTGACAAAAATAACCTAATCTAACCCCTTTATTAATAAGGTCCAAATATTCATCAATGGATGTAGTATATACCTTTAAATCAACCACTTTGTATGTATTCATATCACTCAAGTGCTCCATGCACATAACCAAATAATTCGAATAGTGCATGGCTACCAACTTATTCCCCTTGTCGGATGGCTTAAAAACAATCTCCCTCATCCTTCCAAGAGATAACAAAGCTTTCCACTCTTCAAGATGCATATTATACTTTATATTTGATCTCTCACCCATGTACTCTTTATATGCTGCCTCAGTAAAATGATTTACCAAATTTACAAACTGACATACCTCACCATTTAAACTGTTAGGAACAAAATTACTGTGTGAAGGAACCTTAGTCGTGTCAAACTTATAATAGGCATTAGTTTCACAATCCGACACACAAGAATAGAAGCTATCAGAAAGGCTACTAACACTATCATCACAAGGTGTAGAAGAGAAAATTTGGTCACTTTTAAAAAAATATTTTAGATGTAGTTTTCTACCAAAGGAAATACACATCCTTCTGTAAATCATGAAGTTGCGTGACCACCGTGGGGATAAATTTCAGTCCCCTATTCAACACAGAGATCTCTGTGTCACTAAATTCATAACTTGATAAGGTAATTACATACTCTTTGGTATTTAATACAGTATGAACAAAATTAGAGTCATTGTTTGCCCCGTTTAAATCCTCCCTGTCCATATCATTGCCCACCTGTGTTGGAGGATTGATCCCATGTCCGTTTCTGTCCCTGTGCGTTGGGGATTGATGTGGAAACATCACCACGAAATGTTTGCCGAAAATTGTCCCTCTGTTGAGCTGTTGGAAGAGCAGGATAGTCGGAATCATTACAATCCTCTTCATATGAGGTATAACCACCTTCTGAAGCTGAGGAATAGTGCGATTGATTCACAGCCGTGCCAGACTGAAACCTAACTTGCTTGCGACCCTTGTTGTGTTGTGTCCTGGAAAGGAAAGCTCTATTGGACTCATAGTCACGTACATCACGCAACAGCTTCCCCTTTTTTCTGTCAATCAATACTGTTTCATACTCTTTAAGTTTCAAATTCGTTTGCTTTAAAAATTCGTCAACTGCAGAAGCCGAAACAGTATTTGTAAGATCTACACACAGTTTCTTAATGCTAGAACACAATTCCTTTTGTTTAAGCTGGTCACGTTCAATGAGAATGTGCAACCATTCGGTTACACATTTATGAGCGGCATTGACCCATCTTTTATGAAAAAGACAATCTGTATCAAAACTCAAATTAAATGGAATAGAGGGGTCTTTAAACACTCTAAGACCCCTCGGGGTAGTTTCAGTCTCTAAATATTTTTGCAATCCACATATATTATAGTATACCGCAGTTTCTTTCCACATTAGTTTTTCCAGTTCTTCAAAAAGCAATTTGTTTTCTGTATTAACAGCAAGCGGTACCTTTCTGCCCACACAGGAGAACGGGTTGGAAGATCGCAACCGCCTGTCTTCCTCCCACTTCTCCCAAACAGTATTATTATCAGTTCCTGATCTCTGGGGGGCTTGCCGCTCACCTCTTTCAGCTGGATTAGCAAGAAAATTGTCAAGAGACATTTGGCTTCCATCCATGGTCTCTCTAAATATACGAGGTAGATGGAACTGTGGATCAGTAGACATCAAAAAAACGAACCACAAAGCAACCAGATGCAGAAAACAGCAGGCACAGTATCCACCAACAGATTTATTGTAAAAACTCAAATCTCTGACGTCTCGGCCAAAGCCTTCAAGGAGAATAATACACTCTCAACAATGTAGCAATATATACATCTAGATACAAAATAATTACACAATTAATCAATTATGTCCCACACCTCAATCAAGTAATGCCTTCCAATTGAACCCCTCATTAAGCCCAAAAGGAGACATAGTTTTATATTTTAAAATATACATGGCTTCTTTCTTTAATAAAAGAGTTTTAACATTCATATTATAATATGCAGAAACATAGACTTGCTCTAACACAGTACCTTTTAAACCAACACTGTTACTGTCATGAAATTGTGCAAAATGTAAAGCTACAGGGCTATCAACATTAGCATTGTTTATATCCCTAATATGCTCTAAGAGCCTTGTTTTAAATGCCCTTTTAGTCTCTCCTATGTAAATTTTTTTACAAGGACATTGTAGGGAATATACAACACCTACTGAATTACAATAAAAACAATTCTTAATACTAAATTTAACATTATTAATAAAAGTAAAATAAGGTACAATATGTTTACAGGCTTTACACTTCCCACAAGGGAAAGTTCCAACTTTAACAGGTTCCCTATATACTCCTGGAGAAGGTACACTGAACTTACTTTTAACCAAAAAGTTTTTAATATTTCTTCCTTTACGGTAAGAAAATTTTAAATTCAGATTCAGCCACTGTTGTACATTCTTTAAAGAACATAAAAAAAGCCAAAAACGGCCCACAATATCAAGAAACTGCATAGTAAAACAACCAAAAGTGGTTACAAAATAAATAACTTCATTTTTCTTATTAATACTACCATGCCTTACCACATCACGACCACATATGTTAACATTTTTGCAAATTGTTGGTTTAGTACCTCTAACCAACCTATCAAAGCTTTTATTCAAAATTTCCTTCCCATACCCTCGGGCTATAAATGAATCAACCGTGGATTTCATTTCTTTGTGAAATATTTCAGGCTTATTACAAAGTCTATAAATTCGTAACATTTCCCCATAGGGTAAAGCATTTAATGTATGGGGGGGTGCCCACTAGTACCATGTAAATATTGGCAAACCCCTTCAAACTTTTTGTTAAGGGAGGTAACAATATTCCTACCATCAGAAATATCCAACACAACATCTAAAAAAGGAACAATATGTCCAATTTTCAACCCATCAAATTGTAACAAATATTTATTCTTATTAATATCATTGAAAAATTCCATTATATCATTTTCATTACCATCCACTAAAAATATCAAATCATCCATGTACCTATAGTATTCAATCACATGTGTGTGAAAAAATTTATGTTTATAAATAACTTCCAACTCAAATAATCCCATAAAAAGATTGGCATACATGGGGGCAAAGGCAGCCCCCATAGCCGTGCCCTGTAACTGCTGGTATAAAGTATGATTAAATTCAAAAAAATTATGAGTCAAACAAAAATGAACCAAATCAACTATATATTCTGTAGCAGGAAAATCTCCTAGAAAGAACCTAACAGCCTCTATTCCAAACTGATGCTTAATATTAGTATATAAGCTCTTAACATCAATAGTGACCCATAACATATTCTGATTCAGTTCTATCCTTTTAATTTTTTCCAAAAAATCAAAAACATCACATATATAAGAAGGTAATTTAGTAACATATGAAGACAAAAAATGATGTATAAAAATACCTAAATTATGCAAAAAATAATAGGAACCTGAAACTATAGGCCTGCCTGGAGGTTTAGATAGATTCTTGTGTATTTTAGGCAAGCAGTAAAATAACGCCATTTTACAACCTTCCACCTTAAACTTATTTTTAACTTCTGCTTGACAAAAATAACCTAATCTAACCCCTTTATTAATAAGGTCCAAATATTCATCAATGGATGTAGTATATACCTTTAAATCAACCACTTTGTATGTATTCATATCACTCAAGTGCTCCATGCACATAACCAAATAATTCAAATAGTGCATGGCTACCAACTTATTCCCCTTGTCGGATGGCTTAAAAACAATCTCCCTCATCCTTCCAAGAGCTAACAAAGCTTTCCACTCTTCAAGATGCATATTATACTTTATATTTGATCTCTCACCCATGTACTCTTTATATGCTGCCTCAGTAAAATGATTTACCAAATTTACAAACTGACATACCTCACCATTTAAACTGTTAGGAACAAAATTACTGTGTGAAGGAACCTTAGTCGTGTCAAACTTATAATAGGCATTAGTTTCACAATCCGACACACAAGAATAGAAGCTATCAGAAAGGCTACTAACACTATCATCACAAGGTGTAGAAGAGAAAATTTGGTCACTTTTAAAAAAATATTTTAGATGTAGTTTTCTACCAAAGGAATACACATCCTTCTGTAAATCATGAAGTCGCGTGACCACCGTGGGGATAAATTTCAGTCCCCTATTCAACACAGAGATCTCTGTGTCACTAAATTCATAACTTGATAAGTTAATTACATACTCTTTGGTATTTAACACAGTATGAACAAAATTAGAGTCATCGTTTGCCCCGTTTAAATCCCCCCTGTCCATATCGTTGCCCACCTGTGTTGGAGGATTGATCCCATGTCCGTTTCTGTCCCTGTGCGTTGGGGATTGATGTGGAAACATCACCACGAAACGTTTGCCGAAAATTGTCCCTCTGTTGAGCTGCTGGAAGAGCAGGATAGTCAGAATCATTACAATCCTCTTCATACGAGGTATAACCACCTTCTGAAGCTGAGGAATAGTGCGATTGATTCACAGCCGTGCCAGACTGAAACCTAACTTGCTTGCGACCCTTGTTGCGTTGTGTCCTGGAAAGGAAAGCTCTATTGGACTCATAGTCGCGTACATCACGCAACAGCTTCCCTTTTTTTCTGTCAATCAATACTGTTTCATACTCTTTAAGTTTCAAATTCGTTTGCTTTAAAAATTCGTCAACTGTAGAAGCCGAAACAGTATTTGTAAGATCTACACACAGTTTCTTAATGCTAGAACACAATTCCTTTTGTTTAAGCTGGTCACGTTCAATGAGAATGTGCAACCATTCGGTTACACATTTATGAGCGGCATTGACCCATCTTTTATGAAAAAGACAATCTGTATCAAAAGTCAAATTAAATGGAGTAGAGGGGTCTTTAAACACTCTAAGACCCCTCGGGGTAGTTTCAGTCTCTAAATATTTTTGCAATCTACATATATTATAGTATACCGCAGTTTCTTTCCACATTAGTTTTTCCAGTTCTTCAAAAAGCAATTTGTTTTCTGTATTAACAGCAAGCAGTACATTTCTGCCCACACAGGAGAACGGGTTGGAAGATCGCAACCGCCTGTCTTCCTCCCACTTCTCCCAAACAGTATTATTATCAGTTCCTGATCTCTGGGGGGCTTGCCGCTCACCTCTTTCAGCTGGATTAGCAAGAAAATTGTCAAGAGACATTTGGCTTCCATCCATGGTCTCTCTAAATATACGAGGTAGATGGAACTGTGGATCAGTAGACATCAAAAAAAACGAACCACGAAGCAACCAGATGTAGAAAACAACAGGCACAGTATCCACCAACAGATTTATTGTAAAAACTCAAATCTCTGACGTCTCGGCCAAAGCCTTCAAGGAGAATAATACACTCTCAACAATGTAGCAATATATACATCTAGATACAAAATAATTACACAATTAATCAATTATGTCCCACACCTCAATCAAGTAATGCCTTCCAATTGAACTCCTCATTAAGCCCAAAAGGAGACATAGTTTTAAATTTTAAAATATACATGGCTTCTTTCTTTAATAAAAGAGTTTTAACATTCATATTATAATATGCAGAAACACAGACTTGCTCTAACACAGTACCTTTTAAACCAACACTGTTACTGTCATGAAATTGTGCAAAATGTAAAGCTACAGGGCTATCAACATTAGCATTGTTTATATCCCTAATATGCTCTAAGAGCCTTGTTTTAAATGCCCTTTAAATGCCCTAGAAGCCATGTATATTTTAAAATTTAAAACTATGTCTCCTTTTGGGCTTAATGAGGAGTTCAATTGGAAGGCATTACTTGATTGAGGTGTGGGACATAATTGATTAATTGTGTAATTATTTTGTATCTAGATGTATATATTGCTACATTGTTGAGAGTGTATTATTCTCCTTGAAGGCTTTGGCCGAAACGTCAGAGATTTGAGTTTTTACAATAAATCTGTTGGTGGATACTGTGCCTGTTGTTTTCTACATCTGGTTGCTTCGTGGTTCGTTTTTTTACATAAGACAGAGTCCTAGCAGAAGATGGAAAAACAGAAGTAAGCTACAGCTTTGATAATTATTACAGCATTCATAAGAATTACAAATTGCCTTTCAGGTAAAACAGAAAATTGCACTTTACCTCTATAATGTTGGTCAGTACTTTAAAATACAGTACAGTATGTTGAAAACTGCGCATGCATTAGCCTTCAGATTAAGTGTTAGAGAGAAACAGAAAGATATGAGGTTGGATGGGTGATGGGGGAGGGGATTTCTCAGTAAATAAACCCGGATCTGTCACAAGCAGCTTATCACTATGAATCTCCTTCCTTTTTCATTTCTGACTTTGCACTGCAGTAACAGCATTTGTTAGCTGTTTACAGCTCTAATGCTTTTCTTTAGAGACAGTGTGTGTGTGTGTGTGTGTGTGTGTGTGTGTGTGTGTGTGTGTGTGTGTGTGTGTGTGTGTGTGTGTGTGTGTGTATGAGTGAGACAAACATCACTATGCACATTTGATTCACTCCTCTAAGAGAAGGAAACCAGTTTGGTGGACCCTTGCCATAAACAGGCTATACAATAGGAGGAGGAAACTAGTTCAGAAAAAAAGTAAATCCCAAGAAGAAAAGACATCCCTGATCAGTATCAGTAAGAAACTAAGGTTCCTCATAAAATCATCCAAGGCTAACTTTGAAAGAAAAATAGCCAAGGATTCAAAAGATAATCACAAAACCTTCTTTAGCTATGTCAAGAATCTAAGTGGCAACTCGCAGATATGCTTTGAGCTAGTGCAAAATAGCACAAAATATACTGAACCTACTGATATTGCCAACATCCTGGCAGATAGATTCAGTGCAAACTTCACCTCCATCTCACCTCCAAAAGGGCCCACAACAATACCGGAAAAGTGTAGTGTCCCGGAAATCACAGATGCACAGGTGAAAACAGCCCTTTCAAAAGCCAAAAACACAGCGTCAATGGGGCCAGATGGTGTCCCAGGATGCGTCTTGCACGAACTACAGACAAACTACACCTAAACATGCTGTTCAACCTCAGCCTCTCCACAGGCTACATGCCCATAGAATGGGGCACAGCAACAGTTATTCCGCTCCACAAAGGAGGGGCCACAACTGACCCTGGTAACTATTGCCCCATAAGCCTGACTAGCCTGGTCTGCAAGGCTATGGAGCGCATCATCATGGAACTCATTAACAAAGACATTGGGAACCTCCAAACACTTGACCCGACCCAGTTCGGCTTTGTTAAGGGCAGATCATTTCTACTAAACCTGGTTGACTTCTTTGAGACAGTCACCAATGCCATAGACGAAGGAAAGGTGGTTCATACAGCCTACCTTGATCTCGCCAAGGTGTTCGACACCATTCCTCACTCAAGTATTATAGAAAAACTCACCAGCCTGAACATAAACCCCTACGTCACAAGATGGGTTGCCAACTGGCTTACAGGTAGAACTTACGTGGCAAGAATAGCAGGTTCCAGGTCCGACTCTAAACCAGTCACAAGTGGTGTCCCGCAAGGCTTGGTCCTGGGACCCGTACTGTTTGGCATATACTTCTCAGAAGTGCAAGCAAACACAGGAGGACTATGGCTAACCAAGTTCACTGATGACTGCAAACTGGGAGCCATAATTGACTCTCTGGCTGACACGGACAGGCTCCAAAAAGGCCTTACTAATATGGACACCTGGTGTCAAAGTCATGGCCTCAAGCTAAATGCCAAAAAATGCATAGTTATCCCATCTGGGAAAAACAAAACACCCGTGAATTACCACATAGGTGGCAGCCCCCTTAATACAGAAAAGGTAATAAAAGATCTGGGGACCCAGGTAGATAGTTATCTCTCCTTTGACAATCATATTGCCAAAGTAGTTAGGAAATCCTTCTATGTGGCCCATCTAATTACCAAAGGGTTTACATCTAGAAATAAAGAGGTTATAGTGCCCCTGTACTCATCATTCATTAGACCCATCATGGAGTACAATGCCCCATTTGGGATGTACCTCACAAGACACTTCCAACAGCTGGAAAGACCACAAAATTACCTCACCAAGAGGATTACTGGCCTCAAACATATGTCCTATGCAGACCGACTGAAAAAACTCCGGCTTACTCAGAGGTGATCACTGCCTGACTTACAAAGCCATGTCCAGCTCAGAATTGATGGACATGCTCCACCTAAAGAAATCCAAGTCACTGCGAGCCACGCGCTCTAGTGAGGTAAACCTCACCACAACAATAAATAGAATATGCTGGAGGCATAGATTCCTGTCACAGAGACTCCCCATGCTTTGGAACAAAATTTCTAACTACATTAGGTAGAGCCCCTCACTAACACTCTTCAAGAGAAACCTTGACGAGTGGATGGGTAACAGAAAATACACCCCTGGGATCACGTCATTGGCTCTGCTTGACAGAGGCTCAGTTAATTAATCAATGGGGTGGCGAAAGCCAACACACTCTGGCTAGGCTTATAAATGCCCTCGGGCAGATAACCTAGTACCTACCTATGAATCTATGAACTGTTTTAAAAATAAAATCTTGTGCCACAATGTTGATTGCTCTTAGAAACAAGTGGTAGCTGCCACTCTGACATATAAGTGGCTGAAAAAGCATAATCCTTATAGTTTACTGTATTGTTGATCTGTGTGTAGAGATGTTAGAAATGAGGTGGAGTAATGATGGGGGTGGAATTTGCAAAACAACATCTACATGATTGTTTTTGATTAGATTTTGGTAAGAAATGATTGCTTATTGACTTGACATTCGATGCCTTTGGAGGCAACATGGGGTTGCACTACCAGGCTGAGAAACAAAGGGTAAGACAAAGGGTGTGCAGTATTCAGACCATTACCTACACATGATGCTTAATGTATCAGGGATCACGGCAATGCAAAACAAACAAAATAAAGTTTGACATATGCCATGTAACTGTCACTACACCTTTGTTTTACACTGATATCTATCAATCTATCCAGTCCTTGTTCTAGATGCCATGTAAATGGCAAGCGATTTCTGGGGTGGGAACTGCATTGAGAGCTTATTCATGTTAACCTGCAAAGGAAAATACTAATTCAAAATCAAAACAAAATGCAGTAATACTTCTCCTTCATAGTCAAAATGTGTATCCAGTATGTATGTATAATATGCACTGTGCAGGGAATTACTGGAAAAAGAACGAACACCAGCTTTCTCTGATAAGTCTTCAACTGTAAAATTAACTTTGACAGTGCTTTTAAAATGACAGAAGAAATAAAAAAAGCCCACTAATGACAGGTTTCAGAAGGTTAGAAAGGTCATGTTAATACATAAAATATGCAGCAACTATGTCATTTTATTTTGCTAAGTAAACACTGTCACTTCAGTAAGTAACAACGCTTAGTAATCATCTAAATGGGGGGGGGCAGAAATAGAGGGGATAGAAAAAGAGAGAGAGATTAAAAAAGAGACTGAAACAGAAATGTATTAGCTGACATTTAAGAAGCCTCTGCAGAAGATTTCACTTGCTTAAACATCTGTGCATTTTATTCTTAAGCAGCTCAGCAGAAAAATAAATAAATAAAGTTACCTTCCCATGTCACAGAAACTGCAAATTGGGGTTAACAGGACACAGAGACACCAAAGGGTGTATCAACAGATAGTTACAGAATGGCAGCATTGATCTCAAAGACTAATTAACCTCTAAAAGATACCAAGGGTCATGTCAAGCTGAAGGAAAATGAGTATGGTCCTGCACAGTCTTACATCTGTAGAAAACAACCTGTGATACTCATCAAAAGATGACTGCAAAAGCTTGTGGTAATGGTGGTGTTACAAGGTAACATCCACTACTCTGCTTGTCTTCCCCTTTAGTCTTTTATTTGCTGTGGGGAATGGCAGGCAGGGTCACATCAACAAATCTGATCAAATCACAAGGCTGTTGATGAGAGAAGGGGGGGTCATTTCCTTTATAAATGAATCAGATTGTTTCATACAGCAAGCTATAAACAGCATGCAAAACTGCTTTGCAGACCACAAGCCATTATCAAAAGCCTCAGGAAGTTAGGTTCTACAGCATTACAAAAGTTAAAAGTATACTTGTAAGGGTGAGAATGACTTAGTAGAAAACACGTTGTTTGCAAGAACATGAAGAAGAGAAATTGCAAACACAGACACATTAGTTGCATGGGATTTAATTTGGTATCTTCAGTTCCCCAACCCTGGTCTCATTTTATTGATGAAGTTACTTAAATTGTTATTTATAGTTTTGAAACCACTCTTTTTCATAGAAAGGGTAATGAAAGAATAAATACTACATTAGGAAATTCACACTTGTATACTGACTGTAATGCAGGTATGCTGATATCTCTAATAACACCATTTATAATGTAAGTAAGCTATGGGTGAAACAAAGGGTAAGACAAAGGCCGAACAGTATTCAGACCATTATCTACACATGATGCTGAATGCATCAAGTAATCAAATTATTGTGTTTATGGTGCAGGTGTGCCAGTGTGTTGCACATGCATTATAAAGTAATTATTGCCAGTATTTCCAAACATGTTTTGAGAAACTAATGCAGGAGTTACGGTATCGCTAGTAACTCACTGTACAGTAATGTGGAAGTGCAGACATACCCACTGACTCACTACATTTCAATGTGGGAGTACAGCTTTTGTGATATTGCCATTACAAAACTTTCAGCAACTGTCCAGTCTGTGTCCTATGAAAGCATTGTTGTGACAAGATTCTTTGAAATATAAACCAGAGAAAAGAAGGGCCTAACAATTACTAGTAATTAGCTTTAATGAAAACACTTTAAAGTCAACAGATTCAGTAGCTAACCTGCTGCTATGCCTTGTAAAGCTTCAGCTCGAATCAGCTCCCTTTCAAAAGTGAGCTATAACTCTTAACTCCAAGTCCCTCAACTCTGAAAAAAAAACTGCAATGAAAAAGAAATACAGTGAAATTTGGAATTCACCGTACTGCTATTAGAATATTTTTGTGTCCCTTGCATTTCCCCAGCAACTCCTGCTACTTATACACCCAATTAAATAAATAAGATAAGTAAATGTGTGTGTATCTATATCTATATATTTTTATAACACACACACACACACACACACACACACACACACACACACACACACACACACATTGCATACAACAAAGAACCTCATTTTTCTATAAAATTCTCACATCACTTAGTCAGGAACTAGATGTGTTAGATAGTTTATTGCAAATTCACACTAACAATAAGATTTAAGCAGCAAATGGGGGTGCAGGGCGGCTTGCCCCCTGCTTATACTTGAAGAAGAGTAATATGGTTTGTCTTTTATTTCTTTCTGTATGTACTTGTGCTGGACTATAGTAAGTGTTGGCATCCTGTGTGTTTTCAGTATTATGAGATTCAGTATTTTGAGTTTTCAGAATTTTGAAGTTTCAAAATTTTGGTCTCAGGATTTTGCGTTTCAGGATTTTGGGCTTTTGCAGCGGTAGCATTGTCGCCTCACAGCAAGAGGATCGCCCGTTCGATTCTCAGCTGGAGCACCTTCTGTGTGGAGTCTGCATGCCCTCCCCATGGTCAAGTGGTGTTCGAAAGACATGCATGAATGGGCATGCCTTCGTTGAAGGTTGGGCGTCGAGCTGGCACCTCAGCACCGTGAAAATCTACTGCCAATCATTAGCGGACCAGAGTTCCGCTGTGGCGACCCCTAACCGGGAAAAGCCGAAGGAATATATATATATATATATATATATATATATATATATATATATATATATATATACATATATATATATATATATATATATATATATGGATTCCATACATTTGGTCGAATTACACGTAGTCGAACATGATTCCAGGCATTTCACTTCACTGAAAGCTCACTTGACTGAAAGCTCACTTGGTCGAAGTTCATTTGGTCAAAAATGGAATATAGCCCCACACACCCCCCTTATTTTGTATTTTCACTACAGGGTTGCACTGCAGTGGGGCAGGGGCTATATTCCATTTTCGACCAAATTAACTTCGACCAAGTGAGCTTTCAGTCAAGTGAGCTTTCAGTGAAGTGCAATGCCTGGTATCATTTTCGATTAAGTGTAATTCGACCAAATGTATAGAAACCATACATATATATATATATATATATATATATATATATATATATATATATGGGTCCTCTTCTGAATCTCGAAATACTGAAATGTCGAATTTCAGTATTTTGAGACCAGAATGTCGAAAGTGCAAGTAATTCAAAGCAAATCGAAGTTTCCCAAATCTGCGGTAGGTGTGGTGCGGTGTGTGCTCTCTCTAAGATGCAGTGTGGTGTGGGATTTCTATATGGCAGCTGTTGTGTGGTTATGTATAGAGATTCAGGTAGGTGTTTACTTTTTAAGGGTTTTGAGTAGAAATTTGTTACTTTTTTTTTTTTTGAGTTTTAAGGGTAAGTTGGGGTAGGTAGGTTGGAGTGTGTGTGTGTGTGTTAATATTGAAAGTGGTGATTTTTATGCATCTGTAGTGTGCGTGTGTTATTAGTAAGTGTAAGTATGACAGTGTGCAATGGGAGTGTAGGGCACGTAAAAGTAGGTTTGTGGTTTAAGTAGCTGGAGTGTGGGGGTTGCAGGGGGGCTTGCCCCCCTGCAAGAATGTATGTGTAGATCAATGTATGTGTATATACCTTTAGGAAGCTATCCAAGAGCTTGCATTAGAGTTTAAATACTGAGCACGTGTGTGCCTGACTGACATTTTGTAGTTAGCTGTTGAGATGTGAACATGTATGTATGTAAGCTCTCTGTTTGTTAACAAGTTTGTTCATATTTAATGATGCTGCTAGCCATCCTGATATGTCTGTATGTATTAAAGCATCTGAATGAAATCTCATGCTTTCATATTAGTTGTATTAGAGACAATCGAGCGCCATGGTGTCAGAAGCAGCATATCTAAAGGACGTGGTACCAGAAGCATCATATCTAAAAAGGGCCTGAAGTCAGAACTGGCAAAACCAAAGGGGCATGAAGTTTAAAATGGCTTGGCAAAAATTATTTAAGGCACTTATCCAGATGCTGGTGGAATATACAGCAGTGGCCTATCCCAAAACTGTGCATACTTTTTGGGGATAAACTCTCGGTTAGGCTTGTAAGTGCCCCAGGGCCATTAGCCTAGTAGCCTCCTATGATCCTATGATACTTCATAAAACAGGTTAGAAATGAATTTCAGGTATTAAAACTTGCTCAGCACTATTTCTTTTTTGCATAATATGAAACAAGGCATACAGTACACTCTAAATAATTTTCACAAAATATGAATGATATTGATAAAATATTCCAAGTACTACAGAAATGTTTGAAATAAAGTTCGAATTGCATAAAACGAATAAAATAAAGGGGAAACAATCACATTTTCACAAAGCATATGCATTTTTGTATTAAGCAAAGATATTTGAGTTATCAAAAGGGTATAAAGTGTTTGCATGTTTGTGCAGTGTCACAGTAATGTTGTTTCTCAAAGTAGAGCCATTGCAAGGTATATTTCGCAGAATACAGCCATTACACAGCATATTTCACAAAGTAAAGTATTTCAAAGAGTTAATTGTGCATTTGAATGTTGTTAAAAGTTCACAGAACAGTTTGTTTGCACATAATTACAAGGGAAATATTTTCAGTGTATTTGTGTATCCTTTGTGGGCATAGCAGATAGATTTTGAAAACCCAATGCACTTGTGTTTGACAGTAATATTGCTGAGAACAGGAGAGTGAGCAAGAGTGAGACATTTTCATACAGGCTGCATTTTGTGATAAAGATGACCGTACAAATGCATTTATTCTACTTAATTTAGCTGGGTCAGAAGCAATAGAAAGGGAATGTTCATTTGTGTATGCACCTGCTATTTATGCTGGAGAAGGGGAAAACCGTCATATTGTTGTATCGACTGAGTCAAGGGAGGACCCAGAGTGCTTAAAACATAAATTTAGAGAAATGTGAAATGCCCAGACAAATGTTACAATGGAAAGACACTTATTTTACACAAGGAATCACAAGCCTGGTGAAACTTTTGCAGCATATAAAACTGACCTGAAAAATAAAGCTAAAACATGCAGATTTGGTGATTTAAGGGATGAGTTGATAAAGGACAGACTTATGTGTGGCATAAAAGATGATGCTGTGAGAAAGATTTTTCTTCATGACAGTGATTTAACTTTGAATAAGGACATTGAGATTTGTCAGATATACAAGCTCACAGAAAAGCACACAAATATACTTACAAATGAGAGCAGCTTTAGAAGGCACAGTGATAAAACTCATGTTGATAGTGTGCAACACGTGGTTAAAAGAAACAGTCCCAAGCACATGGCAGCTGTAACCCCGGCAGCACCTACTGGTAAGCTCCAGAACTTTCTAGCACATTCCAGACTTTGCACAGTCTTAGTGAAGCACGAGAGTGAGTCAGCACACTCAAAGCATGGTCTCCAACCCACTTCCATTGCCAACTGTCGTAATTGTGGTGGTAATCATGAATCTAAAAGGGGGAAATGTTTAGCTTTTAGTCAACAAATCCACAAATGTAATAAATGGAATAATTTCAAAAGATTTTGTAAATCAAAAGGCCCACATTCTTTTATTAAAAGGGAGCATTTTGAGAAATGAGTTGATCAGTTAGACTGTGATAAGCCTACTCTTTATGTTGATGGTGTGTCAGTGCTTCATGAAACGGTTAATGCAGTTGATTTAAGGGCCAAGAATGAAGTATTTTGTACTGTTTGGATAAATGGCAAACCCAGGGAGGCCACGGTGGTGCAGCAGTTAGCACTGTCACCTCACAGCAAGAGGTTCTCCGGTTCGATCCTCGACTGGGGTGCCTTCTATGCAGAGTGTCCTCACTGTGGTCGCGTGGGTTTCCTCTGGGTGCTCCGGTTTCCTCCCACATCCCAAAGACATGCTGTAGGTGGATTGGACACTCTAAATTGGCCCTAGGTATGAGTGTGTGTGCCTTCAGTGGAAGGTTGGGCACCGGGCTGGCAACTCGACACCGTAAAACTCTACTGCCAATCATGAGCTGACAGGTGATCTGCTGTGGCGACCCCTAACCGGGAAAAAGCCGAAAGAAGAAGAAGAAGAAGAAGAAGAAGAAGGATAAATGGCAAACCCACAGAGCTCAAGGTTGATACAGGCTCTAAGTGCAATGTTATGTCTGCAGAAACATTTGCGTGAGTGTGTAAAGGTGAAAGGCTTGATTTGGCAAGGTGTGCGAAACTTGTTGCCTATGGAGGTGAAGAAATTCAAAATGAAGGCTCAGTAGTGTTTTCATGTTACTTCCAGCAGAGTGGAAGAAGCTACGACTTATTATTTTATGTGGTCAAAAGGCATGTTTAGTCATTATTAGGGCTCAAAGACTCTTTGAAAATGGGACTGCTTTCATTTAATAAGGAAGTCCATCATGTTAGCTTAAAAGACCACTACTCTAATTTTGCCCACCACATTCTTTCTACCTATGCTGATCTTTTCGAAGACAAATTTGGCAAACTTCCTGTTGTGTACTCCATGAAGTTAGACCCAGAGGTCAATCCAGTTATCAGGCCAACATGTAAAGTTCCAATACCCATTGCAGGACAGAGTCAAAGCCGAGTTAGATAAAATGGTGTGACAAGGTGTGATTTGTCCAGTGAAAAGCTCATAAGTAAAGCTCAGATGACATCAGAATATGTATTGATCCACAAGATTTGAACAAAGCATTAAAAATACCTCATCATCCAATGCGCACAGTCGAAGAAGACACGGCCTTGATGCCAAATAGCACTATTTTTTTCTGTCTTAGATGCGAAGAGTTCATTTTGGCAAATTTAGCTGGACAAAAATTCCTCGCTGCTCACTACATTCAGTACTCTGTTTGGCAGGTACAGATTTTTGAGAATGCCATTTGGGATAAATTCTGCAAGTGAAGTCTTTCAGTGTGCAATGGACCAAATGTTTTATGGGTATCCGTGTGCTATTATAGCAGACATACTAATAGGAGGTTGTGATGAAGCCGAACATGACAGAAACCTCAGAAAAGTTCTATAAAGGGAACGTCAAGTGAATCTTAAGCTCAATGCACAGAAATGTAAACTCAGGCTACAAGAGTTCCTTATGTTGGTCATTTATTCACAAATACAGGCCTATGACCAGACCCTTCAAAGCAAACAGCCATTCTCGAGAGGCCAGCACCAGACAATGTTCAAGCCTTGCAATGTTTTCTTGGCATTGTCAACTACATAGGCAAGTTTGTTCCAGACTTGAGCCAACTATCAGTGCCACTCAGGGAGCTGATATGTAAAGATATATCCTGGTCTTGGTCAGAGCAACACCAAAGAGCATTTGATGGCCTGAAACAGAGAATTGCTAGTCTGCCAACACTCCAATACTATGATGTTCACAAGCCAGTTACACTTTCCTGTGATGCTTCCAAATTTGGACTTGGTGCAGTCATTCTACAGGAGGATCAGCCTGTTATCTATGCATCGAGAACTCTTACCCAAACTGAACAGCAGTATGCCCAGACTGAGAAAGAGCTTTTGGCAATTGTGTTTACATGTTTGAAGTTCCATGATTACATTTATGGTAGACCTATCCAGATCAAAACAGACCACCAATCATTAGTCACAATCCTGAGAAAGTCAACGCATTCAGCTCCAGCCAGACTGCAATGCATGATGCTGAGATTGCAAAAGTGCAATTTCAACCTTGTCTACAAGCAAATCAAGTGTTTTTATCTTGCTGATACATTATCCAGATCACCCAGAAATACCACTGAACAGAATGACAATCAAGGTTCTCAATCTATTGATGATTTAGAAGTTATGAAAGTGAGAACATTTTCTTCCATATGTATTGATGAGCTGAGAAAACACACATCCAGTTTTACAAAGACTCAACCACTTTATCAATCAAGGATGGCCATCAAAGCAATCTTGTTTGCCTCAAGAAGTGCAACCATATTTTCCATACATAGATGAGATTTTGTCTGACAAAGGTATCATAATGAAAGCCCCAAAAGTAATTGTTCCAAAGTCCTTGCAACCAGAGTACATTACTATATTGCATCGTGGTCACCCAGGAACCAAATCTACCAAAAGAAGGGTGAGAGAGATAGTATTTTGGCCTTCTATGTCACAAGATATTAAGAGAGCACTTCCTTCTGTTGATGAGGCTTTGTGCTATTACATACTGAATGAGAAAAAACTACTTCAGCTTAACCAGATTCTAGAACTACCTTGGTTGATAGTAGCCACTGATATCTTCTAGTGGAATGGTTAACATTATTTGGTGTTAGCAGACTCTTACTCCAGTTGGTTCTAGATTGACTTACTTCCTAACCTAGCATTTAGTACTGTCATTACTAAGATGAAATGTAATTTTGCTGTACGTGGAAGTTTGCACGAAATTTATTTATGACAATGGCACACAGTTTACAAGCCAACAGTTCAAATGATTTGCTGAAGAATGGGATTTTACTCTTGTCATAAGTAATCCAGAGTACCCGCAGTCTATTGGTTTGGCAGAACACACAGTTCAAAGTACAAAGCAGTTACTTGAGAAGTCAAAACGAGACAATACTGATGTATTCCTGAATCTCTTGAATCTCAGAAATATTCCCCATGATAAACATCTTGGTTCACCTGCTCAGAGACTTTTTACCAATCAGTAGTCAATTGTTAGTTCCATGTGTCACGAACAACAGATCAATGAAAGCCAATCTGTTGAAGAAACGCCTAGCCCAAAAGTTCTACTATGATAAGACCAGTGCACTGCTCAGTCCATTATGAAATGGAGAAGTGGTAAGGATGCAGATGTCCACAGGTCATGATCAGATTGGTGTCATGAAGAATATTGGTCCAGAGCTGAGACTGTACATTGCAGAATCAGAAGAAGCAACTTTTAGGTGGAATCGGAAACATTTCAGACTGGTGTCCGAGCCTATATTGCAGCAGATAGCCTGTGAGAAAGACTGTTTATCTCAGAGTGAGTTGTCTGGTGTTCCAGTTCTAGAGGAAGTTCCAGAGGAAATTCCTGTTCCTATGACGAATCCAGAAGTTCTTGATATGAGTTATGCACCTCAGACTTTCTCTGTTGCTAAATCTAGTCCTAACTGTTATGTTGTGAGATATGGTTGAATCTCTAAACCCTGTAGCAGATACCAAACAACTTGAACATGAACATTGTATTTTGTTTCCAATGTATATAGTAATGAATGCCTATCTCTGATATTCTTTTGTTTGAAGGGCAATCTATTTAAGGAGGAGGATGTACATCAGTGAATGTGTATATACCTTTAAGAACTTATCCAAGGGCTTGCAGTAGAGTAGAAATACTGAGCATGTGCGAGCCTGACTGACATTTTGTAGTTAGTTGTTGGGATGTGAACATGTATGTATGTAAGCTCTGTTTGTTAACTAGTTCGTTCATATTTAATGATGCTGTTATCCATCCTGATGTGTTTGTATGTATTAAACCATCTGAACGAAACCACAAGCCTTCTTATTATTTGTATTGGAGACAAATGAGTGACTGCATGTTTGTGTTATTTGTTTTGAGTTTGTTAGTGTTTTTGTTTTTATGTTGGGGAGGGTTAGATTTTTACTTGTGCTTTATATTTTACGATGTTTCGATATTGTGTATTTTATTGTCTGTGCACTTTTGAAATTCTGGCTGGAAATACTGAAATTAAATATTTTGAGATTCAGAAGTGGACCCATATATCTATATCTATGTCTATATCTATATATGTCTGTGTGTGTGTGTTTGTGTGTGTGTAGCTCTCTCTCTCTCTCTCTCTCTATATATATATATATATATATATACACACACACACACACACACACACACACACACACACACAAACACACGCATACTTTTGTAATATCCACTCATGGGCAATGCAAAAAAACACCAAACTAAGTGGGTTGGAGGGAGGGTATGGCTACTGCAACAGGGATGTATTAGAACATTAACTGTTACGGTAAGTTAATTTACACAGCTGTATAATCTTCAGCATTAGATGACTGTTGCCATAGCCTAAGCTATTTGAGTAGCTTATCATAGCGTAAAAACCAAAAAGGGAGAAGGAAGTCAATTAAGAATCTCAAAGCCCTTGAAGAATGGTAATAGAATCAGCTGCTCTGAAGCTGGAAAAGGAATCCAGTTTGTAGCACTTTTATAAGCATGTACAAAGGGACAAAACTGATATCTCTAAAATAATTTCCAGTCCATCACTTTCCAGAAACAGAAGAAGCCAAAGCTCTAGTGGAATTGACCCTAACCCAGCATGGACATGATTTATTATGATGTGAAATGACAACTGTCTAGAAATTGTCTGCTCTGACAGTGGTTGTCCTTTCCTCTTACTTTGATAGGAAACAGAAAGCTGATCAGTCTTCTAGAAAGATTGAGTTTTGTCTTGGTAGCATTTGAGCTGCCTGTGGACATCCAGAGTGTGAAGAATTTGTTCTTCCCTATTTTGGAGTTTAGGAAGAAATAAAGAAAGATAAATAGACTGGCTCAAGGTAAACTCTGAGAATCCTTTAAGCATAAAAAAGGATTAGCTCTCAAACAAAACCTGTCCTTGTGAAAAATGAGGTAGGGCTGACCCACTATGAGAGTTTGTAACTTGTGTGCTCTTCTAGAAGGAGTCAGAGCAATGAGTAAAATAGTTGTCTATGCTAAGAACCTAAAGTCTTCCCTATGAAGTGGTTCAAATGGTAAAAAGAGTAAACTTTTCAACTACAAAGTTAAGATCCCAAACAGGAACCACCTGTTTTCTAAGTAGGCAGTTATGTAAAATCCCTTTCAAGAACTGCTCAACTTGAGGACAGGAAGAAAGTAGGAATTCAGGGGCAGACATACAGAAATAGCCAACAAATGAACCTTGATAGAGGAGTAAGAAAGGCCAGAGGATATTAGCTCACACAAATTGTCAAGAACCAGAAACAGATGGCCCCTAAAAGGGTCCTGGCTCCTGGAATGGCAGCAAGTAGAAAACCTATTCCTCTTACACATATATGATTTCCTAGCGGTAATTTTTTTTAGCTTCCATAAATACCTGCTGCACATTCACAGAAACAAAGTGCCTAAAATGTATCAGAATTCTAACATCCATGCAGTCAATTGAAGAGTTTTTAGTTTGGGGTGCATAAAACAACCTTTGTCTTGTATGAATGAAACCAGCCTAAGGGGAAGCTTATGGTAATTACCCTTGGCCATTGTAAAGGAAGGAAGAACCACTGCTGCCTGGGCCAAAACAGAGTCACCACCACAATCTTTGGGTAGTCCCTCTGGATATTTAGAAAACCACCTGATATCAGTGAAAAGGTTGGAAAAGCATACAGAAATATTTCCATCTATGGGACTGAAAAGGCATCTGTTTTCCAGGCCTGTTTGCAAGGAATCCAGGAGCAGAATTTCTTTAGCTGTCTGTTTTGAGAGGAGGCAAACATATCTACTTGAGGTGTTTCCTGTAGTTGGATCAATTCTTGAAGACTCCAAGATGAGGTTTCTACTCACGTGGGTCTATCCTGGACCAGCTTACCTTGTCTGCTATAAGGTTTTGCTCTGAGGGAATGTATGAATCCTGAAGAATCAAATTGAGCTGAGTTGCTACCTCCCAAGCTACATAGCAAGTCTGCAATGGGGGGGGGGGATAAGATCTGATACCCCTTGCCTTGTTTATGTACCAGATAATTGTGGTGCTATCTGTGAAAGCTTGTAAAGGTCTCAGAGCTCAGAGATGATTTAGGGCTTTCAAGGCATTTATAACTACCATGCTTTTGTCTGTCAAGTTTGTTCCACAGACCTTCTAATTTCACACCTTTGGAAACAGCTCCTCTGTAAAGTCTGAAGTCTCAGTTTTGACAGACTGACAAGGAGACAGTAGGGAGAATGGAAAACCTGGACGAAGAGTGAACTGGTCTACTCACCATGGAACCTCCTTCCTTACAAACCACAGAATAAGGATCTAAAAAGATGAAGGGTATACATGTTGAGTCCAGAATGACCTGAAGCACCATTACATTTTTCTCATGTGAAGTCTGGTCAGGAGAATCATAAGAATCACATAAGCCATGTACTCCAGATTCCTGAGAAATTTCCTAGCAGATACCTGGTTTTGACAGGAAAAACTCAGGAAGAACTCTTGGAACATTTCTACTTTCTTTGGAGAAAGAAAGTCTCTTCCCAGGGCAGAATCTAACAGACATCCCAGGATAACAATTGTGAGAAGGGATGAGAGAGTATTTCAAGTTTACTTAAAAAGCCAAACTGAGTAAAAGATTCTGAACACTTGCTAAGGACTCTTGATATCTGAAAAAAGTCTACAAATATAAGACAATCACCCATGTATGTAAAACGTAAATGCCTTGAAGTTTGCAATATGTAGTTACTGGAGCTAGGCACTTTGTAAATATCCTTGAAATAGTAGATAGTACTAAAGGGCAAGACAATACCAAAGGGTAAGACAAAGAACTGATAATATGAAGCCACATACAGAAAATCTTATGAAACGTCTCAAATGCTTGCCAATGGGAATATGATTGTAAGCATCTTTCATGTCTTGCTTTACCATGAAAAGCTAATAAGAGGATAAGAAGTAACAGTATCTGAAGGGATAACATTTTGAACTTTGGGGTACTGACAAAAAAATTGAGAAAGGAGAGGTCTGACAGAGGCCACCAAGTTCCTTCTTTCTTTAGCACCAGCAAAATTCTTGAATAAAACCCTTTGCCCATCTAACAGGTAAGCACTGGTTCTAGGACTCCCTGAGATAACATTTGTTCCAGAACTGGAGGGAACATGGATAACTGATTTACTGGACAAGGAGGAATCCTCTGGAAGGGTGGGAGGACTCCCATTGCCAGGTGTACTCATGTTGAATGACTTTGAAAACCCATTTGTCTGACACAATCTGGTGCCACATGGGGAAATGTAGTCTTAGAGAGGGAGAGATAGCCAGGGGTGAGGTGGGGGTGGGTGTACGATGCCAACAGTCATTCTGACTTTTCAGACTGTCCTTGATTTTGCTAGGTTTTTCTTTTCCTTTGTTTTTGGAGACTCCTTGCTACTGCTTATTTAAAACCTCCTTGGGGGCACATAACTGCTTGAATTGTTTTTTGAAAAAGGAAGCTGAGGTAGAAGAAACATTTTTATTTGCCTTAAAAAGGGGGGATGGAAGATTTTGGTCTATCTTGAATTAGCTTTCCCCCGTCAAAGCTCTGAAACACTTCAGCTGCTGGATGGTCAAACAGAACTTCCTTGTCCAGGGGATCATTTAAATTCTCAGTTTTAACATCTTCAGGAAGATTTTGGGAATATAACCTTGCAAATCTTAAGCAGCAGCCCTGGAGGTATTATCAGCATCATCATAAGAACACTTTAAGGCATGTTTAATTGCATGGGAAGCAGACAGTAAAGTGAAATTCAAAGCAGTTTCACCTCAGAAGAGGGAAGGTTAACAGTTAACTTTTTCATCCTCTCAAAAATCAGTAGTAAAAACTTAAAAATGTGAACATGGTAGTATAAAATTTTGAATAGTAAAATGAAAGAATAAACTTTCTTCCCACATTTGTCAAAAGCTTTCCCATCTTTGTCAGAGGGATTGTGAATAGCATTAGTATTTTCTCTATCAGAAGAAGTTCTGGATAGGGAAATCACTGCAGGATCTGCTTTAAGGTAGAAAACAAGTATTTGTGACACTGCAATAACCTGTATAACCTGCCAGATTTCCAAGGAGCAGAAGACTGACTGTTACATAAACTATAAGCTGTGAGGAAAAAACATTCTATAAATCAGATAAAACAGGGGGAAAAGATACAGATTTATTAATCGCCAGCTGTAACAAATCATGATACATTTGGCTGGCAACAGGAAAATCATTCTGATTCCACGCAAAAATCTCTTTCATTTTAGATAAAGTTTTTAGAAATAGAAAGATCTTCTGGAAAGAAATCTGAAGCCACACTTTCCTCAGAATCAGAATCTTCTTGATGAGAAAAAATCCTGAATCACAACATTCTCCCACCAATCCCTATTCTTCTGACAGAAAATCATTATTAGAAAGAGAGGGATTTCTTTTTGTTTTCTTCCCTGAAGTAGTAGCAGGAAAAGTGAAATCAGAAATTAACTCCAAATCCAAGCAAATATCCCCTGTTCATTGAAAAAGAAACAGGAAAATACAGTTTTTCTTTTTGTTTTCTATTCCTAGGAAACTCCCTGGAAAAAGACTGACCCAAAGTAGATAAACAACCCTGGAGCTCAGGCCACCATTCTCAGCTATGTGTTAGTCCTTTACCAACACCGTTCCCTTGCTCATGTATGGCAACCATACAGCCACAGAGGATGCGTCTATTCTCCCGTCCTTAGTGGCTAAAGGTGCTATATTAGAGGGACAAGGGGAAAATGATGCGTGGTGTGAGTAGCCAAATCTGGCCACATTAAATTCACCCATTAGTGACTGAGGCACAACTGGAGCCAGTCTGACACTGAAAGACTCCCTGACACCTTTCTTCTTGGGGATTGGGGAAGGAACAACTATGGAAACCAGTAACTGCTACACAGTTTCAACTAAGAAAGTAGCACTGAAGATGTGTAACTTAGCATGAGAGAGTTATTAAATCTTATTACAGCAAAAAGTTGGTTCTGAGGTAAGAAAACCACTGATGGTCTCCAAAATCACAATTTCCTGCCCCTGGCACATAAAATCTATGTAAATATGTAGGAAACAGTCAAAATGCCAATTTCTACACAGTTTCTTCAGACAAGCATTTAAACCGAAAATAATCCTGTGACAATAATTTCACAGAAAAAAATTTTTTCCTCAGAAAAAATAATGTGGAAGGTTTTCCCAAAGAGTGGACTTATCTGCCCAGCCTTATGGGATCACTAGCTGACCAAAAGTTCCACTAAGACCACCAAAAGAGTACACTTTAGTGGCAAGAAAGTTTTTGGTGGTCTGTCTTTATATGCAAAGCTCTGCTCAAGCTGCTGGGAGTTAGATCATGTGGAGAACACCTGTAAGTTTGAAAAGCTAGCTGTTTGGTGAGGATAAGACCCGAATAGTTCAGGCTTTTGCACCAGTGATGTATATTGGGCATCTAACATTCACAGGACATATCAGTAACATATCCAGATATAACTGTAAATTCTTTTTTATGAGACCCATTGCTTCTACTACTATTGCAAATGTCTGGGTATCCTTCTTCTACATTGCCCTCATTTCTACTTGCAAATCCTGATATTTTATGATTTTGTGTCTCTCTATACATAAGACACTGTAATCAATGGGTGTGGCAACTTCAAGGACCAATGCACTTTTGTCTTTTTGTCAGTTAAGGGTTAGATACAAAAATTCAAACTAGCTTCCCATATAGTCTAGGAAAGCCTACCCTTATGTTTGCTCTACACTCAGCTAGAAACACCTATAACCTCCAAGTCACAGTAAACAAGATATGTAGATTCAAACCCTTAGTGGGCCCAAATCTTCACTGCTAGTCAGTGCAAAAAACATACCAGCTTCCAATGGCTGTCGAGAACACGGTCTGCTTAACTGCCTCCCATAAAAATTACTAAACAAACCCTACTGTCTACTGCTAGTGCACAAATGACAAAAGAGACACACCAGTTATTCCCTTTGGAAATGCTCAGTATTACTGTTAAGGGTACACTTTTCCAACGCAATATTTTAAAAAGCTTTCTCAAAGCTTGCAGCAGCAGATGGGACTTACTACCTCAAAATATTAGTAAACTGCAGAAATTAACCAACTTTAAAGAGCAGTTAACTAAATTTCGCAGCACTGAGCACAAGTGTTACTGTTTTGACAGCGGCTAAAACCTGACATCAAGCAGCAATCCAAAACAGAACCTTTATAACCGTATTACATGACCCCTCACATACTTTTTATACACCTTTCATAACCTTTTTATATAATTTCAAAGGCACATTCATACCCATTATACTAATATTGAATGATCTATCTCTTTCATAGGTTCATAGGTTCATGCTAGGCTATCTAACCTAGGGCATTTATAAGCCTAGCCAGAGTGTGTTTGGCTTTCGCCACCCATTTTAAATTAATTTTGCTATGCCCTTTTTCGAGGTTAGTATACTGTGCCTCTGTCTAACAGTGACACTGAAGTGATACCCGGGGTAAACCTACGATCTCCCATCCACTCATCAAGATTCCTCTTGAACAGAGTCAATGAGGGACTCTGCCTAACCTGGACTGGGATTTTATTCCAGAGTAAAGGGAGCCTCTGGTTTATGAATCTGTCCCTCCAGCATGTCCTATTTATTTCAGTGCTGAGGTTCAAGTCTCTCGAGTGCATAGCTCGATGGGATTTGGATTTTCTGAGGTGCAGCATGTCCATTAATTCCGGGTTGGACATGGCTTTATACGTCAGGCACAGATCGCCTCTGAGCAGGCAGTATGCCACTGAGTAGAGCTGGAGTTTCTTTAACCGGGCAGCATATGGCATCTGTTTGAGCCCTTTGATCCTCTTGGTGAGGTACTTTTGGGGTCTTTCCAGTTGCTGCAGGTGTCTGGTAAGGTACATCCCAAAAGGGGCATTGTACTCAATTATGGGCCTGATGAGAGATGAGTAAAGAGGCACGATGACCTCCCCTGATCTAGATGTGAATCCCTTCATGATTAGGTGGGCTAGATAAAATGTTTTTCTAACCACTTTGGCCACGTGGTTGTCAAATGAGAGATTGTTATCAACTTGGGTCCCCAGGTCCCTAATTACTTCTTCTGTACTTAATGGATTACCACCTATGTGGTAATTTGTGGGCACTTTGTTTTGCCAAAGGGGATGACTATACACTTTTTGGCGTTTAGCTTGAGGCCATGGCTCTGGCACCAGTTGTCTGTTTCTATGAGGCCATTTTGGAGGATGCTTGTGTCGGCTGGAGAGTCGATTATGGTGCCCAGTTTGCAGTCATCTGCGAACTTGGTCAGCCACAGTCCTTCCATGTTGGCCTGTACCTCCGAGAAATATATACCAAACAAGAGAGGTCCCAGGACTGAGCCTTGTGGGACGCCACTTGTAACTGGTTTGGAGTCTGACATGGCTCCAGCAATTCTAACCATGTGGGTTCTGTCCTTGTGCCAGTTTGCAACCCATCTAGTGACATAGGGGTTTATATTTAAGCTGGTGAGCTTATCTATAATGCCCGAGTGGGGTATTGTATTGAAGACTTTTGTGAGGTCCAGGTAGGCTGTGTGGACCACCTTCCCCTCGTCAATGGCCTTGGTGACTGTTTCAAAGAAATCAACCAGGTTTAAGAGGCAGGATCTGCCCTTAACAAAGCAGAACTGGGTAGGATCCAGTGTCTGTAGGTCCCCAATATCTTTATTTATGAGGTCCATGATGATCCTTTCCATAGCTTTGCAGACCAAGCTAGTCAGGCTTATGGGGCGATAGTTTCCAGGATCTGTTGAGGCACCACCTTTGTGGAGAGGGACTACTGTTGCTGTATGCCACTCTTTGGGTACATATCCTGTAGTAAGGCTGAGATTGAACAGTAGTTTTATGTTTGGGTTTAGCTCTTCTTGGAGTTCATGTAGGATGCAGCCTGGGACACCGTCTGGTCCCAATGATGCTGTGTTTTTTGCTTTGGAGAGGGCAGCTCTTACCTCAGCATCTGAGATGTCAGGGGGGCAGCACTCTGCTGGGATAGATATTTTCCCTTTTGGTGGTGGGGGGGGTTTGCGCTGAACCTGTCAGCTAGGATGTTGGCAATGTCTGTGGGTTCGGTGTATTTTTTGTCATTTTGGACTAATTCTGAGCATATCTGAGAATTCCCACCCAGGTTCCTAACATAACTAAAGAAAGCCTTGTGATTATCCTTAGTGTCCTGTGCAATTTTTCTCTCGAAGCTGGCCTTAGACGATTTTATGAGTGCCCGTAGTTTTTTGCTAATACTGATCTGAGATGCCTTCCCTTTTTGGGATTTTGCTCTATCATGTAGTAGCTTCCTCCTTCTATTGTATAGTTTGTTTATGGCTGGGGTCCACCAGACAGGACGCCTGCCTTTGGAGGATTGGGTCTTGGTTTTATTTGGGATTGCATGATCCATGCATTCCTGAAGGTGTTCATAGAATGCATTTATAAAGGATTCTGCGGTCTGGGCCGTATTTTCCACAGGCCCGGGGGCTTTGAAGGATTCCACCTCGGTTTTGAGGAGTGTGAAATTTGCTTTAGAGAAGTTTTTCACTGTGGTTTTCAGGGCAGGGGTGGAGTCGGGATGTGAATATCCAGTGAGATTAGTTTATGGTCTGATCTTACCAGTGAGGGATACACTTCTGGTCTGGAGCATAGAGTCCCCATGTTGGTGATGATCAGGTCCAGTATGTTTTCCCTCTTGTGGGAGTGGTAACAAGTTGTCCCATAGCATTTGAGTTTATAAATTCTAGGAACCTTTGGGCTAGGGTGTTGGAGCTAGAGTAATGCTCCCAGTCTATGTTTGGGTAGTTGAAGTCGCCCAGTATAATGGTGTTTGGAGAGACCTTCATATTTTCCAGTGTTCTCAGGAAGGCCGAGTGGGGTTCCTGGGTTTGGGAGGGTGGTCTGTAGCAGGCTATAAACTGGAAGGCAGTTTTACCCACTGTTAGTTGCACATGGATAGTCTCTGATGCTTCATGCTGTGCCACCAGCCTGGAGGTGTGGGTATCTTTGATGAATATTGATACTCCCCCTCCTTTTGTGGTTCAGTCCAAGTTTTGGGGCCTAAAAGCATGGTATGAGGTATAACCTGGTAGTGCTGGGGTGCTCTCGGGAGCCTTGAACCAGGTTTCTGTTACTGCACAGATATCGATGTTCTCCATGCTAAGGAGAGTTTTGACTGCGTGCATCTTGAGGTTTAGACTTCTGGCGTTGAGTAGCATTACTCTTAGTTTCTTATCCCTTGTGATACCTATGGAGGTGGGTTTGTCTTTTGAGCCTTGCCTAAAAAAGGCACTATGGGAGTAGCAAGAGCCTTTGCCAATATCCGAAAGCCCAGGGGTGACAAGTGCAAGCCGACCCTAGAGAAGCATCGTGGCTTGTCGAGCATGTCATCCCAGGCTGACAGGCATTGGATCCCCTTTGAATGACACCAATACTTAAGCCAATTGTTGAAATTGATCATCTTGTCTTCATATTGTGGCATCATTCTTGGTGAGGGTAAGATACTACTCAAGGTCAGGGTCATACCGGCCTGGGCTACATGCTCAGAGAGCTCCTCTATGTCTCTTTTCATGTAGTCCAGGGAGGTACGTCTCAGGTCATTCACACCAGCATGGACAATGACTGAGTCATATTTGTACTTGCCTTGGAGTGACCTGAGTGCTTGTGTTATGTGGCGGATCCTAGCGCCCGAAGGGCAGCTCACCATGACCTTCTTCTTGTTCAGCCTAGTGAGCGGGACGTCAGTGTGCCTGACTATAGAGTCACCTATTACAAGTGTATCAGGTGTGTTGTTTAGCCTTAAGGGCTGTGACTGTTCGGCACACTGGCTTTGTGAGCTATGTGTTGCACATGTTTTGTTTTGGGGTAGCGGTTGCTTGGGTGTCTGCTTTGGAGGTCTCTGCTGCTTAGGCAGATTTTTATTTAGAGCCTCTGAGTATGTTTTTGTGTGTTTATGTGTTTGGTTTGCTGTCATGGTAGGTGTATGTGAGACTGGAATTGTAGTGAGTGTGGTTTCCTTCTCCTCCTGACTGGTTTCGCCAGTACTGAGTTGAGAGAGCTTAGCCTCCAGTATGGCTATATGGTTGCATCTCTCACATGTGTTGGAATTTGTTGGGAGGAGGAGAGGGTTGTCTGTGTACATGAGGCAGTTGTAACATTGCCTCAAGATTCCCAGATTCACCAGCTGGACCGGAGAGGAGATTGACAACTGACCTTTGGACATGCTAGAATAGTATTGGGAATTCTTTTATAATTGAAAAAAGGGCCAATGGGGAATGAGGTACTCAAAGGGAGTTTGTGAGGGTGTAGTGCTTTTAATTTTTTAGTGCTGACTTATATAATTCCTTTAGTGAGCAAGTGCCAGGTAACTTAAATGCAATGTGTTACAGGTAACTTAAATGCAAAAATGACAAACAGTAACTTTCTTTCAAGTGAAACAAGGAAATAATTACAGTAAGCAATGCAGATATCACTAGGGATCCACAGAAGCACTGAAAAGCCGTGTTTTAGGTGGAATTAGCATTTCAGGGAAATAACAAGCAAACAAACAACAAGCATACAAATAAAGCTAGATTCAGCAGGCCTGGATCTAGTCTATGCTACAGCAAACAAGGTGTACCAATTTCAGTAAGAAACAGTTCAAATATGCAGGCACTATAAGCCTTTAACCAGAAATTCCCAGCTCAGAAGGGCAGAGTCCAGCCTCTCCTCCCAGAAGAGTGCAGACCACGAACCTTCTTAATGTAAAATAACTGGCCTGAAGCCCAAGTGCTTAAACCAGAACTAATACACTTTTAGAATAACAGACACTGAGCCCTCAATCAGCAGTTCACAACTTAGAAGGATGTAAGCTACCTGTCCTGCCACCACAGTGCAGGCCACAAACCTTCCTAATGTAAAACAACTGGTCTGAAGCCCAAGTGCTTAATCCAAAAGACTTAGAATGATAGCTACACTTTAATCAAGTTACTACCAAGCAGTAATAGATACAATTGAATACTTTAAAGAATGCCTGGATTAGTGCTCAAGTTATACAAACAAAGCTAGATTCAGCAGGCCTGGATCTAGTCTATGCTACAGCAAACAAGGTGTACCAATTTCAGTAAGAAGCAGTTAAAGTATGCAGGCACTATAAGCCTTTAACCAGAAATTCCCAGCTCAGAAGGGCAGAGTCCAGGTTCTCCTCCCAAAAGAGTGCAGACCATGAACCCTTTTAATGTAAAATAACTGGCCTGAAGCCCAAGTGCTTAAACCAGAATTAATACACTTTTAGAATAACAGACACTGAGCCCTCAATCAGCAGTTTCCAACTTAGAAGGATGTAAGCTACCTGTTCTGCCACTAAAGTGCAGACCACAAACCTTCTTAATGTAAAACAACTGGTCTGAAGCCCAAGTGCTTAAACCAGAATTAATACACTTTTAGAATAACAGACACTGAGCCCTCAATCAGCAGTTTCCAACTTAGAAGGATGTAAGCTACCTGTCCTGCCACCACAGTGCAGGCCACAAACCTTCCTAATGTAAAACAACTGGTCTGAAGCCCAAGTGCTTAATCCAAACGACTTAGAATGATAGCTACACTTTAATCAAGTTACTACCAAGCAGTAATAAATACAATTGAATACTTTAAAGAATGCCTGGATTAGTGCTCAAGTTATATAAACAAAGCTAGATTCAGCAGGCCTGGATCTAGTCTATGCTACAGCAAACAAGGTGTACCAATTTCAGTAAGAAGCAGTTTAAATATGCTGGCACTACAAGCCTTTAACCAGAAATTCCCAGCTAGAAGGGCAGAGTACAGCCTCTCCTCCCTCAAGAGTGCAGACCACGAACCCTTTTAATGTAAAATAACTGGCCTGAAGCCCAAGTGCTTAAAACAGAATTAATACACTTTTAGAATAACAGACACTGAACCCTCAATCAGCAGTTCCCAACTTAGAAGGATGTTAGCTACCTGTCCTGCCACCACAGTACAGACCACAAACCTTCCTAATGTAAAACAACTGGTCTGAAGCCCAAGTGCTTAAACTAAAAGGCTTAGAATGAGTTACACCAAGCAGTAATAAATACAATTGAGTACTTTTAAGATGACGCAAAAGCAAAATAAAGTAGGAAGAAACACAAATACGGTAAAAGCAGATTTTTTTTTTTTTTTTTTTGAGTGAGCAAATGAGATTGGCCCAAGAGTTACAGGACAGAAACAAGTGCAAATGCAGGCCTTCAAATCAGAAAGTTGAGAGAAATGGAAGACCGCCGAAATGGCCAATAACTACAAATTCTGGGCCAGAACCACTCCTTATGTGGTAGACAGGTTACCTAGTGCTTACCACTCTCACTGATAAGCTAGAAGGCTTCCCTCCAACACAGAAAGGCTTGGGGGCTCAGAAGCTTACAAATAGTCCTGGATACAGCAAATATGTATCTGGAACACTAATTACAGGAAAGGTAGGAAACAGGCTTACAATTTTTTTTTTTTTTTTTTTTTCAGAAAAGTAGCAAAAACAGTAGTAAAAACAATTCACATGCAGTGCAAGCTGGCACACTTGAGTATGTAGCAATATTAGTCCACACACAGTTTGAAAAAATGTAATTAAATTAAAAAGGACTAAAAGCAAGTGCAGAAAGGGTTTATTAGGTAGAATGCGGTAAAGAGATGGGACTGGAGGAGTGTCCTAGATTGGTCATAATACTATATTTTACCTTATTAAACCCAGTACTCAAAATCTGTATATTTTTAGTTCTGTATAACTTAAGTTGATGAAGAAATTCTTATTTACTTTATATATTGCATGTATCTTTTTTGTATTGTCTTGATTTTATCTAGTTTAAAAGTGGAGCTTTTCTCCCCGGGCCTCTACTGAAAATGGACATGTTAGACTAGCCCGGTCAACAAATGTAAAATAAATAAAATAAATAAATAAAATACTTCTAAATTGTACACATTTAATTTTCAACAACACAATAAGATTGCTAATCTAAGAATATATTTAATTGCTGTTCTGTGATTTACTTCTGTATTTATTGATAGGATAGATATGTTTTGTCTGTAGTACAACTAGTAGGCTCTGTTATTATGTTATCTCTAAAAAATGTAATTTCTGTTTTAAAATTTGTAATTGCCACACTGGCTTGGGCCTGTCTGAAAATGGTCAGTGGACCAGCGTACCAATGCTGTTAAAGTAAGTAAATAAATAGATAAATATATTTATTGTTTGCATAAGAAGTGCCTGAAGACAGCAAACTAGGAAATCAGTTCCTCTTATCAGAGGTTCAGCAAGGGGAGAAGCAGTGGCTTACCCGAATATCTGGATTTTAAGGATTTCACTCACCAAAATGGGGCCTTTGTGGATTTAACTTGATGGAATTACTTTACTACAGAGCTAGAATTAAGGCCTGGTTGAGGCCCGCAGTCAGGTACTATTAAATGTGGCCAGCTGTGTAAAAGGGCTGTGAGAAACTGAAACCAATCTATAAGATACTAAGAGAAACACTGTAAACAATGCCAGTGGGGATGTTTTCATTCTGTTTGGATTTTTGTTACATTTGGAGTAATAACCTGCTTTTTTTTTATCCTTCCTCAGTTGACCATCAGTGGACCCTGGAGTCTCCTCAATTGCCGCGCCTACTTTCCCCTCCTGGTCTTCTTCATAATTGCTCTGATTAGAGTTGGGGCTGGCAAGTAGGTCAAGGCACCCCAGGTACTCATCATGCTGCTTGCCAGGAGGAGTTTTGATTTATGACCTATCTTTCTCTTTGCCTTGCCTGTGCCTGTAACACACTATGTGTGGCATATACAATGGTTAGACCAATGCTGATCTCTCCTCACTTCTGCAAGAAGCAGACATTGATGAGCTGCCCCATCCACCTTCCAGGAAGCACTCTGTAGTCAGGTCTCCAGCCCCCACCAGAGAGCTTGGTGCACTTGGTGTGCCCATATGGAAACCATACCCTCCCAGAATGGACACTCATCTCCTGTCTTGTCAGCACCTCAAATGCTCGAATTGCTAATTGACCCAGGGTTGTTTGGGCCATAGTCTGGGCTTTATCCTCCTACATCATGGCACTATCTAAACCTGTATATTTTATACTGTGGTGTGATGATAGGAGATACTGCCAGCCATACCAGGCAAAGTAGGGCAGTGGATGATATGGGCAGGTGCCAGCATAGCCATCTGGAGTTTTGTAAAGAAGGATATGTCCTTTGCATATCAAACTGATTTACAAAAGATGCTTGTGTTACAAATGTATTAGAACTGTATGTCATTTGTATAGCAAACTAATTTATACAAGATGTTTGTGTTGAAAATGTATTTGTGAGTTTTGCAAGTGTTGAAATGCATCAACAGTGCACCTTGCTGAAATTAAAAGAAATAAAGTCTAAAACATGTCACAGTCCCATTTTATTCTTCCCAGATTAGGCCCATCATTTATTTATTTATTTTTTTTATTTATTTGCAGTTGGTTTACCAGGATAGTCCATTGGGCCATTTGAACCCGTTTTCAATGGAGTCCTGGGGAGAAAAGCTCCAATAGCACTCTAGGTTACAATAGTTTAAAGATTATATTTATACAAAGGTTGCAGTTTTGAACAAGACCTTTACAATTAATACAGCAAACATTGCAAGTAATACACACTAGTGATGAGGTTGGAGTTAAAACTGACTGGCAATGGAACATTGCATTGTACATCAGAGAGGCATTTCTTCTTATGAATATACAGTTCATAGTTACAGTCTGATTCATTGTTTACAAACGCATATAGTAGCAGCAGTCTGATGCAATATTTAACTAACATATAAGTACTGGAATAAAAGTATATGGAGAGATGAATAGAAGGAGAAAGTTTTAGAAGAGAATAAGATCGAGAGAGAAGTGAGAAAGAAGGAATCTAAGGCCTTGAATGAGGTGAGAAAGGGGTTTGTTTTCCATAGAAAGAATGGAACAGGAGTTTGATATAATTTGTTATGTGGGGAGAGAGCAGGAGCATTCCCATTGGGATATTAGGTGTGAGTGAAGAGATTTTTTAAAAGAGTAATGGTTAGAAGTAGTACGAATGGAAGGTGGTAGGGAGTTCCAGAGACGTGCTAAACCATAAGATAGAAGATTTTTGCCTGGTGGACGGGATGGTTTGTGCACTTCTATTAGATTTTGATTATTGGACCTTAGTACTCGATCAGGAAGGTACATCTTAAAGGTAGAAGAGAGTGAAGGACAGAGGGTGGGGTTAAAATGAGCTTATGTACAAGAGTTAGTTGTGTATAGATGAGTTGATTTGGTAGTTCTAGCCATTTTAGTTTTTGGAGAGAAGGGCAGTGATGGGAGGATGAATTTTGGCTGGTAGCAAATTTGGCAATTTTGTTGTAGCAGGAGGAAAGTTGAGATTTAAGAGAGGATTGTAGGTTAGTGAGAAGAGGAGTTCCGTAGAGAAGGGAGGGGATAAGAAAGGAAGTAGAGAGAGTTACTTTAGTGGCAGGGGTAAGGTAGTTATTTTGTCGGTAGAGCATGCCTAGTTTTTGATGGGTCTTTTTGATGTTTAGTTGTAAGTGGGAATGGAATTTAAGCTGGTTGTCAATTTGGACACCAAGTAATTTGGTCTCTGATACCAGTTCCAGAGGTATATTGTTATGGCTAGTGATAGTGAAGGAGTTAAAGTTGAACGAGGTAGTTTTAGAGGGAGCAAATACCATTAGTTTGGTTTTAGAGGCATTTAATACAAGGTGGTTTCTTTTCATCCATTGCTCAGTGGTTGAAAAAGCTTCTTGAGTAAGTTTTAGGAGTACAGGGGTAGATGTGGCAGAGCAAATGATAGTTGAATCATCTGCATATTGGATGATATTTGAAAGAGGAATAGAGTTCTGGAAATCATTTATAAATATATTAAAAAGAAGGGGACCTAATATGGATCCTTGGGGACTCGTTGGGGTATTAAGAAATGAGGAGGTGGCCTTTTTCCATTTTACTGCTTGATATCGGTTAGATAAGTAGCTGGAGAACCAATTCAAGGAAGAAGGGATAGGTTAAGTTTAGAGAGTTTAGTTAAAAGCAGGCTATGAGAGATAGTATCAAGGCTTTAGAAAGGTCTAGTAGAAGGGTGGAAACAATAAGGCCAGAATCCGAGGCTTTATTAATAGTTTCAAGGAAGGAGAGAAGGGCAGTCATAGTACTATGATTTGGCCTGAATCCATGTTGTGTGGGTGTTAGAAGCTGTTTATCTAAGAGGTGTGGAAGAAGTTGTAGTTGTATGCATTTTTCTAAGAGTTTAGAGATAGGAGACAGGATAGCAATGGGACGGAAGTTGGTAACATTATTATTGTTGCCTCCTTTATGTAATGGTATAATGAAGGCCTTTTTCCAAATTTTGGGTACTATGCATTCCTGGATTGAACGGTTAATTAGAATGCTAATGGGGTAGGTGACTGCTTCAGCGGCTAGACTGAGAAAATAAGCAGGGATATCATCTGGAGCATTGGAGCATGGCTTCAATTTCTGAAGGAGTTTTTTTATAGTAAAAGTGGGAATTGGTTTTAATGAGAAGGGAGGACCCTGGGAAGTGTGGGAAGTAGGGAAGGAGATGGAGAGGGGTGAGTGATAGTAGAAGAAGGGGTGAAGGATTGTGAGTTAGTGGGGAGAGTGAAGGAGTGGTGGAAGAACAGGGAAGAGTAATGGTAGAGGAGGGAGGAGGTGATGTGGAGATTGTGGTGGTATTAGAGAAAGAAGAAGTAAGTTTAGAGATAGAGTCAATGAAAAAAGTGTTAAATTGGGTTGCTAAGTCAGTGTCAGTAGCATTTGGGTCAGGGAAGGGGTGTCTAGTTTGCGGGGTTAAGGAGAGTGGAGATACCTTTCCAGAATTTCTGAGGGTTAGTTTTATTGTTGTTTTGTAGTGTGGAAAAAAAGTTTTGTCGGTCGGAAATGATGAGTTTTTTTACTTTGTTTCGAAGTGTTTTGTATTCAAGAAGGGTGAGGGGGGACCTGTTTTTTAGGTAGAGAGCCCAGGCTTTATCTCTTTGCCTCATAATAGTTAGTGTGTTTTTAGTAAGCCAAGCGGCTGTTTTAGTTTTTATTCTCTTTGTCCTTATGGGAGCATGGTGGTCTAAAATTTTTAGGAATAAGGTGTTAAAGTGAGCAACTGCGTTGTCGAGAGGTAATGTTTTTAGACAGTTCCAGTTTATAGCTTTTAGGGAGTTAGTGAAGGATGTTGTGTTAAAGTTTTTTTGGTTACGTATGGTAATATAGTTGTGGGAACGATATAAGGATAAATGGAGTCGGTATGTAAAGATGGGAAGATGGTCACTAAGAGGATCTGGAAGAGTACCCCTGTCAGAGAAGTATTGAGGATGTGAGACTAGAATCCAGTCCAAAATACTGCCACTGGAGGGGTTTTTTGAGGGATGTGTTATAGAGTTAATTAGTTGTGAAAAGTTGTAGAGGTTGATGTTGAGTGGATTTGTAGGAGATTGAATGGAAGCCCAGTTAATATTCACATCTCCTAGGATTATTGTTTCATTACTGATGTTGGTGGAGAGCCAGGAGAGGATGTGTTCAAGGGTAGAAATATTATCCCCTGGGGGATGTAGAGGGAAGCTATACATATGTGCTTATGTTTGTTAATTTGAAGTATTGCAAGGAGTAGTTTGGCGTTCTTAAAGGGTGGAATAGGCTTATTATAGGGAGTGACTGATAAGGAGGATGAGTATATGAGTGCTACTCCTCCCCCTTTTTTGTGGGATCTATCTTTTCTAATGATACAGTAATTTGGTGGTATAATTTCAGAGTCTTTTATGTGGGGTTTTAGCCAAGTTTCTGAGATGGATAGGATGTCAGGTTTATTATGATTTATCCAGGCATGGAGGTTTAGGATTTTATTAACTATGCTCTGAGAATTTAAAGAAGTAAGAAATATTGACTTGTTTGTGGTGGATGAGTTGGATGGGCCAGGGTTGGGATGGATGTCACCTGATAGTAGACTGCAGATCAAGTATGAGATTGAGTTAGAGAGGTAATAGCACAGTTTGGAGTGTAGGTTGGATTCAGGTGAAACTATTAAGGGTTTGTTAGTTATTAGTGGGGTAGGAGATTTATGTGAGGTAATAAGTTTGTAGGGTGTTTTTTATAGGATAAAGGTGGGGGGAGATTGGGGTCCAAGGATGTGGGGGAGAGAAGGAAAGATGGTTAGTTACATGGAAGGAGTGTTGATGGTATGGAGTGTGGGGCTGGGTGAGGTAGTGAAGGTAGGATAGGTTGAGAAGTAAACGCAATAGATAGGAGATTTGTGAGTGTTTAGATAACATGGTGGAATAGGCTATTTAGAGGTACTATTTTTGTGTAGTGTTGGTAGTTACAAGAGAGGGATATATATATATAGAGTAGGTAGTAGGTTGATAAAGGAGGGGGAGGGGTGAACAGTAAGTGAGCAATTAGTGTGAGTATGCTGGGGAGTGGTGGTGGGGAGGATGATAAGGCCTAATTGGATAGGTGTGATCTGATTGATGAGCAGGGTTGGAAAATTTGAGCGGAAAAAAGGGAGTGGGTGTTACTAGTGAGGAGGAGACTGATTGGTTTGGGAAGACAGTGGGTGTGGTTATGGTAGCATAAAGGTAGAGGTACTGGGGCGGGTGTAATTTGGGGGCAGGGTAGGGGAGCGGAGTGAGCCCGCAGGGCGAACGGAGCAGGTAGAAACAAGGAGAGCAGGAGAAGAGCAGGAACAATCAGCAGATTGTGTAGTTGATGAAAGGTGAGTAGGGAAACATATAGTCAGAAGGACAGAGGTGGTAAAAATATGTGAGACAGAATAAACAGGGCAAATTATAGTTTACAGAGAGAATCAGTAGTGAGAGAAGTAGTCAGGATTAGTGGTAAGAGACTGCCATCTAGCGGACAAATGGAGAAATGCAGCTTATAACCCACCTGGGCAGTCCCTGGACTAGATAGGCTGAGGGGAGATAGGAGCTAATGTAAATCAGGGATCTGGATGTGGAGGGAGTGCAGAGATACAATAGAGTAAGGGCTTGGCTGCTGGCAATTCAGGCAGGGGAGCGCACTGAACACCTAGTTGGGCCTAAAAGCAATAAAATTCACAATTTAGCAGCAGATGTACATACTTCCTTGAGTCCTTCTGGGATAAGCTGGTTCAGTACATATAGATTTTACTTGGTTAAGCGGCAGGATGAACTGCTGGTAAAAATGGTTGGACCAAGTGTTTAGCAGCAGATGTACATACTTCCTTGAGTCCTTCTGGGATAATCTGGTTCAGTACAGATTGATTTACTTGGTTAAGCGGCAGGTTGAACTGCTGGTAAAAATGGTTGGGCCAAGTGTCCACCCGGGCGTATACAAAGTGGGTAGTTCAGGGTGGGACAGGACAGCTGAAGAGCAGAAGAAAAAGTTGAGAGAGGAATTGTAGATTAGTGATGTAAAAACATGTTAACTTAAATAGTCAAAGTTTACAGGTATCAAAATATAAAATGCAACAAACAATAGTAAAAGTCACAGTATCACATGATTTGAAGACAAAACCTATAGGCCAGTAGTTTGTACCATCCAAGCAATGTCTGAAGAAAACAAGACAGATATGACCTTCTTTACAGTTGGCTAAAAATACATAAGTATAGTGCACATTATACAAATGCTAGATGTAGGCAGGATGTACAGCAAAATCAATAATATGCATGTGCATATAAACCCCTACGAGACTAGAATACTGCACACTAAGGTATGGACCTTCAGTTGTAGTCAATTACAGAGGAGTACCACATAACCTGTATAGTTAGGAAAAATAGGTCACAATGCCATATTAGCACTCCTAGGTGGACCTTTACCCTATTATTAGTAGGAAATCCCTTACAAAAGTTATATACCTATAAAGAGTTATAGTGGAAGATATAGTGGAAGTAGGAGACTTCATTGCATGTGATGCACCTTTTTGCATGTATCTCATTAAGTATCTACACCAGTTGAGAATTCTCAGTGTTGGCTCACGAAAAAGATGTCAAGACACAATACCCTTAACTACTGTCATAGCCTAAATGTCCTGTCCCACTACTCATTGTCATGCAGACTCCTGATGGGTGATCTCTGCTTAGCTTATGTGCTATGAATGACACAATACTCTTTGAACTCCTTTATCTAAATTGAAACAGTGGTGAAGTAAACACCCATTCTAGAGATCTAAACCTACACTATCACATCAACCCCAGATGGTATGACAGATATCTCATCCAACATATCCCACATTTCAGGAATAGGCTGCCCTTACATACTGAAATGAGTATTTCTCTAGTTAACCTTAAAACTTATCTGGATGACTGTATGGGTGATAGTAAATTTTCACTGGGGATATGTGGAGAAAGTTGACTTAATGGAGAACATTGTTAGTCTCCAACCAATAATGGGTGATGAGGCAGAGCTTCTCAATGGTCCCTTTGACTATAAGTGTAATAAGAACCTATGAACCCATGCAGTCAGTACCCAAATCTCCACAACATGGAGCTGCAGCTGCTAAAATTTATTAGTTATAAGTATACTGAGTCATCTGAGCATAGCAGTGCAAAAATATTTGTATTATGTAGTTGCTACTTCTGAAATATATTACACATAGTCAGGGCTTAACTCTCTATGTTCCAGAGGTGCTACTTCTGAAGGCCCAAACATAAGGACAGATCTTAAATATTGCACTTCTAATCTTAGAAAGTTGTTAGAATAACATAATCTGTGTTAAATACATATTCTGAAGGATACAACACGCGGGAACAGCAAGTGCAAGGAACCTCCAACCTCTGTGAACCCACGAACGCTGAAAAAGATGTGGGGTTACAAGGACAATTGATCTGGAATATTTCCAGGTATGTACTGAGTGACGCTGAAACTTCACTGTTGAATAAAGGGTTAGGGTTTATCCCTACCAACTCAGCTGATGTCAGCGAATTCTTAATAGAACTTTGCCTATTCTGTAGAAATGTGGCTTTGAAATCTTTATTTAAGATGCAAGAACATTCTGTTGGTCCTTGTTATAGAAAACCCAGCATTTTTATGCCTCAGCTTCCCCATAATGTTGAAATTTTTATCAAAGCATGTGAAAATTATATTTATGATGTTGCCTATAGTAATACTAGTAGTAAAAAAGGTAATTTGACTATATGCGAACATCAAGCACTTGATAAACTACGTAATAACAGTGATATTGTAATTCAACCATCTGATAAAGTGGTCCTATTGTGATATTAGATTCTGATTATTACAGTGTAGCCATGCTTGAAATGTTATCTGATACTACTACTTTTAAGAAAGTTGATTTCAATATTGTTGAGTCTTTAAGGAATAGGATAATGAATGATCTAATGGAATGCTTATCATCAGGTTTAATAGATAAATCTTTATTTGAATTGTTTATGGTAACTGAACCTCTAATACCTCAGATAAAAGGGTTACCGAAAATTCATAAGAATGCATATAGACCACCATTACGCCCCATATTTGCAGGAGCAGGCTGGTTAACAGAGCCAATATCGGTATATTTAGATGGGGAATTTAAGGAACATCTTAATGAATGTCCCATAATACTAAAAAATACTGAACAGTATTTTAAGGGATTTATACAAAGAATATCATGAGAACCATAAAGTGGAATTTTTAGTGACCTTTGATGTCACCTCCTTATTTACTTGTATTCCAAATAATGAAGGAATAAACATGGTACGGAAATTTCTGATGAGATCAGGAAAGCTAACTCCAATATGTGTTGACTTCCTATGCATGTTATTGGAGATGGTATTAGAGTATAATATTTTCATCTTTCAGAATGCATGCTATTGGCAAACAGCTGGTGTCGCTATGGGCACCAGCTGTGCAAACGCTTACGCCAATATGGTTACGGCAGAATGGGAACATCAATTTATACTAAACAAGCAAAACCCATATATATAGGGTTTTATCGATGGTTTATCGATGACCTTTTTCTTGTTTGGGAGGGTGATGAAAATGTCTTAATACATTTCTATGATTATTTGAACAATACTAGCCCTTTTTTGAAATTCACTATGAAATATTCAATTAAATCAATGGAATTTTTAGACGTTTCTGTAGAAAAAGCGGGTAATTTCTTAACCACTAAATTATATAGAAAGGCATGCTATTGTCCAGCATACTTGCATAGAAATAGCATGCATCTGGGATTTACCTTTGAGAGAATAATGAAAGGTCACGCTCTCAGAGTATCTCGGCTATCATGTGAAGAACATGATTTTACATCAAGCATGACACAATTGGCTTTTGAATTTGAAAGTAGAGGTTATAATAAAGATGAGTTTACTCGAATTCGCAGAGGTGACTAATGAGAGGATGGACCATGCCCATCCTTACTATAGTGATAGGCCTACGAATAGAAAAGTGAGATCCACATTTGATAATGTACCATTGATTCTTACTTATGCTCAGAATGTTTCTAATGTACAACAGATTGTTAGACAGAACTGGCCTATACTTCTTACAGATCTGGAAACTGCAGCTATAGTGGGGCGTCAGCCTAAATTCATATATAAGAATAAGATGAATTTAAAACAGTTATTATGCAATGGAAATACTAAAACAACACCTCATTTATCATGTAATGTAAATGGGACACGGAAATGTGCACAGTGTCAACATATAGATGAGTCTAGATTTTTTTAGACACCCAGAAACAAGGAAACTCTGGGAATTAAGAACTCAAGCTGATTGCAATTCAAGGAATGTAATATATTGTGCACACTGCACCTGCTGTTTTAAATTCTATATAGGCAAAACAAATAGACGTCTTAGAGAATGTATCAGGGATCATATATATTGCATTAATAAAGGTTTAGAATACAGTGCGTTAGCGAAACATTGTTTGAAAGAAGGTTTACAACACACATTCTTACTTCAAGTATTGCAAACAGTGGGTGAAAATATAAGAATGGGAGATATTATTAATAGAACAGAAACATTAGACCTGCAGTGGATCTTATGTTTGGGTGCTCATAGGGGGCACGGTCTGAATGACAGCGTCCCATTAAAACCTGTTCTGAAGTCTAGAAGAGTCAATAAGTATAAGAAGGGCTTGTAGTATTTATATGTAGCTGTGCTATGTAGTGATGTGTGAAGTTATGTACATTATGCATATGTACTCGTTTTTGGTGTTCAGATGATTTTTAAAAATAATGGTTGAGTTATATAGTATAATGTTTGTAAATGTTTACATTATATTTATATGAGTTGTACATATATATTCACATCTAATTATTAGATATATTCTTAGTTATTATATATGTACTTGATATGTGTGTGTTTTCATATATATTTATATTCTTTTTTTTATATGTTTTATATATTTTTATTTTCATTTTAATTATTTATATCATTATTCATTTACAGAATTTGTAAACAAATATGAACTACAAGGAAATTTGCTTGGAAGCTATAAATGGTATTGAAATGCATTGCACATTCAACCTTGAATAGAAATTAGTAACTTTGTCTTTAAATTGTAATTAATTTTGTTTTGCTGGCTTCTGAGTGGTTACTTTGAATTCTGAGGCCTAGCAATATTATTTAAGAACTTTTGTTAGTTGTTACTCCTGATCTGATGAAGCAATATTGAATTATTGTGAAAACGCTTACCGTATTACTGTCAAGTATTGGAATAAAATTGTTCGGTTTTTATTCATCTGCATCCTTTATTTTGAATGTGTTTCCTTTGCTTGGGGATTTCTTTGCTGTTTTACTAAGTGACGTTCGCTTTTGGGTGTTTGTTGTTGTCTACATATTCTGAAGGATGTGAAGTCTGAAACTGAAATGCATATCACAGTTTAGTGACTTCAATCCTCATTGATTTGTCAGAAAACTACAAATTTTAGGTTCATAGGTGTCTACAGTAGTGAGGAAATCCTTCTATGTTGCGCAACTTGTAAACAAAGGTATGGCATCTAAGTCCAAAGACGTCATTGTTCCACTGTATTCGGCATTCATCAGACCTGTCATTGAGTACACTGCCCCTTTTGGTATGTACCTAACCTAGCATATCCAACAATTGGAACATCCACAGAGGTTCATCTCTAAAATAATACAAGACTTATGTAAAATGTCCTCTGCAGACCGCCTCAAGGCTCTGTCACTGTATTCTGTCTCCTACAGGCTTTTGAGGGGAGATCTATGCCTGACATGCAGGGCATTGTCAGACCCCACTCTGATGGACTTCCTGCATATCCACAAAACAAACAGCACCAGAATTATCCATTCTAAAGGCTTAAACCTTGCCTGTAATATAAATAGTACCTACTGGAAAGACAGGTATGTGTCCCAGAGATTACCTCATCTCTGGAACAGGCTCCCCATCTATGTGAAGCAGAGTTCTTCCCTAGCCCAGTTCAAGTGCAACCTGGACAATTGGATGGAAAACATGAAATTCATCCCTTGTTTGGCACCTATGTCTCTAATGGACACAGGCAACCTGTAAATGGTTCATCTCCCAACCCCTAGCTTGTAAATGTTTCATCTCCCAAGCCCCTGCTTACACTTATCAAGGGTATCAGAACTTGTCAAAGATTTGGGATGCATGAGTAGGCTTAAAAAGGCCCTTGTGGTTGTTAGCCTAGTAAATTTATTTATTTATTTATTTATTTATTTAAATTTGTTGACCTCCACAGTAAAATAAACAGACAGTAGTTACATTGGATTAGATGAAGAACATAGTACATCAGTAAACAACTAGAATATTTATATATTTAACAGGCATTAACAAATGCAACAATGAGAAGTTCCTGCTGTATAATAAGTACTAGGCTTATGAGCATCTTTTGTTGGTGCATGATGGTATGGAGGTAAGGCTATGGCAAGAAGAATAGTGCTTCACCAGCAGAGTTATTGGCTAGTGATCTGCAAGATCGTTTTTTTTTTTGCTGGTCTTAGTGGTCTGGGGGGTGCGATAGGGTTAGAGTAGATTCTGGATACCACTGAAGGAGAGGAGTTCAAGCCAGCCAAGTTCAGCAAGTGAGTGAGAGACAGTGACTACTGGTAGGATGCCCCTGTAATTTGGCGATTTTGTTGGTCAGGTCTCTAGCTAGCTTGTTGCTACTTACTTTAGGTTTATATATACTGGAGAGGAGTAAAAGTAGGGTGGAGATAAGGTGGGAATTTACATGAAACTTTGTTGCTTTGGTGAGAAATTGTTTTTTTCTGTATATAATTAGTTTTTTTTTGTGGACTTTATGGTCTAAAGTATGAGATGTTTTGTTTTGAGTATGTTTGGGAAGATGAGTAGTTTAGTTTTAGTTTTGTTTGGTATTAATTGGGCATCGGATAACCATGTTTCAACACAGAGAAAAGCTTCCTGTGTGACTTTTTGCAGTTTGGTAGGGACTGGGCTGAGTGTCATTCTGCTCAGAGAGTACTCTGAAACCAGTTGGTGACTGATTGTGAGAGAAGATAGGTTATTGAGGACAGAGATAAGTTGTTTTCTCTAGTATCTTGGAGAGTGGAGAGAGAATAATTTATCCTTTTGTTGGACTGGACTAGTTGGGTGAAGCCATGAAGGTGTACATGATGGACCTAAGATGATATAAATACCTATGAATCTATGAACCTATGAACATGTATTAGTGTAACTGAACTAAATGTATATATTTTAATAGAGGACACTGGAACAGCAAATGGTTAATCAGTTAGCTTATTTTTAAGGAAATAAAGGAAATGTAAATGAGGTGTTAAACCATTAAATTGGCAACCGCACTGTGAGGTCTAGGACTGGAGATGCTGGGTCTAGGACAAAGCCTTTGTCCATTAGTTCAGTGAAAACAAGGGAGGCCCCAGGCACTGCCATAAACATTTGGATGTGTATTGTAGCCATCTGGCTGAATTCCTGTCTCAGCTTCAAATGGTAATACTGTGAGAACTTAGAGTTAGGTAAACAGATGAGGTCATTCAGCCAGCCCTCTTGGAAATTATATTTTAGATATTACAAAGTGAAATCTCAGAGTATAGAATACTCTGTTTGGTGCCCCCAATTAAACAATTAAAATACTATTTCAATTTTTAAATTCTTTCTTTTTTCAAAATTAGTGTGTAATAAAGGTACCACTGAGCACTTGTGTCAAAACCTAACAGTTATAACAACACAAAATGCTGCATCACTGCGCCGTCCATACATTCCGCCATTATACATTCCCTCTTGCTCAAGTTACTTTATATCACATTCCTGTCACAAATTTTCTTGGTGCTGCAGCTTTCCTACTTTAAATGCTGCTTTTGCACATTTATCAAGACCAAATGACATTCTTATATCATCTGAGAAAGTTTTGACCACCGCAGTTGTGCTTTCAGCTCATCTGATGAGCTATACAGTTTTAAGTCATCCACAAAAAGAAGATGAGAAGTGTTTGCACTTTGTTGTTTTCTGGGAGTCAAATTATAACCATGACCTAATTTGTTAAGCAGACATCTTAATGGATTAAGGGCAAGAAAAAAGAGGGTGGTGACAGAGTCGCCCTGAAATATCCCCCTTTGAATTTTTATCTCTAGGATAATAATTTGCCCTTTACCATGGCATAGCTGCAAAGTGGTTTGCCACTGTTTCATGGTCACTGTAAAATACTTGATCAGTGTAGGGTGTACCTTATACACTCCTTTATCCTTGAATGTGAGATGCTGTCAAATGCTTTTTCGTAATTGCTCCATGCCATACTTAGATTCTTCCCCTTTTTACAATTCTCTGTTATGACTTTATTTAACAACAAATGACTCTTTTTCCATAGTACTTTCCTTTGTTTCCCTTCTATTCTATTGCTGTGATTGAGTTTTCTTCTAAATGACTACAAACTCTGTTGGCATCAATTATAGTATATAATTTATACATCGTTGGAAGGCAAGCTATTGTTCTATAACTTTTAGGATAGCTTGCAGGTTTACTCTTGAGGAGTATTATTTTTTTCCTGTTGTTAACCAGATTTGTGTTTGTTTGAGATGCACATACAAGTAGTTCTTAATCAGGGCTAAACCTCTGTGCAAAGACGTTAATACTTTTAGCCAGAAGTTAGACACTGCACCTGGGCCTGGGAGTTTATAAATAGTAGCTTTTCTTAATTTTGTTTCAAATTTTCTGGACGTTACTTCTTCCCATTTCATATCCTGTACATTTTACTTCTTACTGTTTCTTTTACTTCTATCTGTTCATCATCTTATGTTCCACAGGGTATTCATAAATATTTCTCCAAAATGTGCCTATTTCTTCTTTTTTGGTGGTGTTTCTATTCTTTTTGCTTTGTTTCCCAATCATCTTTAAAACGTGTTTGACTCATCAATGAATTGCTTATTTTGTACTTTTCCCTTATATTTATCTGCACATCTTCTACATTTTCCTGCCTGTGACAATATATTTTGTTTATTATTTGCAGTAGTGTATGATAGAGCCTGGTGTGTTCTGATATTGTGCAATACTTTTATCAAGCCTATTTTTCTACGTATTTTTGTTGATCTCTTCCTTTTTCTGTACACTTCTAACAGTGACACATCTTAAGTGCTTTATAGTTTTCTCTGTTTGAAACTTCCATAATGGCATGATGGTGATTAATTTCTTCTCTTCCTTTCCCTTATTGCCCTGTGTTTTTGTGGTAAGACTATGTTATTAACTTAGTTGCACAGTAATATATTCTATTTACTTCTGTTATGTCACATACATTTCTGTTAAAAGTCTTGATTACTGTGTTCATTTGTTGTCAGACGTCTAACATTTTGGATCTTATTGACTTTCTGTAATTTATTTCTTTCATAAATATTAATATGTCTATCCATCTCTATTAAATCAAGCAACTCTTATATCATTTTTTTATAAACTGTCGCCACATTCTTTGTTCTCTGCCTCCTGTGGGCATTCTTCAGAAAGTTCCAGAATATCTTTCTGTGACATATTCTCATCAGCTGCATCATGTATCATCCACTGCTCTTTTATATAGAAACTCATTGACTCACCACTCTACATTGCCTGTGTCAGAACTGCCACTGTTTCCTGCTCCTTCCCCTTGCTGTGCAACTGCAGCTCCAGGTGAACTTTTGTACTGTTTCCTACTGGAGGCTCAAGTATTTTCTTGTGTCATGTGATCAGATGCTTCCCATTCCACCTGTATCTCCTTAATATGGGGACTCATTGTTCCATCATGCTGTGACATTACCTGAGTTGCATTTTATTCATTGAATCCTTCACTTTGCAAGTAATCTATCACTTCAGTTTCTATTTCTTTAACTTCTCCATTACTAATCCTCCTTTCTCCTTTCTGTCTTTGTTTTCTTATTTTTTGCACCATGAAATTTTCCATATCCGAATGCCTTGGCTTGTATTTCTCTTCAAATATCTTTGGTGCTTCTTCTTTGTATTGATTCGTTTTGCTTTCTTATTTGCATAAATATTGCACCATATTAAATCTCTTTTTCTTTTCCATGTCCATATTTCTTCTTCAGATGTCTCCCACTCCACCTATTTCAACTTACTTTCTGGACTTATTCCATAATGCTGTGACGTAACCTGAGTTAGACTTTCAGCACTAAAGCTTTCACTTTGCAGGTATTTCATAACTTCATCTTCTATTTGTTTAACTTCTACAGTACTTTACTAATCTTCGGTTCTACATTCACCCTTTGAGATCTTGTTTTTTTTATATTGTGAAATTTTCCATATCTGGGTGCCTTTGCTTGTATTTCTCTTCAAATATGTATGGAACTGCTTTTTTTGTATTGTTTAGTTTGGCTTTCTGCTTTGCATAAATATTGCACCAAGCATCATATCTCTATTTAGTTCCCATGTCCACATTACTTTTCTATACCTTTCAAAAATATCTAGGTTTTATTCTTTATATTTTTACACTTCTTCAGTCACTTCTTCCAACAGCCCAAAGTTTCTTGGTCTATATAATGTTTTTCATGGATCTGTTGTATTAATGAACACAAATTTGCATTTGAAGAATTTGACAGTTTTTCTTGGCAAGTACTTTTCTTTCCTCTAATTTCTCTCTTAATCGTTTTGAGTATCTTCCATCTGGAAATTCTGGGCTTCTTGCATAATGGTAACACATAATTTCTATCTTATCCTCTACACTGTCATCTTTATGGCTCTTTTTTGGCCTGTCAGTTTTTTTTTGGGAGGGGATTGTGAACTACTACTTCTTTCTACTAGAGGGGAGCTATCCTCCCCTGATCTTGGCCTAACCCCCTTGTAGAAATATTTCCATGTCTTGAGGATTTTGCACTGTCATTTTTTCCAGTCCTGGCATCAGTGCACATACCAAGATTGGGCACTTTTTACCTTGGGACTTGTGCATTCACTGTCCATTTGATTTTTTTACCTACTTCTATCCATGACATATGCTATATAAAATGTATTCTATGTATCAGTGTCACTTTGGTGAGATTTTGTACAACAGGGTCCACCTTGTGATGGTACTCACCAAAACTTGAGAATGAATACATTTCCAGCAATACTATTCTCCATTGCTTGTTGATGTTATCATCTCTCCATTTGGACTCCAGTATGTGGTTACTGTATACTGTGTCAAATGTACAGGTTGCTGCTAGTTATTTCTCTTGTTGGAAGGTGTTGACTCACTCCTAGTTGAGTGCAGGACAGAATGAAGCATGCAACATTGAATGCTGTTTTTAATGAGGAAATCTGTTTTGCTCATGGCTTGGAGGTAGTAATTTGGAATGTGGTAATTGGGAGTAGTAGTAACGGTGAAAGTTTTGGATATAACATCAACATTAAGGTGAGACTGTATGTGTGGGTGTTTGTGGGTTAGGATTAGACTAAGGCTAGGAAAGGGGATAGATTTTTGTGTTGTGCTTGAGTACTAGCATGTGATGTGTTTATGTTCTTTGGTTTACTGTTAGGAAAAGGGTGTTTAGTAGCCTAATATGTAAGGCTGGGATTAGAGATACCCACAGCAGTAAGGTGGTGAAGCCTCCCTCCCTATCCTTATTCATGTGTACTAAATCTAAAACTATGCTTGTTAGGACTGTTTGGTTTCATTTTGTGATCTATATAGTTTTGACAATGTTGGATTTCAGGTAAGTATATTGCTAATGTGCCAGCATTGATATAATATGTATGGATACAAGTACACATCAACTTTTATTCTTTCTATATATCAATCAGCTGGTGACTCCCTGCTGGTGAGAAAGTAATCTCTTTTTGTCTGTCAGCTGCATAACCTGATAGAGCTGCTTTCTGTTTTACCTGTTTTGCTTTGTTTTCTGTTTTGAGAAATCTGCTTGGCCTTGTGCTTTTGTTCTATGTAGCAGGTAGACACTTAAATTACACAGGCTGAACATTTTCTATGCTTTTTTCCTTTGGTTAATTTGTCTCTTGAGTGGTGCTTAAATATACAGAGTGTATATCTGTGACCTTGTCTTTTCTGATAAGACTGAAGGCCTGCAAAAACTACATGCACTGTTGGTGACTCCCTGCCAGTTATTTTTCCCACCTACACTTTCATTTCTTGATTTGCTTTGCTTTTTAAACTTGGTGATTTTAAGCTGCCCACCCTTACTGTAAATTGAGCATTATAAGCACCTAACTTTATACACTGCTTTTGATATCTAGATTTATTTGTTTTACCTTGTATTTATGTTGAAAAAAATGCATTTTGCCTCTCGTCTTTTCTACTGATTTATTTGCTTTGAATAGCTAGCTCTCCAGCTAGCTGTTGGATAAATAGTGTATTTTACACTCTAGCAAGCTCTTTTCTCTGTTTTTACTTCAAGAGGACAGGGGATTTTCCATCTAGTGTCAGTGGTGGTAGCCTGGTCTGTTTAGGTTGGGGAAACACACTAGAGATTCCTGAACATAGTTGTTTTGTTGGCTGGAGGGCTTATTAATTAGCTTACCTTGTTTTTAGTGCCTTTGTAAATTATGCACAGTTCAATGGTTCTTTGCTCATTTCTACAAGGCAAAGTAATTTTATTGGACAATCACACTTTTATAAGCTGTTTAAAATACACTGCTGTTATCTTGAATTATGTATTGTCTTTCCTTAAGTTTAAGGTTTGTTAGTGGTAGCATTTCACTCTGGACACTCTTTTACTGTGCTTTTACATTAGGAGGACTGGGATTATTCATCTAGTGGCAGTAGGTGTTTATCTAGTCTATCTGAGTTGGGAAGCACACAAAAGGGCTCTAAGTGTGGTTGTTTTATTGACGAGAGAGCTCAATAGTCAGTCTTCTGTATTTCCAGTGCTGGTATAAAGTTGCCACATTTGCACAGAGCTGCTCGTTTTGCCAGTTTCCTGTCCAGATGCAAACATTGCTTATTTTCATTATACTATGAGTTTACTGTACTATTTATTGTTATTTTTTTGCACTTCTTTAAAGTTTAAAGTTGAATTTTTAAACTGTTGCAAGGTCTATTGTTCTGCACTGAAACACATTGTATCTACTGTTTCTTAGTATTAAGAATCTGTTTGTGGTTCCTTAGCACTTGGGCTCCAAACCAGTCATTTTAAATTATGAGGGGAAAAGTCTGTACTCTTGTGGCAAGAGAGCGCTGATTTCACCTCTTTGAGCTAGGAATTTCTGGTGAAAAGCTCACTGCATGCTTACTTGATTAGCCTTAGGGGATAGTTACTGTGAAACTAGGATTTTTTTAATTGTACATAAGCCTCATATTTGTGAGAAGCTGATCTTCATGCAGCAGCTGTTACTGGTAGCCCATATATATGCAATCACCAAAAGTTGAAATTTCTTTTTAAAAGCACCTCAGTGCTTTGCCTCAGACCCTCATCACTCATGGGGCAACTAGTTTGTCAAGTGAGCAGCATTTAAACATTTTATTAAAACTAGTTAGGTCTACTTTACCTTATTAAAGCAGCCAGGACTATTATTGCTCAGAGAGCATATGGTTTTGGAGCTGATGCAAAATCATTGGTAAGGTTAGCTGCAAATTGCACCAAGTAAGCACCCTTCCTTGTCTGGTTACAGACTTCCTCTACTCCTTTCTCTTGCAAGTACACATTACAACTTGCAACCATGGACAGGTACTTTCCTGCTGTGTCTGCATACAGCCTTGTGGACATGGGCATCCTGAGGCAATGTAGCAATAGCCTTATGTACACTGAACCATTTAATTCTTGGACAGACAAATGCAGTAAGTGAGAGATGTAGTTACATATTAACACTGGAGGCTAGACTCATACAGACACAAAAAGCAACAAAGAGGTTGTCAATGACTCACACACATCACTCTCTGCACCCACAAATGACCAGACACATAGACCCACAGATGCAGAGGTGTGAGGTGCTCACATGTAACCAACCCGAACCTCAAAGGCCTCTCAGGCACAGTCTTCAAAAACTCTGCATACACACAAACAAGACAATTCCCATCAGAACACACAGAGACACATTTTATTACATCCCAACTACCAAGCCCGTATGGCAAAACACTCCACAACCCAATATTATGGTCATAGGAGACTCCATTGTGAGGCACACTGATGTCCCTCTTACCAGGTTGGATAAGGAGAAGGTTATAGTTAGTTGCCTGTCAGGGCCAGGATCTCCCGGATCATACAATCAAATAAAATAACAAGCTGGAATAAAAAACAACTAAGAATTTATTAAACACCAAAAATGCATTAAACACTGTTTAATGCATTTTTGGTGCTTAGCAAATTCTCAGTTGTTTTTTTTTTATTCTTTTGTTATTTTATTTTATTTTTGTCATTTAGTTTGGTTTCAACTGATTTTTGTTTGAGATCATACAATCAGTCAGGTCACTTACTCCTAAGTACCAGTATGACTTAGTCATAGTCCATGTGCACGTGAATGACCTGAGACGTACCTCCTTTGACTGTGTGAGCAGAGACATGATTGAGCTCAAAGAATATGTGGCACAGACAGGTATGATCCTAGCACTGAGCAGCATTCTACTGTCTCCAGGATGATGCCACAATACCAGCAGAAAATTATCGACTTTAACAATTAGCATAACTACTGGTGTCATTCCAAAGGGGTCCAATACTTATCAGCCTGGGAGTACATGGTTGATAGGCTGCACTGCTTTGCCAGGGATGGTATTCATCTGTCACCTCTAGGCTTTTGGATATTGGCCAGACCATTATCCATCCCTATAGTACCTATTTTAGGCATTGCCAAACAAACCTTCTGACATAACAAAAGCTACTCAAAACAAGCTAAAAGTGTTACTGTTCAATGCTAGGAGTCTCAATAAGAAACTGCACCCCTAGAGGCTCTCATCATCCTGGTGACATCAGTGCAGTTAGTGAATCATGGTTCAAAGACAGTGCATAGTTATAACACCTTTCATATGTTCCGACCACCCACCTAACACAAAGGAGCAAAAGGCAGAGGTGCATCTATCTACATAAAAGTTAAGCATACCTCAAGGCTTGTCAAACAATATGACATTACTGAGCTGCTCCATGTCCAACTAACCATAGGAAAAATCCATTACCATATTCTTGCTAGCTACAGGTCCCCCACCATGAACTTGGAAACCCATAAATTGTACCTGAAGTTACCAGAATTACTCAACATTCAGTCCAATACCATACTCATGGGTGACTTTAAATACCCCTTCATTAATTGGGAGGCATACATGCTCACTAACATGCAGGCCAAAGGATTTCTTGACTTCGTAAATTCAAATGCCTGGAGCAGCTAGTCTGCACTCCCACTAGGGGAACAAATAGCTCTAGCACTCTTGAAATGGGAGATCACTGTCCCCATATGATGTCCTTACTGGTATGATCAGATCATAAAGCAGTCTCCCTTGAAATAAAGGTAAAACTAGTCCCCTCAGCCCCACCCCACCTAACCCTAAACATTTTAAGAACTTCTGTAAGGTAAATTACCCCCTATTAAGGTATGAAAGAACTAGTTTCTAAGCACCCCTGAATCCAGAAAACACAGAAACCTATACAGAGGCATACACAAAAGCTCTGTACATCTATACAAACAATTGTACAGAAACGCAGTACCAGACTGAAATAAACCCAGGTTAAACTGCAAAAACAAGCCACCCTGGAGGACCTCTGGCATGAATAAGTTGTATAGCAAAAGAAGGAAAATCCTGTTCAGAATTAGGAGGGAATGTGCACAACAGAGCAAAATTTCCCTCATTATTCTACACAAGTGAATCAGGAAACCAGTCAAGTCTCTGAAAGCAGACTTTGTGGTAAAAATAGCCTCCAAAGCTAAGGATAACCATAAGGCATTTTTCAGTTATTTCAGCAATCTTGAGGGCAATGCCTAACAGTGTGCAGAATTAGTTGTAGATGGCATTACCTATACTCAGCCAGAAGATATAGCAAATCTGTTGACTGAGAAATTCAGTGCATATTTCATCTCCACATCACCCCCACTTCTCACTCAAGAAATACCCTCCGTCATTCCACCACCAATTATCACTAAAAACAGGTTGTCACTCTGCTAGCTACAGCTAAAAACATAGCTTTAATCAGGCCTGATGAGATACCAGGTTGCCTCTTAAACAGCTTAAATCAGGAATTATCAGGCCCATTAAGATCGCTATTTAACCACAGCCTCTAGATTGGCTTTATCCCGATAGAGTGGAGGACATCAATACTCATCCCTCTGCATTAAAGGGGGAACCAACTGCTCACCCGGGAAATTACAGATCCATAACTTTGACTAGTTTTATATGTAAACTTGTAAGGCCATGGAAAGAATAATCATGGACCTGATAAACAATAACATAGGAAACCTCCAAACACCGGACTCAACCCAATTCAGCTTTTATACTGAATCTAATGGATTTCTTTGAGAAAGTCACCAAGGCCAGATATGAGGGTAAAAAGGTACATACTGCTTACCTCGACCTGGCTAAGGCATTTGACACAATTCCCCACTCAAGTATTATAAATAAACTTACAAAAGTGGGTATAAATCCCAATGTCACCAGATGGATAGCCAATTTGCTCACAGACAGGACACATGTGGCTAAAGTGGGTGAATCCAAAGAAGCCAGTTACTAGTAGTGCGCCACAGGGCTCAGTGCTGGGACCACTTCTGTTTAGAATATCCTTCTCTGAAGTCAAGACTAATGTTCAAGGGCTCTGGATGACAATTTGCCAACAACTGCAAGCTGGAGGCAAGCAATGAACCCCCCAGTGATATAGATATCCTTCAGGAGGGTCTAGATCAAACAAATGACTGGTGCTACAACTATGGCCTACAACTAAATGTGAAATAATGCATCATCATAACCTTTGAGAAGTCAAATACTCCTGCAAATTACATCATCAATAACACACCCATAAGAGTAAACTCAAAGGTGAGAGATCAAGGTACACAGGCAGACAGTAGTCTGAAGTTTTACCACCATGTGTCCATAGTAGTGAGGACATTCTTCTACATGGCACAACTTATAAGTAAAGCTATCGCATCCAGATCCAAGGAAAATATAGTCCCACTGTACTCAGGTCCCATTAGACCAATAATTGAGTACAATGCAAGATTTGGCATGTACTTGACTAGGCACTAACAGCAGCTGGAGTGACCTCACAGGTTCCACACAAAGAAAATACAGGGTGTAAATAACATGTCCTATGCATATAGAGTAAATAACATGTCCTATGCAGATAGACTAAAAGCCTTATCCATTTATTCTGTCTCCTATTAATGATTAAGTGGTGAGCTATGCCTGACCTACAAGGCACTAACAAATCCAGCTTGTTGGAGCTGCTACACATCTGCAAGTCAAACAGCATGAGGGTCACCTGATCTAAGGATCTAAACTTACTTAGTCAGCAACTAAAAAAAAAACAGGTTGGAGAAACAGTTGTCTGTCTCAGAGATTGCCCTTTCTTTGGAACAGGCTTCCTATTCATGTTAATCATAGTCCTTCCCTGGACTTCTTTAAAAGCATTTTGGATCAATGGATGGGGTATCACAGATTCACACCTAGGATAGTGCCTATGTTCCTTATGGACAAGAGCAATCTGTAAGATATTCAAGGCATAGGCACAAACCCATACCATTCTCTTGCACCTAGAGGCCATATATTGGGTAAAATCAGGTTATATTGGCTAGGCTTTTAAGGGCTCTTAAGAGATTATCTAGTAATCTCCTATGAAACTATCAATATATATATATATATATATATATATATATATATATATATATATATATATATATATATACATGTGTGTGTGTGTGTGTGTGTGTGTGTGTGTGTGTGTGTGTGTGTGTGTGTGTGTGTGTGTGTGTGTGTGTGTGTGTGTGTGTGTGTGTGTGTGTGTGTGTGTGTGTGTGTGTGTGTGTGTGTGTGTGTGTGTTTGTGTATGGTTGCAGTCTAACATAGTGAATACTCATATGACTGAATGTCATTTGCAATGGAGTTTTTGCTGGCATCCTTTTATATGAGATTGCAGTGCAGCAGGGTAAGGAAATTTGCCCCTACCCTGCTGTTGTGCAGTCTTGGAGTTGGTATATATAATTAGCATGGGGTTGAGGGAAGTGGAGGGTGCTTGCCCCCTTCAAAAAATAAGAGTTTTAGTTTTTGTTGTTTTCAATCATTTTAGATTCAGTCTAAAACGATTGTTCTTTCTTTGTTCAGCATTATGAGTGTGTGTGTGTGTGTGTGTGTGTGTGTGTGTGTGTGTGTGTGTGTGTATATATATATATATATATATATATATATATATATATATATATATATATTTATATGAAGAGAGAGACTATTTTATGTTTATATATATTATATATGAGTTCTGATGGTTTGGTCAGTGATTGTTTTGGTCAAGAGGAGGAAGCGCAGTGCTTTTTGGTCAAATGTCCAGTTTACTGAACAGATGTTTTTTGTGTGTGTGTTTTTAAAAAACAGGTAAGTGGGATGTGTAGTAGGTGTGTGTGTGTGTGTGTGTGTGTGTGTGTGTGTGTGTGTGTGTGTGTGTGTGTGCGCATTTGCAATTGTATGTTAGTTAGGGTAAGAGTAACGGTTAGGTAAGGGGACAGATTGGCATTGTAAGTGTTTAGGGACAGGATTAGGGGATAGATTTAGTGTGTGTATGTATGTGTGTGTGAGCACTTGCTCATGTGAGGTGAGTATCTGATCTGTCTTGTGTAGTGGTAGCATTATGCAAAGTTTTTTTTTAATTTAAGATGCTGGTTAGGGTTGGGGCAGGAGCAGGGTTAGGATTAACAGGTATTACTTTGGTGAAGCAGGGGGGCAAAGCAAGTATATTATTAACTCACACTTAAATAATGTAGGAGCACAAGCATCTCTAGTAACTTAATTTTATAATAATGTGGAATTGCATTTCTCCAGGACCTTACTACTCAGTAATAAGGAAACTCAAATATCTCCAGTTCATCATCGTGCAGTAACATTGGGGTACATATATTTCCAATGGATTCATGTCAATTAATAGAATATCAATATACAGAAATTGGTATAGCTGAAAGAAAAATACTAAAATCCACAAACAATAGAAGAAACTGAAATCAAAAATAAATGTTTTTTGCATAGATGCAGGCATCTCTGCACCTCATCCCTTACTTAAATATACTAACATCTTGGTCAAACAATGGCAGTGAATGGGCAGACACCCTCAGAAATAAAACAGTCATCAACAGTACCAAATCTGCAGCTCTTCAGTGGAAAAAAAAATACCACAGTTATTCACATAAATGAACACACTCCACTACTTCTGAAAATCAAACACAGAAAGAAGGAATCACAAAACATGGACAGATGTCTACATTTTAATGGAAGCTCAATATTCAATTTTGCTCAAGATGAATTCCATTAAAGTAACCACATTATCTCACAGTGCTCCATTTCCAATAACTTTCTGTAGCATATAATATGAGAGATAGTCTTTTCCAATAACACTGGTAATGTGGAACAACAGATAAGTTACCTGGTAAGAGTGGGAAATATCTCAATTAACTTATACTATAACAATATGGGAGTGCCTAGTACATCTGTGCCATAGAGTTTCTACTGTCTGCTGGAACTAACATCTTCTACAGATATAGTATATCACAAGCTGCCTCCAGGCCATTATTTTGGAGAAGGAAGCTTCAGCTTAGGGGACAAATTCAGGGCTTCCAGAATGCACTGCAAAGAATTTGTGTGAGGATGTTGTAACTTATAAATTACCTAAGGAGTGTAAGCCAGGAAAAGGAACTACAAAACATTATATTGCTTACTATGGTAGAATGTCAAATGTTAAATGTGTCTGATGCACACATTTCCACAGCTGTATCACTCTTTTCCAACCTTTTCCTTCACAGCAAGTTCCTAATAATTTAGAATGTTCCTATAGTAATGTGAATGATAAAGTGAAAGTCAACATCCAGCAGTTGTTGGCTGATTTATTTACCTCATTTTAAATGGCTTCTTTGAATAGGTGGTGGGTAGGTTAAAGCATTCCCTTACTAAATACCTGGTGAGGAACAAACTTAAGCCCTCTTCGTCATATTCTTCAGGTTCTGACTGACTGACTGGAAGTAACAGAAGTTTCCTTGATCACTTTTGGGTCTACTAGATTAAATCAACTATATTAACGTAACCAAAGTAATTAATGCCATCACTCATCAATTATTCAGTCAGTCAATCTGCAGCTATACTTTTCAAGACTAAAGTACAATATGGTCCTGGAAATAGCAGTGAATGAAACAGAACTAGTAAGAAAGTAATGGTTAGTGAAAAATTACAAATGTAAACAATGAATAAAATAAACATTGCAATGCTGACAAGTAGCATATTCTAGCCTATAGTAATTTTCTTTAGGGAGAACACACATTTTCTGTTTTCCCTGAAATACAACAGGAAATACTGAATATGAATTATTTCAGTGTTGGGAGAACATGAGATTTTCGTGGAATTTGGAATTTATGGGTAGGATAATAATTCAACATAACTTGTATTTCATGTTATGTTTACTATTTATAATAATATCACTTTGTTTTATTAAGTGTTCTATACGTAGAATGTAAGTATATTGTATGCACAAATATTTATAATAGAATCATAGTAGTGACTGGAAATTACATTAAAAATCGAGTGTGTAAATCACATATTTTAACTTATGAAAATAGAATTTTATTTTGTAAAAAGTCAGTTCTCTTGCTTCTAAGCACTAAAGAATAAATTAATTTTAGTTGAGCTACAAAGTATTCCAATGACTGATGGAGTTTCATATGAAAGGCATTCTGAAGAGCTAATGTAACAAACACAAGACATCAAAGCTACCTTTTCTCTTGAGTTTTTGACAATCCAGTATCTACTGAATGTAACACATACCCATGTTTATAGGGATTAAATAGATCCCATCACTGCCATGACACAACTGTAAAACAGGCAGATGAGCTAACTAGATAGTAATAGTATAATACTTGGAGTACTAGTGTAAGGTGGATGTAGTTTCATTTGTATGGTTTTAGATTAACTTGAACACTACTTGAATTAAGGATGTTGTTGTGATGATGTGAGGTATTACCAACTATGCCAAGAGAAGTAGGGCAGAGAATGTGTAACATATGTCAGCACAGCTATCTGGAGTTTTGTAAAGACTTGTATGTCATTTGTATATCAAGTTGATTTGAACAGATGCTTGTGCTGAAACATGTATTTGTAAAGCTGCTTGTGTTAAAAATGTACCAGTAGTGTGTCCTGCTGGACAGAAAAGAAATATACATGTATGTCAGACTATACTATTGTAACTGATTAAATGTATATAGGATCATAGGAGGTTACTAGGCTAATGATGCCAGGGACCTTACAAGCCTAGCCAAGTTTAACCAGTGTTGCCAATGGCATCTGGTTCAAGCAGACACTAAAATCAACACCTATTGCCCCTGTCCAAGAGGGACAGAGTTAGAACTCCTGGGGAAAATTTCTGGTTACCCATCCAATTGTCCAAATTATGCTTAAATAGGGCCAATGAGGGGCTTTGTTTATCATGAATAGGAAGCTTATTCCAAAGGTGGGGGAACCTCTGTGAGACCAATCTGTCTCCCCAGCAAGTTCTGTTGATGTCACATACCAGGTTAAGGTCCTTTGAATGAGTGACCAGTGTGCCATTTGACTTGCGAATGTGCAGGATTTCCATTAAAGCTGGGTCAGAGATTGCTCTGTAGGCAAGGCACATGTCACCTCTGAGCAGTCTGTATGACACAGAGTAAAGTGACAATGATTTCAGTCTGTCCACATAAGACAGATCTTGAAGACCCTAAATTTTCTTTGTAAGGAACCTTTGTGGTCTCTCCAGTTGCTGTAGGTGTTTGGAAAGGAACATACCAAAGAAAGCATTGTATACTATTATTGGCCTGATGTGGGAAGAGTATGGGGGGGGGGCTTATAACCTTTTTTTTTCTGGAGTCAATGCCCTTACTTATGAGATGAGCAGTATAAAATGCCCTTCTTACCACAGTGGAGACATGGTGATTGAAGTTAAGGTTGCAGTCAATCTGTGTGCCCAGATCTCTCACCACTGAGCTTAGGGTATTACTATTGATGGGATGATAATGCATTTTTTTGCATTAAGTTTAAGACCATGACTTTGGAGCCAGTCATTAGTCTGCGTAAGATCTTCTTGCAATAACTGCTCCCAGTTTGCAGTCGTTAGCAAACTTTGTCAGCCACAGTCCTTTAGTTTTAGCTTGTACTTCAGAAAAGTTGATTCTGAACAGTAGGGGTCCCAGAACTGATCCGTGTGGAACACCACTGGTTATTGGTCTCCTGAAGGAGGTGGAGTCCCTTATTTGACCTTATGAGTTCTACTGGTGAGCCAGTTTGCAACCCACTTGACAATATATGGGTTGATGCCCAGCTGGGTGAGTTTATCAATGATGCCTAAGTGAGGGATTGTGTGAAAGGCCTTGGCTATGTCTAGGTAGGCTATATGCACATATTTGCCCTTGTCTAGGGCTTTGGTGACTGTCGCGAAGAAGTCCACCAAGTTTAACAGGCATGGTCTCCCTTTGACAAAACCAAACTGGGTTGGATTGAGCATTTGGAGATTTCCCATATCTTTGTTAATAAGGATCATGATGATTCATTCCATGGCCTTGCAGATAAGGCTGGTCAGGCTAATGGGTTTATAGTTCCTGGGGTCCATGGATGCACCCCCCTTTGTGCAAAGGGATGACAGTAGCTGTTTTCAATTCCACTGGGACAAAGCCAATATTTAGGCTGCGATTGAAATGGTGCTCAATGGTGATGCTAATTCCTGTTTTAAACCATGTAGAACACAGCCTGGGATGTTGCCTGGTCCCATAGAGGCTGTGTTTTTTGCCTTGGAGAGGGCATTTAAGACCCGCTCCTCAGAGATACTAGGTGGGGAAGAGGTGTTAGGGATGCTTTGGGGTATATATGGCAGGGACAGGAGAGTGAAGTCTTCACTGAACCTGTCAGACAGCAGGTTTGCTATATCCACAGGTTCTATATATGTAGTACCATTAACTATGAGTTCAGTGCAAATCTAGGCCCTAACTTTGAGGTTACAGACATAACTAAAGAACACCTTGTGGTTATCCTTAGTTAGGGAAGCTAATTTGGATTTGTAGTTAGGTTTGGAGGACTTCACTAGGAGTCTTATTTGCTAGTTTAAGTTGAGGAGGGAGTGTTTCCAGTTCTGAGACCATTTCTTTCTACTCGGACAGCAATTTCTTTCTCCTATTGTATAGCCTATTAATGGCAGTTGTCCAACAGGCAGGTTTCTTTTTCATTGAAGATCTTGCTTTGGTTTTTATCAGGTATGGCAGAGTCAATACAGTTGTACAGGTGCTTGTATAAAGCATTGCTGTACAACTCAGCATAGGTGTCTGTTCCATCAGTGGGAGGTGGTGCTATGAAGCTATTTATGCCATCACTTAAGCGGCTGTAATTGGTCTTGGAGAAGTTTATTTAGTCTAGTTGTTGCTGGAGGGGGTCTTGTGTTATAGTTACTTCTAGCAAGACTGATTTGTGGTCAGATCTCACCAGGGATGGCCACAAACTGTGGGTGGTGCAGTGGTCCCCCCTGTTGGTGAGCACCAGGTCCAGGATGTTTGAGCCCCTTGTTGGTGTGTCAACCAGATGGACCAGGGCACTGGAGTTAACAAAATCCAGGAATCTTTGGGTAAGTGAGTTAGAACATGTATAATTTACCCAGTCTATGGATGGGTAAAGTCACCCAAAAACAGGGTGTTTGGTTGTATCTTGATTGACTCAAGTAGATCCAAGTAGGCTGAGTGGATGTCCTGATTCATGGAGGGGGTCCTATAGCTGGTAATGTCCTGAACAGGGGTCATAGCTACAGTCAATTGCACCTGAAGTAATTCAAGGGAATTGTACTGTTTAACCAATCTAGCAGTATATTTATCTTTAATGAATATTGATACACTGCCTCCTTTAGTTCTCACACCTTCAGTTTGTGGTCTAATGTGTTGAAGGAAATGTAACCTGGTATAGCTGGGGTGCTCCCCACAGCCTTAAACCAGGTCTCAGTGACTGCGCAAATGTCAGCTTCTTCCAGGGTGAGGATTGCTTCCAGTGAATGCAGTTTCTGATTTACACTTCTAGCATTCAACAGAAAAACCTTGAGGTTGTTTTTAGAGCATATTTGTATGTCAGGAATTTTGTTCTTGTGACATTGCCTAAAGACACTATGGGGATGGCAAGAGCCTTAGCCAGTAACTGAAATCCCATGGGTGACAGATGAAGACCATCTCTGGCAAAGCATCGAGGTCTGTCGACCATGTCATCTCAGGATACTGGATCCCCCTTGAATGACACCAGACATGAAACTAAGCCAATTTTTGAAGTCAATCATTTTTTGTTTGTATTGTGGTATCATCCTAGGTGGAGGTAAAATGCAGCTTAAGGCTAGGGACATACCTGCCTGAGAAACATAATCAGAGAGCCCAGTCATATATCTAGTCATATAGTCCAGTGAGGTGCCAATCAAATCATTCACACCAACATGGACTATGATGGAGTCATAACAGTGCCTGCTGTTGAGAGATTTGAGTGCATGTATGATGTAGTGGATCCTGGCACCTGACAGACAGCTGACTGTGATCTTTTCCTTTTCCAACCTGGTGAGAGGGACATCTGTGTGTCTTACTACTGAGTCACCTATGACTAAGATGTTTGGTTTTGTGTTATGCCTTATGGGCTTGACTGGTGAGACACTGGTGTGTGATATATTATGTGCACTATGTTCTGCAGAGGATATATTATGCGAAGCATGCTTGTGTTTGGGAGGTCTCTGATATTTAGGTAGACTTCTTGTAAGGACCTCTGCATATGTAGGATTATGTGTTATTGGTTTGGTAGGTGCAGGAGGTGAGATGTGCATGCTGACAATCTGCTTAGTATCAGATGAACTGGGGAGAGAGCGAGTCTGGATTCTAGGTTCTTGATACAGATGCATCTCTCACATAGAAGAAGTGGGTTGTCATTGTACATGAGGCAATCACTACATTGCCTCAGGATGCTCATGTCGATCAGGCTGGCTGGAGAATCTATGGGAAATTGTCTGTCCATTATGCTAGGTAATGCTAAGTATTGTAACAGAGGATACTGGAAGAAAAGAGGTTAAGCACATACCCTGCTAACTTTTAGAAAAAAAATATCCTGAAATTAAATTACTTAATTTAGTCCATAAAGACTGTATATTACAGTTCTGATTGTAGCCAGAGACAAAATGTCTGTGAAAACAAGGACTAGGAATCCTGCTGTATTGTCCTTAGCAGTGAACTAATTGTTACCATGGGAGGGTGGAAGTGTTGAAATGATGTTATGGCTTCCAGATGCTATAACACATCTTACCAAAGCTCTATCTGTGTTTATGGTAGCACATATGTGCGAGATTCTTGTTCAGTTTCTAGTAAAAGGGAGTGGTATGGAAACCAAAAGTCAGATGACCAGATGTATGTGATGTCATTATGTAATCCAGCACTGAAATGATGTTTTAATACTAGATGAGACATAGGTCTCAGAGCAGTCTGTTTTTGAAACCTGACATAGAATGATCACTCACACACTTCATCTTGTCTTGCTTTAATGAGTAACCAGGGAATAGTAATTCTTGAGATTAGTTAAGTACTGTTTTTCTGAATCTGTGTGAATCTATTCATCTGTGTTATGTTAATATTTCCTGTGGCTGAAACTCTGGTGTTTATTGTAAATAGATATTTAGTATTTTCATGTTCTTTTATTATTTATTATTAAATATATTTAAAACTTTCATCATGGATGGTCTTTTACAGAATGTTTTAACCTTTGAGCATACTTATATCTATTTGGTGACACTGTGGCCACTCCTGAAAGCCTTACTGCATCAGTCAAACACTATCATTTGTATTAATATTAATTTCACTAAGTATAATTGGGTACCCTTGTAAAAGCCTTAGAGTAGCCGGCTTTGGAGTGCCCTGGTGGCAGTAACTACCTTATAGTCTGGGCAGAGGGGCATAGCTAGTAAATCTGTACAAGTCTTTCCCAGGTGTGTGTGTGTGTGTGTGTGTGTGTGTGTGTGTGTGTGTGTGTCTGAAAATCAAATGTCAAACAGTGTGTATGTCAGCTACTGGGAGCAGGGGTACAGAGCAGTGGTTTTACAGAGAGGGTGGTGGAGGACTTGGCCTGGGACACTCAGCTGAGGACTCAACTCTATAACTGTGCCAGTGGGGAGTTTTACTGGGGGCCTGGAGAGGGAAAGAGAGAGAGAGACAGACAGAGGGGAAACCCAGACCCTGTACTGAGTGTGTTCTCTGTGTGCTTTTAAGGGAAATTGTTCTTGGTGCAGAGAGTCACATCTGGAAATACTGTGTGTACTTATGTTTGTTCCAAGTGAACCTACCTCACTGGTGATGAGGGGTCTAAACAGAGTGATGTCTGGGTCTGAATGGAGTGATGATAAGTCAGCAAGCAAATGAGAGTAGTATTGCTGAAACTGAATTCATCCTCAAGTCTTGGTGAGTACCTTCATGAGGTGGACCCTGTTTTTCACAAAATCTCATCAGGATGACACCGATATATAAACTGTATTTATATAGCATATATCATGGACAGAAGCAGGTCAAAAATAAAAAAAAAATGACAGTGCAGAATCCTCAAAATAAGGAAACATTCCTACAATGGGGCTAGGCCAGACCCAATGGGAGGATGACCCCCCCCCCGTTTTAGAAGGAAGAAGAAATCCACAAAAAACACAAAGACTGATAGGCCAAAGAAGAGCCATAAAGACAACAGAGTGAACTATTGAGGATAAGAAAGAAATTATGTATTGTTATTATTATGCAAAACCCCAGAATTTCCAGACACAAGATATACAAAGATTGAGAGAGAAATTAGAGGAAAGAAAAGTACTTCCACAAGAAAAACTGTTAGAGGCTTTGAATAAAAAATTGTGTTCATTAATACAACATATTTGTGAAAAACAGTATATAGACCAAGAAACTTTGATCTGTTTGGAAAAAGAAGCATCTGAGGAAGTCTGAAAGTATAAACAACAAAACCTAGAGATTTTTGAAGTATAAAAAAGGAAATATGGACATGGGAAAGAAAGGGAGATTTGATATAGTGCAATATTTATGCAAATGTGAAAGACAAATTAATCAATATAAAGAAGGCAGCCCCAAAGATATTCGAAGAGAAATGCAGGCAAAGGCAGCCAGATATGGAAAATTTCACAATAAAAAATAATATCACAAAGTGGGAATGAAGAAAAGAAGATTAGTAAAGTAGAAGTTAAAAAATAGAAGTTGAAGTTATGGAGTGCCTGCAAAGTAAAGTATTTGGTGTAGAAGGTCTAACACAGGTTACATCACAGTATGATGGAACAACTTCCCAAAGTAAGGAGAAACAGGAAGATCAGGAGACATCTGAAGAAGAAATATGGACATGTGAAAGAAAAAAAGATTTAATATAGTCTAATATCTATGCAATGGAAAAAGCAAAACTAATCAATGAAAAAAGAGCAGCACCAAAGTTATTTGAAGAGAAATACAGGCAAAGAAATCCAGACATGGAAAACTTTCCAACACAAAAAATAAGAAGACAAAGAGGAAAAGAAGAAAAGGAGATTAGTAGTGGAGAAGTTAAAGAAATAGAAACTGAGGTTATGGAGCACCTGTGAAGTGAAGGATTCAGTATAGAAAATCTAATTCAGAAAGCACCCCAACAGGATTGAGCAATGGACATCCAAATTAAGGGGAAACCAGTAGAATGGAAAGCAATTGGTCAGGTGCCATACGAACATATTTTGGAGCCTTCCCCAGGAAACCAGTATAAATGTTTACTTGAAGCAAACTGTGGAAACTCTGATACAGTCAGTTTTCAGGAGTGATGCGCCAGTGAGTTCCCATATGACAGAGCAATGGATGGCACAGGATGAAACTGAAGAGAATGTACCACAGGAAGATGCTATAGAACTTTCTATAGAATGCCCGTAGGAAAAGGAAAACAAAAAAATGTGTCCTTCCTCAGTTTAGAAGAAAATGAGTTAAGAAAAATGTTGCTTGATTTAATAAAGATAGATATATTAAGATCAATGAAAGAAATAGACTGCAGAAGGTCACTAAAACCCAACACAGTAATTAAGACTGTCCATAGAGATCCATGCAATATAACAGAAGTAAACAGGATACATTACTCTGCAGCTAAATAAATAACTAATAAAGCTCTGCCGCATGAACACAGGGTAGTGAGAGAAAGGAAGACGAGAAATCAAATACCATCATGGAAGTATCAAATAGAGAATACTATAAAGAAATTAAGAGAAGAAGTGTCACTGTCAGAAGAGTATAGAAGACAGAACAGATGAACAAAAATACTTAGAAAGACAGACATGAGAAAAGCACTGCACAGTATAGTGTCACTGTTAGAAGAGTATAGAAGAGGGAACAGATCAACAAAAATACTTAGAAAGATAGACGTGAGAAAAGAAGCAATGCACAGTATTTGAACAGATCAGGATCTATCATGCAATATCACAAATAACAAACTAAAAATCTCAGCACAGACAGAAAAACTTAGAAAATACACAGATAAATGTAAAGGAAAAGTACAAAATAAGCAATTTACTGATGACTCAAAAAGTTTTATAGAGAATTGGGAAACAAGGTAAAAGGAACTGAAAGACCACCTAAGAAAGAAAAAATAGATACATTTTGGAAAAGTATAAAAAACAATAAAATACCACCAAGACCACCGATCCAAGAAGTAAGCGAATTTAATGAAACACTTAGCGCCTCGGCTTACACAGCCTTCCAAGAGTAAAAACACTACAAAAAACTGTTTGCTTATATACAGCATATTGCACAAAACAATTAATCAATTAAGCATACAATTCAAATCACATACTTCCAATTACATTCTTTGTTGAGTCCCTGAGGCTCCAAAGTGCCATACTTTAAAATCAGCAGAGTTTCTTTTTTTAAGAGTTTGTTTTTTAAAGACACACATTCACCTATGCCAACTTGCAATTTTTCCAAGACACAACCCCTAAGAGAATCAGGTTTAGAGTTGTGTGCTGTTAAAAAATGACTCCTAAGGGGACTCTCTAATTTTTTATTATTTATGCCCCTAATATGTTCTTGCACCCGGACTCTAAAACTCCTGTAAGTTTCCCCTATGTAAAACTTCTTACATCCACATCTCAACACATACACTAACCCCTCCATATTACAACTGTATTCATGCCTAGCTGTAAACTTGATGCCATTAATATAGGGAAAAGAGCTTACTACATATTGACAGATGGAACAACCATCACATGTAGCAGTGCCTTTGTTTATGCTTAAGCTCTGACTGACATTAACATCTGGTAAACAAAATTGGTTATGTACCAGAATGTCAGACACATTCCTAGCTCTTTTATATGCAATACTCACAAAATCAGGTAATATAAAGTTCAAAATGTTATCCCTTGGGAGCATAGGCCACAAGCTATGTGTTTTTTAACTATTTCCTCAGTTATAACATTATAAGTTGTCACTAAGAAAACTTTATTCTGCTCTCCATTGTTCACAGCTGCATTGGTAGACTGATTTCCACCAATACAAACATTATATTTTCCACTAGCACAGACATAATGAGAATCTCCCTGAGAGTTAACAGAATACCTCATATCTATAATTTTTTGTTTAGCTTCCCTGACCAGCTGGACATCATAACCTCTTCTAATAAATATTTTTTTCTGCTTCAGCTATCTCTAAATCAAAGCTCATATCAAGGCTACATAGCCTATGAATTCGTAAGAATTCATTATAGGGCAGTACCTTGACCAAATGTTTGGGGTGACAACTATTCCCATATAAAAATACATTTCTGTGTTCAAATTTCCTATGGAGACTAGTAGTAAATCCATCTTGGCTTATATCCAAAAAATTCACTTGTGGGCCAAGCTGTATACCATCAAAGCTTAAGCCCATAGTTAGATTTTGGAAAAGTATTTATGAAAATCCTGTGAAACATAAAGATGCTAAATGGATAGAAGAAGTAAAATAATAAGAAGTTTAAAAGTACAGGGTATGAAATGGGATGAAGTAACAGCCAGAGAGATTGAAACAAAGTTAAGAAAAGCCTCTAATTGGAAATCCCCAAACCCAGATGCAGTCCTTAACTTCTGGTTTAAAGTATTAACATCTTTATGTGAAGATTTAGTCATGAGTAAGAAGTATTTATATGCCTTCTCCAAACAGGCACCAACCTGGCTAATGGGAAAAAACAATGCTCCTACTTAAGAGTGAACCTGCAAGCTACCCTAAAAATTATAGACCAATAACTTGCCTTCCAACTACATATAAACTATACACTGGAATTGATGCCGACAGAGTTTATAGTAATTTAGAAGAAAACTCAATTATGGCAATAGAACAAAAGTGCAATAAAAGAAAGTCATATGGAACAAAGGATCGTTTGTTATTAAATAAGGTCATAGTGGAGAACTGTAAAAAGGGGAAGAGTCTAAGAATGAGATAGACTGACTACAAAAAAGCATTTGATAGTATACCACATTCATAGATAAAAGAGTGCCTCAAAATATGCAAGATACACCCTACACTGATCAATTACATTACAGTGACCATGAAACAATGGCAGACCACTTTGCAAATAAGCCTTGATAAAGGACAAATTATTATCTCAGGGATAAAAATTCAAAGGAGGATATTCCAGGGTGACTCTGTCACCACTGCTATTCTGACTTGCTGTCTAATTAACAGCTTAATCTATGGCTATAATTTGGTTCCTAGAAAACAACAAAGTGTAAAGACTTCTCATCTTCTCTTTGTCAATGATTTAAAACTGTGTAGCTCATCAGATGAGAAACTGAAAGGACAACGTTGTCAAAACTTTTTCATATGATATGAGAATGCCATTTGGTCTTGATAAATGTGCAAAAGCAACCTTTAAAGTAGGAAAACTGCAGCCCCAAGAAAACATCAGTTTGGGATAAGAATGTGATATAAAAGAACTTGAGCAAGAGGGAGTGTATAAACATGTGGGATTTGATGAAGGATCAACAATAAAACAGGAACAAATGCAAATAAAACTTAGTATGGAATACTTTAGAAGACTTAAATTAATCCTGAAAACAGCACTGACATCAAGGAACAAAATTCGAGCTATAAACCAATTTGCTCTTCCTGTCCTAAGTACAGTTTTGAAGTGATTGACTGGCCCCAAAATGTGTTGGGTAGATTAAACAGGAAAACAAGAATGATGCTTCATGCTCACCATATGATTTATAGAAAAACAGTGTATACCAAGATTATATATTCTCTGTTCCGAAGGAGGTATAAGCCTCCTTGAAACTGACTACATGTACAGATGTGCAATCATGGGACAGCACACATATCTGCTGACTTTACAAGACCCAAACATAGTGAAAGTTTTGAAACACGAGGAGAATAAATCTAAGTTGACTTCCCTGCTTAGTCTAGAAAAAGCATATTGGTGTCACGTAGGAATGGAAATCAAACCAGAAGTAGGTAAAAATCAGGCAGCAACTGAATGTGCCAAAAAACAAAAGAAATAATATAAAGTGAAGGACCAGATGCGAAGGCAAGAAATGTGGAAAATGCATAAATATAGTTGCAAGTATAGAAAACTTCTTGGGTGAACCTCATGTTGATAAGGAAAGAATTCAGAAACGGTTAAGGAGAAATTAATTCAAACCAAAAGATGAAAGGTTAATAGTGGCAGCCCAAGATAGTGGGGTACGCACATGTTGGTTTACAAAGTCCATTGAACATGTGGGAGAAACAGACAAATGTAGGCTTTGTAAAACAGAATTGGAAACAGTTGCACATCTTGTTGCTGGCTGTGACATACTAATGGCAGAATGACTATATACTGAAAGGCATAATAATGTGGCAAGACTGTTGCAGTTGGGATTGTACAAACATTATGGTATTGAATTGGCTGAAAAACACTGGAAATATGAGCCACAAAACATCACAGAAAATGAAGAAGTCTACATCACGTGGGATCACCCATTGCCAACAGTTCAAAAGATAGATGCTAGAAAAGCAGATATAGTTGTCCACAAAAAGAAGACAAGAGTAGCATTGATCATTGAAATCACCACACCTAGTGACTACAGTGTCTTGCATACAGAAAGACACAAACTCATAAAATATCAGGATTTGCAGGCAGAAATGAGAGCAATGTGGAAGAAAGATACCCAGACAATTCCAATAGTAGTAGCAGCAACGGGTCTTATAAAAAAGAATCTACAATAGTATTTAGATATGTTACCAATACATGTAACTCCATACGAATTGTAGAAGGGGTCATTACTGGGTGCATTAAGTGTTTTGCAAAGAGCACTTCTGGCTGACATCAAAGACTGAAACAATACTAATTTCATGATCTTTAATCGTACTGTGAATTAGGAATAGGGTCCATTCCTGTCATGGTAATAGAAACCCAAAAGACTTGGAGAAATTTAAAAAAGTGTCAGTGGTGAGGATTCAGGCTCCTTGATTACTGGCCCAGAGAAGGGGGGCATCACATACTGGTGGCAGTGGTGGGATATTAATTGAACTTTTGCAGCCTGTATGCACTTGTCACTAAATGTGTATGTAGTCTCAGCAGCCACAATGTAAACATACAGAATTTCATTTTCACAACAGTATTTTTTGTTAGTTTAGTTTAATCCAGGAAGACAGGCAAAGATGTCAGCAGAGGATTATGACAAGGTGACTAAGAACCAGTTAGCCAAGGTGTGCAAAGCCAAAGGAAAGGTGCATACCAACCTGACTAAAGAGGAAATGATTTTAGCTTTAGTCGAAGCTCATGCCAGCATGTAGGAGGATAACCAGTCTGGTGATGGGAATTTGCAGCCCTCAAAAACAGGACAGTTCACCTTTTCCTCATAGGGCTTAGAAATCCATCTGGAGTTAAAGAGACTTGAACTGGAGGCCAAATGTTTGGAATTCAAATCAGTGGAGAGGCTGCAGTGTTTAGAGGCTGAAGAAAAGGAGAAACAGATAGAATTAGAATCAGCAGAGAGACTGCAGCATTTGGATGCTGAAGAAAATGAGAAGCAGCATCACTATGAGAGGGAGATGCTGACTCTTCGACAGGAACATGGAGGTAATGGGGAAGGGAATAACTGAACCCCAGAAGCAACGAAGGTCAGCAAATTTCTTCCACAGTTTACAAAGGGTAATAATTTTGATAGTTTTATTCATATATTTGAAAGAGTATGTAAACAGTATAATATTGACCAAGGGCCCTGGGTACAGTTCCTGACCCTTTTACTCCATGGTAAAGCTGTACCTGCTGTTTCTAAATTGTATGATATTGATCATTATACATATGATAAAGTAAAGAAATGTTTACTGCAATGTTTTAAGTTAACACCTGAAGCTTACAGAAAAAAAGTTTAATGAGCATACACGCAAGGCAGATTAAAATGTGAGTGATTATATTGCTGAATTAAGAACTTATTCTCATATTTCATAGGTGGTTGAGTGGGTGTCAGGTCACCACTTTTGAAGGCTTGTAGACCTTTTGTTGAGGGAAAAAGCCCTTAGCACTTTCCTTGAAGACACGGGATTCTGGTTGGCAGACCAGGAGTGTAGCTCTGCAGATGAGCTGGGGAAGAAAAGGGGATCTCTACTTGGCAAGCAGGGCATCACTGCACAAGAAGAAGATACCCAGTGCTGCACATGGTATAAGGCAACTCATGGTGGGCAGCCTAAATCACGGCCAAGAAGAGATACTCTGCAAGTAAGACCCAAATGCAAGGCAGAAAACAATCCAAGTAGACGAAAATTGCCAGCATCAAGTTCAGTGTAAAGCATCAAAAAAACATCCATAGGCTGATGTATAAAGTATATAAACTTTTAATAATAAACACCCAGACCAGTTTCAGCCAGCAGGCTTTCCTCAGTGGGATAAAAAAGCATTAACTGTAAAGTGACACACACACACACATATATATATATATATATATATATATATATATATATATATAGTATGAATCATCCAATAGGATTCTTCCCAATGTGTTCTTCCCACATTCAAATTGTTTCCTATATAAGAGACAAAGAGAAAATAAAAAGTTATACAATAAAATAAAATAGCACATGCTCATAAAAGAGAAACACATAAGTTTATAAATGATCATTCAAACCTGGTGAGAACAAAGCTCCCAGTTTAATGATCCAATACTTCCCTTTTTTAGTGAGAATAGAATGCCATCCCTGTTTGTTGGATCTGTCCCCAAGTATTCTGTCAATGATGGTAAACTGGAACCTGGCTGAATTATGTTGTGTACTGTGTCGAAATAAGGCATTGGTCTCCCTCTTAGTTCGTATGTCACTGCGATGTTCAGACATACGTAATCGAAGTGGTCATGAAGTCTGTCCAACACAGAATGAACCACATGTGCATGTAACAAGGTATACCACCCAATCACTGTTACAATTGCCAAAAAATTTGATATCAAATATTCTGTCGGTATTTTTACTGGTAAAATGTTTTGATCTGAAAATGAAAGGACATGATGAGCAATGACCACAATGGTATGTACCCCATAGTTTGTCACCTGTCATGGTTAATTGGTGGTGTATTGCTCCGGCTGAACTGACCCTTTTGTAATGTGAAAAAAATGATCCCAATGTCCTGACCCTTCTATATCCATACCTGCATATATCACCAATCCATGGTTTGATCTCCTCATTGGCAATGAGAATATTCCAATGCTTGGATATAACATTCCTCATAAGGTTAATGTTACGTCCAAATGTGGTGATGAACCAGATAGGTTCATCCTGTTCAGTGTGACTCTTGTCAGAATATTGGAGAAGAGAGGTTCTGGTGGAATTAAGAGCAACTTGTTGAGCACCCCGGATGTCAAGCTCCTGGTAGCCCCTGGCTCTGAATCTGTTAGCTAAATCTTGTTGAGATGCATCATAGTCATTATCTGAGGAACAGATTCTATGAATCCTGAGAAACTGAGACTTGGGTATGTTTCGGATAATGTGGTTTGGATGCATACTAGTTGCATGTAATAGATGGTTATACTGGGGGTACTTACGAAATGTTTTACTATGTAAAGTGTCATCAGAATTCCTGGTTATAGTTACATCCAGGAAATTGATCTCATTTTTGTCATAAGTAGATGAAAACTCAATACCCCATTTGTTATGATTGAGATATTGGACAAATTCTGCTAAATATTGATCATCAGAACGCCAAACCAACCAACAATCATCCAAATATCGACGCCATATGTCCAGTTCATCTAAATACAAATTATGTGAGGTGTCATAAATAAGTTGTTCCTCAACATATTCCATAAATAGGTCTGCATATATGGGGGCAAAAGATGCCCCCATTGCAGTGCCCTTAAGCTGCCAATAACATTCTCCTTGAAAATTGAAAACATTTTTGTTGAGAACATGTTCAGCCATGCAGACCAAGAGTGTGTTAAAACCTACTGGATATAGTTGTGATTTGTCCAACCAAAATTTAAGGGCTTCCAATCCAGCCCAATGTGGAATGTTTGTATATAGAGCCTTGACATCCAGGGTGCAAAGTAACCAATCTGGTTCCAGTTGATTCTCAGCAATGATTTGCAAAAAATGTGTGGTATCCTGTATTCTGGCACGAATCAAGCCCAATAATGGTTTGAGATATAAAGTAAGGAATTCTGATAATGGTTCTGTTCGGGATCCCATGCCAGATACAATCGGTCTTCCAGGGGGTTTATTAAGACATTTGTGTATCTTGGGTAACAGATAAAGTTTGTTTCTGTGGATCCCGCACCGTAAGATGTGCCTTTACTGTGTCAGATATGATACCTTCAGAGACTGCTAAATCCAGAAAGTTGTCAATCTCTTGTTTGAAATTAAGGGTGGGGTCAATGGGCATCTTCATGTAATGGGAAGGGTTGGAAAGTTGTCCATTTCCCTCCCCCAGATAATAATCCGTATCCATGATGACTACCGCTCCACCCTTGTCGGCCTGTGTAATGACAATGTTTGTGTTGTCCCTGAGTTGCTGCAATGCTAGTTGTTCAGTATTGGTTAAATTGTGTTTCAAGGGTGAAAACTGATCCAACTTGAAATGTATGTCTCTATGAACTGCTTGTTGAAAAACTGCTACATTTCGATTCATAGGTGGTACAAAATTAGATTTGTGAAATTTAAATTCGTTGGATCTTTGAGAGTCAGTTTTAGACCCAAAAAATAGCTTGAGATTGATCCTGCGACAAAAATCATTGATGTCATTCACTAAATCAGACTCATCAACAAAAAGCCCTGGGACAAAATTCAAACCTTTATTTAAAAGTTTCTTTTGATCTTCAGTTAAAGTAGTTTGAGAGATATACAATATATTGCCATCTATTGTCTCATAAGTATTTGAATGAGGCCCTCGATTGACTCTATTTCTGTATTTCCTGTTTTCTCCCACCCTTCCTCCTGATATGTTTAAAGGGTGGACCTGGCTTTTAGCTTTTTTAGGAACTGGGGATTCTCCAGTGTTAGTCCCTTCAGTGTCTGTAGTGGAGAAATCATCAGATGATGTACTGCTGTATGTGTGCAACCCTTTCAATAGAGATCTGGGTCTCTTTTTGAAATTCCTGCCAGGATTCTGTCTCGTATCTATAAATCTAACATTTTTGGTGGTATCAAAGGGTCGTCCCCTCTGATAGTCAGTTAAATCCCTATTAAATTTCTTTATTTTTTTATCCTTTGTCTGTTTTTCAAAAACGAACAATTCTTTTGACAACTTGTTGAGACATATGGAAAATTGCGAATGTCCCTCATAGATTTTAACTTCACTACACAGGTCACCAACCTCCTTAATGTTTGTCTCAATAGTTCGTTCATAACATGAACTCAATATCCGGACAAAGTTCACGGATGCCTGTTGTTGGGTTAGATACCATTCTTTGGACAGTGTTTCATCAATTTTGCTTACAAGTGGTTGAGTTTTAATTCTCAAACCCCTATGGGTTATTTCCTTGTTCGAATAAGCTTTAAAAAGCCTCAAATGCCAAATATTGGATCTCAAACTTTTCATGTTTTTACCAAGTTTCTGAAAAGCACTGTTACAGCCATCAACTGGATCTATAGATTGTGGAATACCATTCTCATCTGATATACCAAAAACACCAATATCATTTTTATCGGCACAAAGCCCTTAAAGAATTTTTTCAAGATCCATGACAATAAGCTGTGAGTAGGTGGGTTTGAACAGACCAATCAAAAATAGTATTATAAGTTGTCAGAAGAACTGGTCAACAATTTTTATGTATTCAATCTGGGAAAACAACTGCTTATCAGAGGGGTGATCCCTATGTCCACCAAAAGGTAGTGACAATATCCAATTCTCAATGTTCATAAAAATGAACTATATTAGGGAACTTAACTACAGTTAGAATCCTGATAGGAAACAATATCAATGTAGTTGTATATTGTACTGTAAATTGTTAATATAGTAACCCATAAGGCTACAAAATAGGGCCTTGTGTGTATTAAAGCCCTCTAAGAATATGAAGGTCAATAATGTATTTAAAACAATAATCCAGGTATAGTAACTTGGGCCTGTAAACATAAGTCACACTAATAGAATGTTACAATATAACAATGACTATATCACCATTGTATGTTCGACCTATAAAAGTTATATGCAGAACAAATAGAGATAGAAATGAATAGATTTCAGAACAACCATCAAGATTCAAAAACCTGTTTGGCTAGTCTGCCAATTAGTTGGTCCCAGCTTGATAAAAAGGTATATTCTAATAATGAACACATACAACTTGAAACTATACAACGTAAAGTTTGTATATGTTAAATCCCCTTGTAATATGTAAAATGCATATATATCATTCCACATTAATATGTAGCATGTTATTAAAGGGATAATTTATAACTGTGATGATTGTAACATTCTTGATTAGTCAGATAACTGACAGTCATCCTATTAAGAAACAAAGAAAAAATATCTATGCTTTCTTTAAAGACAATTCTGTGAAAATATTGAGCCCAGTTCCATACAACAATATCCTTGATTTCTACCATAAATCACACTGCATAAAGTAGGCACATACAGTTCCAGTTAGAAACAATATAGTGATATGTTAAGTCCCTGTAAAGTATATAAATGCATTAAACAGAACCATTATCAGAATTCCTTACTTTATATCTCAAACCATTATTGGGCTTGATTCGTGCCAGAATACAGGATACCACACAATTTTTGCAAATCATTGCTGAGAATCAACTGGAACCAGATTGGTTACTTTGCACCCTGGATGTCAAGGCTCTATATACAAACATTCCACATTGGGCCGGAGTGGAAGCCCTTAAATTTTGGTTGGACAAATCACAACTATATCCAGTAGGTTTCAACACACTCTTGGTCTGCATGGCTGAACATGTTCTCAACAAAAATGCTTTCTATTTTCAAGGAGAATGTTATTGGCAAGTTAAGGGCACTGCAATGGGGGCATACTTTGCCCTCATATATGCAGACCTATTTATGGGATATGTTGAGGAACAACTTATTTATGACACCTCACATAATTTGTATTTAGATGAACTGGACATATGGCGTCGATATTTGGATGATTGTTGGTTGGTTTGGCGTTCTGCTGAACAATATTTAGCAGAATTTGTCCAATATCTCAATCATAACAAATGGGGTATTGAGTTTTCATCTACTTATGACAAAAATGAGATCAATTTCCTGGATGTAACTATAACCAGGAATTCTGATGACACTTTACGCAGTAAAACATTTCTTAAGTACCCCCAGTATAACCGTCTATTACATGCAACTAGTATGCATCCCAACCACATCATCCGAAACATACCCAAGTCTCAGTTTCTCAGGATTCGTAGAATCTGTTCCTCAGATAATGACTATGATGCATCTCAACAAGATTTAGCTAACAGATTCAGAGCCAGGGGCTACCAGGAGCTTGACATCCGGGGTGCTCAACAAGTTGCTCTTAATTCCACCAGAACCTCTCTTCTCCAATATTCTGACAAGATTCACACTGAACAGAATGAACCTATCCGGTTCATCACCACATTTGGACGTAACATTAACCTTATGAGGAATGTTATATCCAAGCATTGGAATATTCTCATTGCCAATGAGGAGATCAAACCATGGATTGGTGATATATGCAGGTATGGATATTGAAGGGGCAGTACATTGGGATCATTTTTTTCACATTACAAAAGGGTCAGTTCAGCCGGAGCAATACACCACCAATTAACCATGACAGGTGACAAACTATGGGGTACATACCATTGTGGTCATTGCTCATCATGTCCTTTCATTTTCAGATCAAAACATTTTACCAGTAAAAATATCGACAGAATATTTGATATCAAATTTTTTGGCAATTGTAACAGTGATTGGGTGGTATACCTTGTTACATGCACATGTGGTTCATTCTGTGTTGGACAGACTTCATGACCACTTCGATTACGTATGTCTGAACATCGCAGTGACATACGAACTAAGAGGGAGACCAATGCCTTATTTCGACACAGTACACAACATAATTCAGCCAGGTTCCAGTTTACCATCATTGACAGAATACTTGGGGGACAGATCCAACAAACAGGGATGGCATTCTATTCTCACTAAAAAAGAGAAGTATTGGATCATTAAGCTGGGAGCTTTGTTCTCACCAGGTTTGAATGATCATTTATAAACTTATGCGTTTCTCTTTTATGAGCATGTGCTATTTTATTTTATTGTATAACTTTTTGTTTTCTCTTTGTCTCTTATATAGGAAACAATTTGAATGTGGGAAGAACACATTGGGAAGAATCCTATTGGATGATTCATACTATATATATATATATATATATATATATATATATATATATATATATATATGTGTGTGTGTGTGTGTCACTTTACAGTTAATGCTTTTTTATCCCACTGAGGAAAGCCTGCTGGCTAAAACCGGTCTGGGTGTTTATTATTAAAAGTTTATATACTTTATACATCAGCCTTTGGATGTTTTTTTGATGCTTTACACTGAACATGATGCTGGCAATTTTCATCTACTCGGCCTAAATCACCCCAACAGAGTCTACCAGTAACAGGGGAAGCCACTACTTCAGGTACATGGCAAGGATCAAGGGTTAGATGTTTTAAATGTAACTAGTGGGGCCATGAATCATATAGATGTCCACGGAAGTAATGTGGTGAGCAAAATGTGGGTGATCCAGCAAGTGGGAATAACAGTATGCCAGTAGTAAGTTGTCTGGAGACAACAGGGGTACCAAGCTATCACCGGAGTCTATATCCTATCTTAGTGGAGGGAAAACAGGCTACTGCTAAGAGAGAGCACCTCTGACATAACCATTGTGAAGCCTGCATTGATTAAAGAGAAGCAGTACTTGCTTGTGCAGTCCACTTCAGTCAAAGGATTACGAGGGACTCCATTACAAATGCCTTAGGTCAGGGTTCACCTTGACTGGGAGGATGGAATAGGAAGCAAGCAAGTAGGTGTGTTTGAGGATATCACTGCAAATGTCTTGATAAGAAATGATTTTGATAATACAGTACCTTGTGTGCATGCAGTTACATGCAGTCAGGTTTGAAGACAGGGGGAGATCCAGCCAGACTCCACACCTGAAGCCAAGGCTGGTGAGGTGGCTATTTCAGAGAGGGAGCTACTCTGTAGCAGTGAGCCTGAAGGTGAGCCACAGCTGCTGGTAGGTACCGATGTTCCCTTGGGCAGAGTGACTGCAGGGGCAGAGGTGAGTGGTAGTACCCAGGCTGACAGTGAGGCACTGCTGTCAGAGGATACCAGGCTTCCTGTGGAAAGGGAGGCTGGGAAGGGTCACAAAGACAGAGTTGAGACAGGCTCAGCTCTCAGACCCTACACTATGAGGCTTGAGGGAGGTAGCTAGGGTGGCACCTGATCCTCAAGGAAAAGGGGAGTCTGTATACTGGAACAAAGGGTTACTGTATAGAGAGTGGACTCCTGAGGGAGGGCTAGAGGGTGAGGTAATACAGCAGTTGGTAGTGCTAGAGCCTACCATCTGGCACTTCTAGTGATAGCCCATGATATTCCTTTTGCAGGTCATATGGGCATAAAGCATACAAAGAGACATATTATGCAGAACTTTTATTGACCTGGGATTGCAAGGGATGAACAGGGTATTGCAGGACCTGTGAGCAGTGCCAAAAAGTAGGCAAGGCAGGCGATAATTTCAAGGATCCTTTGATGCCTTTGCCTGTGACTGAGTAGCTGTTTCAGAGGGTAGCTGTGAATGTTGTGGGGCCACTGAGTACCCCAAGTTCCATAGGGAAGAAGTATATCCAGGTGGTAGTAGATTATGCTACTAGATACCTTGAGGCAGTGGCTCGGTCATGGAGGCAGAGAAGGTGGCAAATGCTTTGTTAGAGATTTTCAGCAGGGTAGGTTTCCTGAGAAAAATACTGACTGTCAGGTGCCAATTGCATGTCAGACCTGCTGGCTTGTCTGTGGGAGTGCTGTGGGGTGAAGCATCCAAAGACTACTCCTACCACCTCCAGACTAATGGTCTTGTGGAGAGGTTAAACTCTACACTAAAGACCATGCTACAGGTATTTGCAGACCAGTTTAAGAGAGAGTGGGACAAATATTGGCCCCATTTGTTGTTTGCATACAGAGAAATACCCCAGGAATCCATAGGTTTTTCACCCTTTGAGTTGTATGGACAAAGGGTGAGGGGGCATTTAGATTTAATTCATGATGAGTGGAAGGGTGAGTGTGAATCCCACAAGGAGTCTGTTGTGGCATATGTCCTAAACCTCAGGAAAAGGCTTAGGGAGCTCATGGGCTTGGCCCAGGAGAACCTGGCAGGAGACCAACAGCAGAAAAAGGTCTGGTATGACAGGCATGCTCGAGTCTGAGAGTATGCTGTGGGACAGCAGGCTATGGCTGTTATTCCTGTTAGACATAGCAAGCTGCTTGGGAGGGACTCTTCAAAGTGGTAAGGAAGGTCAATGATGTTAACTACATGGTAGAACTGCTAGGCAGGAGGCAGGGGCACAAATTGTACCATGTTAACATGATGAAGCCTTACCATGATAGGGAGGCCCTGGTGCTGAGTATATGTAGTAGATGGCAGGAGGGGTTTGAGGGGGATCTGGTGACTGATCTCTTCAATGAGGCTTGGACTGGCACCTCAGTGGAAGTGGTAGCAATATCCCAGCAGTTATCCCCTACCCAAGTTCAAGAAATCCGAGCAGTGTTATAGTAGTTTGGGGGCATGATCACTGGGAACTCTGGGTGCATTCACATGGTGCAGCACCATGTGGATACAGGACCCCAAACGCCTATCCAGCAGGCCCCTTACAGGGTACCTGAGAGAAGCAGACAGACTCTGAGGGAGAAGATGCAGGATATATTGTAACTGGGAGTAATCCAGGAGTCCAGCAGTCCCTGGGCCTCCCTAGTGGTGCTGGTACCAAAGAAAGATGGCAGCACCTGGTTCTGTGTGGACTATAAACAACTAAATAGTCACACAGAGTCAAATGCTTGCCCCACACCTAGGACAGATGAAGCCTTAGAGCAGCTGGGTGGGGCTAAGTATCTGACCAGTATTGATCTGACCAAGGGCTACAGACAGGTGTTCTTGACTCCCACTGCTAGAGAGATCAGCCTTTGTAACTCCTTTCAGATTATATGAGTTCACAAAGATGCCCTTTTGGATGAAAAATTCCCTAGCAACCTTCCAGTTGCTGGTAGTTTGTATCCTAGCACAAGCAGGAGATTATGCCCTTGCTTGCCTGGATGATATTGCAATTTACAGTCATTCCTAGCATGAGCACCCTCAGCATGTCAAGGAGGTCTTGGGCAGACTGCAAAGGGCAGGCTTGACCATTAAGTCCAGTAATTGTCAGGTGGATATGGCAGAGGCCTCCTACCTGGGACAGAGTGGAGAGTAGTAAGATCAGGCCAGAACCTGCCAAAGTAGAAGCTATTCAGGCATGGCCTGCTCCTGTTACCAAAAAGCAGGTGAGGGCATTCTTGTGGACAGTGGGGTACTATAGAATATTTGTTCCCACTTATAGTACAATAGCTGCTCCCCTCACAGACCTGACAAGGAAAAACAGGCCAGACATGGTAGTGTGGACCCCAGCCTGTGAGCAGCCATTTTAAAAGCTTAAAGGGGCTTTGGGAGGACCCCCCTCTATTAGCCAGTCCAGATTACAGCAAAGTATTTGTTGTGCAGATGGATGCTTTGAACCATGGGGTGGGGGCTGTACTCAGCCAGGTTTCATTAGAGGGAAAAGAGGACCCAGTTGAATATCTCAGATGTAGACTCCAGCCCAGGCAGGAATGTTATGCAACTGTAGAAAAAGAATATCTAGCCATAGTATAGGCACTGCAGAAACTTCATCCCTATCTGTATGGAAGGAAATTCACTGTCATTACAGACCACAATCCCTTAACATAGCTACATCGAGCCACCCAGCAAAATGCCAAGTTATTAAGGTGGAGCCTAGGGTTGCATGCATATGATATGACAGTGCAACACCATAGCAGGGCCAGAAATGCCAATGTAGATTGGCTGTCAAGACAGTGTATGGGTTAATGTGCTCCCAGGCAGGCTCATGTCCCTCAGACCAAGTTTCTCCAGGATCACCTGAGAAACTAGCTTGAGTCTTCAAAGTGGAGAGAGATGTGATTATGTGAGGTATTGCCAGATATGCCAGGAGAAGTAAGGCAATGGATGTGTAACATAGGCCAGCATAGTTAGCTGGAGTTTTATAAAGAATTATATGTCATCTGTATATCAAACTTAATTGTACAGATGCCTGCGTTGAAAAATATATTTGTAAAACTGCATGTGTTAAAAATGTACCAACAGTGTGTTAAATTTACATGTATGTCAGACTGTACTATTGTAACTGATTAAGTGTATATATTGTAACAGAAGATACTGGAGGAGAAGGGGTTAAGCTCAGCCCCAGCTAACTTTTAGAAAAATATCCTGAAATTATATTACTTAATTTATGCCACAAAGATTGTATCTTATAGTTCTGATTGCAGCCAGAGATGAAATGTCTGACTAGGAATCCTGCTGCATTGTCCTTAGCAATGAACTAATTGCTAACCTGGAAGGGTGGAAGTGTTGAAATGGTTTTATGGCTTCCAGATGCTATAACACATCTTAGCAAAGCTCTATTTGTGTGTATGGTAGCTATGTGCAAGATTCTTGTTCAGTTTCTAGTAAAGGGGGTAATATAGGAATCAGAAGTCAGAGGATCTAAGGAAGGCTGGAATGAGAGGATCTGAGGAAGGCTGGAATGCCGAAAGTGCTTGTCCTTACCTGAGTAATCAGTTGGAATAAAGTTTTTGTTGTTTTAATATAGATTTTTATATTTGTCTATAGTAATAAGCCCTGGTTCTTTGTTCATGAACAGATGTATGTGATATCATTCTGTAATCCAGCACTGAAATGATGTTTTAATACTTAATGAGAGAGAAGTCTCAGAGCAATCTGTTTTTGAAATCTGATATAAAAGGATCACTTACCCACTTTATCTTGCCTTGTTTTAGCAAGTAACCTGGGAATAGTAATCATTTAGAGCAGTCAGGAAAATATACTGAAATTAGTTAAGTACTGTTTTTATCTGTGTGAATCTATTCATCTGTGTTAATTTAATATTTCCTGTGATTGAAACTTTGGTGTTTATTATAAATAGATACTTAATATTTTCATATTCTTTTATTATTTATTATTAAATATATTTAAACCTTTCATTGTGGCTGGTCTTTTAGAGAATGTTTTAACCTTTGAGAGTACTTATATTTATTTGGTGATACTGTGGCTCCTTACTGCATTGGTCAAACACTACCATTTATATTAGGATTAATTTTAGTCAGTATAATTGGTTACCCTTGTAGGAGCCCTAGAGTAGCTGGCTTTGGAGTGTCCTGGTGGCAGTAACTACCTTATAGTCTGGGCAGAGGGGCACAGCTAGTAAATCTGTGCCAGTCTTTCCCAGGTTTGTGTGTGTGTGTGTGTGTGTGTGTGTGTGTGTGTGTGTGTGTGTGTGTGTGTGTGTGTGTGTGTGTGTGTGTGAGAGAGAGAGAAAATCAAATCTCAAAGAATGTGTGTGTCAGCTACTGGGTACAGGGGCAGAGTATTGGTTTCACAGAGATGGTGGTAGAAGACTTGGCCTGGGACACTTGGCAGAGGACTCAACTCTATAGCTGTGCCACTGGGGAGTTTTACTGGGGGCCTAGAGAGAGAGAGAGACAGGGAAACCCACACCCCAGACTGAGTTTGTTCCTTGTGTGCTCTTAAGGGAAACTGTGCTTGGTGCAGAGATCTGCATCTGGAAATACTGTGTGTACTTATCTTTGTTCCAAGTGAACGTCCCTCACCCGTGTCAGTGGTGGAGATTCAGGCTCCTTGATTACTGTCCAGAGAGGGGGGATGTTACAGTTGCACTAAGTTAATCAAGGCAAGAAATAATGCATGAGCAAGCCTTGCCAGCTTATGAGAGGGGATTAAATACTTTGTTAGCAGGTATACTGTCACACGTCAACCTTTCAATACTGGTAAGGATCACCAACTACTACCCCAAAAGTCTGTAACATGGTAGTAACTGTGGTCTGAGACTACTATGTTTCATTAGGACTTTGTTTTGACCATTCAGGAAAAGGATGCATCTCTAAAGGAAGAGTTTCAAATGTGTCTTATTTTTTCAAGATATGCATATGAAAGTATCATCTGTAAACCAATGGTCTATTAATTTATAACTCCTTGTACTGACATGTATGTGTAATGTGCAAAAAGATAGAAAACATGAAATAGTAAATCAAGCCAGATATGGGTAGCAGAGTGGGTTGCTACTCAGATGACAATCACCTTGATATTAGAAATTATTAAACCTGTTTTGTTTGCTTATGTATTTATTTATACTTTGTAGACTGGGTTAGTCCCACTAGGCCAACGGTCTGTTTTCAGGGGAGACCCATGGTATTATTCATACTGACTGAGGGAAATTTGGCAGGATACTGGAGAAATTCCCCTACTCGTAAGTGCTATGGGATAATTTATATCAACCTTAACTACCAACAACTTGGGCAGATAAAACCACAGTTTAACATCTTATCTCAGAATACACTTTTGATAACACAGTACAAAAGAGTGAGGCATTAAAAAGTTGGTGTAATGCATCATGCACAAAATGTCAAAAAGTAAAGTGGACTGAACTGTATCCTTGTGTCAGAATTTTGGGACAAAAATAGTACAATGTAAACAGTGACAAATGCAGTTTCTACATAAAACTTAAAAATAAAAAAAGACTGGAGGTTATCAAATAGCTTAAATTTCAGAATAAATTCTCTGAGAACTACATTTAGAATGGTCTACAAAAAGTCAACAATTCTGCAAATGGGTGAGACTTAAAACTTGATAAATCCCACCCCAAAGCTAAAAGAAACCATCTTCTTGGTCCATTGTAGGGAGACAAGCTGCATACCATAAAACTCAGCAACTGTAATATTTGTTTGCTTGGTAACTAAGTGCACTGATCTATTCCACTTCTTTTTTTAGTGAGGAGAAATTTTACTAGAATACAGAGCACAAACGTGATTATTATCAATATGAATTACCACCAATTCAAACAAAGAAGTACTTGGTTTAACTTCTCATCAAGAGGAATATCAAAGTTGTTATTTATGTTAAATGCAAGAAATTTGCCTGGGACAGTCACAGTGAGGAAAATTTCATTCTGTTCATCAGTCACATGCCATGGTATCTTTAACATCTACCTCAACTACAGCCAGTTGTGACTGAAGGGAACTTGAGCTAACATCTGACCTAATGGATGGTACCTCATGCAGCATTTCACTGCCCACTGTTGAACTGTGAACTCAGATATCTGGAATGCGGATATAATCCACAGATTTCTGACCATCTAGCATTACAGCCACTAACAAGAATATTTTAGTTCTGCACATTACCACCAATGGGACCAATGGGATGACTAGTGCAGCCCCCTACAGCCTGCATGTGAATGAATACAGGTAAAATATCATGATAATGCACATTTGTACAACTTCTGCATGTGACTAGCTGCAGTAGTGGTGTTCAGAGGATGGCTGAGCCTATCACTGACTCAGGATGCAGATGACATACACATCCTTCCTCTTACCACAGAAAAAATCCTTTTTTTAATTTCTCCAAGTCTTTTGGGTTTGTAATACCATGACAGGAAATGACCCCATCCCTAAAGTCAAAGTATGATTAAAGTTCAAGAAATTAGTATTGTTTCAATCTTTGATGTCAGCCAGAACTGCTCTTCGTAGCCCCCACAATGTGCCCAGGAATGACTCCTTCTGCAATTCATATGGGGTTACATGTATTGGTAGCATGTCTAAATATGATTGTAGATTCTTTTTTATAAGACCCATTGCTCCTACTACTATTGGAACTGTTTGGGTATCTTTCTTCCATATTGCCATTGTTTCTGCCTGCAAATCCTGATAGTTTATGAATTTGTGTCTCTCTGTATGTAACACTCTATATTTATTGGGTGTGGCGATTTCAATGATCAATGCTACTTTTGTCTTCTTTTCATGGACCACTATATCTGGTTTTCTGGCATCTATCTTTTAAACTGTTGGTAATGGGTGATCCCATGTGACATCACCATTTTCTATGATGCTTTGTGGCTCATGTTTCCAGTGTTTTTCAGCCACTTCAATACCGTAATGTTTGCACAATCCACAGTGCAACAGTCTTGCCATGTTATTATACCTTTCAGTATACAGTCCTTCTGCCATTAGTATGTTACAACCAGCAATGAGGTGCGCAACTATTTCCAATTCAGTTTTACAAAACCTACATTTGTCTGTTTCTCCCACATGTTCGATGGACTTTGTAAACCAGCATGTACTTACCCCACTATCTTGGGCCACCAATATTAACCTTTAATCTTTTGGTTTGAATTCTCCTCTCCTTAACCATTCTTGCGTTTGTTCCTGATCAACATGAGTTTCTTCCAGAAGTTTTCTATACTTGCAACTATATTTATGTATTTTCCACATTTCTGGTCCTTCACCTTATATTCTTTCTTATGTGTTTTTGGCACATTCAGTTGCTGCCTTATTTTTTATCTACTTCTGGTTTGATTTCCATTCCTTCTTGATGCCGATATGCTTCTGCTAGATTAAGAAGAGAAGTCATCTTAGATTTATTTTCCTTACGTTTCAAAACGTTCACTATTTTTGGGTCTTGTGAGGTCAGTAGATATTTGTGGAGTCCCACAATTGCAGATTTATACATGTAATCAATTTCAAGGAGGTCCATCCCTCCTTCATACCGGGGAATATAAAATCTTGGTATGCACTGATTTTTATAAATAATTTGGTGAGCATGAAGCATCCTTTTTGTTTTCCTGTCTAATCTATCCAACATGTTTTGGGGCCAGTCAATTACTCCAAAACTGTAAGTTAGGACTGGAAGAGCAAACTGATTTATAGCTTGGATTTTGTTCTGAGATGTCAACACTGTTTTCAGGATTAATTTAAGTCTTCTAAAATATTCCTTACTATTTTATACTGCCTCTTGCTCAAGTTCTTTTATATCACATTCTTGTCCCAAACTGATGTTTTATTGGTGCTGCAGTTTTCCTACTTTAAAGGTTGCTTTTGCACATTTATCAAGACCAAATGGCATTCTTATATCATTTGAAAAATGTTTTGACAACTTGCAGTTGTGCTTTCAGTTCCTCAACTGATGAGCTATACAGTTTTAAAACATTGACAGAGAAGATGGGAAGTCATTGCATTTTGTTGTTTTCTAGGAGCCAAATTATAGCCATGGCCTAAGGTATTAAGTAAACAGCTTAAATGGTTAAGGGCAAGGCTGAATAACAGCGGTGACAGAGTCACCCTGGAATATCACTCTTTGAATTTTTATCCCTGGAATAATAATTTGTCCTTTATCATGGCTTACTTGCAAAGTGGTCTGCCACTGTTTCATGGTCACTGTAATGTAGTCAATCAGTGTAGGGTGTATCTTATACATTTTTAGGCACTCTTTTATCCATGAATGTGGGATACTATCACATGCTTTTTTATGGTCAATCCATGCCATTCTTAGATTCTTCCCCTTTTTAAAGTTCTCCACTATGACTTTATTTGACAACAAATGATCCTTTTTACATATGACTTTCTTTTATTGCCCCTTTGTTCTACTGCCATAATTGAGTTTTCTTCTAAATGACTATAAACTCTATCGGCATCAATTCCAGTGTATAGTTTATACACCATCAGAAGGCAAGTTATTGGGCTATAGTTTTTAGGATAGCTTGCTGGTTCACTCCTAAGTAGTAGCATTATTTTTCCTTTTGTTAGCCAGGCTGGTGTCTGTTCAGGGTTCGCATATAAATAGTTCTTACCTACAGCTAAATCTTCATGCAAAGATGTTAATACTTTTAACCAGAAGTTAGGGACTGCATCTGAGCCTGGGGTTTTCCAGTTGGAGGCTTTTGTCAACTTTGTTTCAATCTGTCTGGCTGTTACTTCATCCAATTTCATATCCTGTACCTTTAAACCTCTTATTCTTTCTTTTATTTCTATATATTTAGCATATGTGTTATGTTCCACAGGATCTTCATAAATACTTCTCCAAAATGTATCTATTTCTTCTTTTTTTGGTGGTGTTTCAAATCCTTTTACCTTATTTCCTAACTCTCTGTAGAACTTTTTTGGGTCATCAATAAATTGCTTATTTTGTATTTTTCCTTTGTATTTATCTGTGTAATCTTCTAAGTGTTTCTGCCTGTGCTGAGATTTTTAGCTTGTTATTTGTGATAGTGCATGATAGATCCTGATCTGTTCTAATACTGCACATTGCTTTTATTACGTCTATCATTTTTAGTATTTTTGTTGATCTGTTCCCTCTTCTATATTCTTCTAACAGTGATACTTCTTGTCTTAACTGTTTTATAGTTTTCTGTATTCAATACTTCTATGATGGTATTCAGTTTTCCCCTTCCTTTCCCTCACTACCCTGTGTTCTTGCAGTAGGACTTTATCACTTATTAATTTAGCTGCACAGTAATATATCATGTTTACTTCTGTTATATATCATGGATCTCTATGGACAGTCCTAATTACTGTGCTCATTTGTTTTATCAAACTTCTGACTTTTTGGGTTTTATTGAACTTCAGCAGTCTATTTCTTTCATTGATCGTAATATGTCTATCTCTATTAAATCAAGAAACTCTTCTCTTGGCTCATTTTCTTCTAAACCGAGGGCACATTTTTTTTATTTTACATTTCCTGTGGACATTCTATAGAAAGTTCTGCAGCATCTTCCTGTGGCACATTCTCTTCAATTTCATCCTGTGCCATATGTCATATGGGAACTTACAGGCCTATCACTCCTCAGCATTGACTGTGTCAGAGTTTCCACAGTTTCCTGTTCCTTCCCTTGTTGTCCAGCTTCAAGTGAACATTTATACTGGTTTCTTGTGGAAGGCTCCAGAATATCATCATATGGCACCTGATCAATTGTTTCCCATTCCACTGGTTTCCCCTTAATTTGGATATCCATTGTTCTATCCTGTTGTGGTGCTTTCAGAATTACATTTTCTACACTGTATCCTTCACTTCGGAGGTACTCCATAACCTCGATTTCTATTTCTTTAACTTCTCCATTACTAATCTCCTTTTCTACTTTTCCTCTGTGTCGTCTTATTTTTTTTTATTGTAACGTTTTCCATATCGGATTCCTTTGCCTGTATTTCTCTTTGTATATCTTTGGTGCTGCTCTTTTTGTATTGGTTAGTTTTGCTTTCTCATTTGCATAAATATTACACCATATTAAATCTATTTTTCTTTCCCATGTCCATATTTCTTCTTCAGATGTCTCCTGATTTTCCTGCATCCGTTTACTTTCTGGGCTCTCTCCAGCGTGCTGTGATGTAACTTGTGTTAGACCTTCTGCACCAGATACTTCACTTTGCAAGCACTCCATAACTTCACTTTCTATTTTTTTAACTTCTGCTTTACTAATCTTCTTTTCTATAGTCCCTCTTTGTGATATTTTCTTTCTTGTGGAATTTTCCATATCTGGATGTTTCTTTTCATATATCTTTGGGACTGCTTTGTTTATATTGATTAATTTGGCTTTCTCCCTTGCATAAATATTGCACCATATCAAATCTCTCTTTCTTTCACATGTCCAAATTAGATTTTTATACTTTTCAAAAATCTCTAGGTTTTGTTGTTTATATTTTCACACTTCCTCAGATGCTTCTTTTTTCCAAACAGATCAACGTTTCTTTATCGATATACTGTTTTTCACAAATTTATTGTATTAATGAATAGAAATTTTTATTTGAAGCTTCTGAGTTTTTCTTGTGGAGGTATTTTTCTTTCTTCTAATTTCTCTTAATCATTTTGTATATCTTGTGTCTGGAAATTCTGGGCTTTTGCCTAATAGTAACAATATATAATTTCTTTCTTATCCTCAATAGTCCACTTTATCGTCTTTATGGCTCTTCCTTTGCCTATCAGTTTTGTGATTTTTGTGGACTACTACTTCCTTCTACAACAAGGGGCCCATCCTATGAATCCCTGGTTTGAAGTGAAAGATTTATACTGAAGGCTCTCATTGAAACATCTGCTCTATGGATTCACATTGTTTTTTAAGACATATCTATCAGCTTAAAGTGACCATACTATATCCTGTTTAAAATGAACAGCAACATCCTTCTGAGTGATTTCATCACAAAACAGGAGAATGATGAAAGGCCTGCAGTTAACAAACAATCTAGCTCCAGAAAGTTAATGTTACAGAGCTTGCAAACATTAGGACCTCTCTGCATGTAAAATTTGTTAAGGCTGCTGACTCTTCCATCCGTATCCCAGAATGCACTATTCCTCCTATTTCTCAGTTGTTGCTCCTACTACATACGTCTAGCACCCAGTAGATTGTCCCAGACTCCTACATGTGATCAGTTTTTGATGGATTTTGAGCATTCCCTCAATAAAATGGGCAAGAAATTTCCATTACCTATCTTTTTTCTTTAAATCAGTATGTGTGCCTAGATATATATGTGTGTGTGTGTGTGTGTGTGTGTGTGTGTGTGTGTGTGTGTGTGTGTGTGTGTGTGTGTGTGTGTGTGTATATATATATATATATATATATATATATATACACACACACATATATATATATATATATATATATATATATACATACATATATATATATATAGATATATATATATATATATGAATCTAGTGTCATTCTACAAAATGATGTTACATTGTTGTGGCTAAAGTCAACGCACTAATGTCAAAATGCACAGGCTAACATGCATATATGCAAAGTTTACTCCATGGAACATGCACAGTTAAACAATGTTTTTGCTGGGGGCATACCCCACTGCACTCCTCATTTGGGGGGCTGTGCTCCCATACTCCCCGTTCATTATATATACCAATTTCTAGACTGAACAATCCCCAGGGAAAGGGTATATTTCTCAACCTTGGGGATTGTCTATTATCATACAACTGTCAACCATCTGCATTGTTGACAAGTTTTGTGGCTTTTGCAAAACTATATTTGTAATTTTCTGTAAAATTCCCTTTACAGGGGTTAGGCCAGTATAGTTTTCTTGCAAATATATTTGTAGAAAAATTCCTTTGGCCAACAAGCACATTGTATTGTGTAAGAGTAATTCTAGTGTTCTATCTATATGAAATGTATTGCCACCATGTACAGAGATGCAAAGCTTAAGACAATTACTTCATGCCTCAAACATTGCTCCATATGAAGCAACAGCAATCTTGGAGCAGTCCTGTAGTTTACCTTTTCTGAATAAGATGCATGCCAAAGTCCAGTTACATGAGCACTACTTGAAATTTGTTAATTCAGATAAGAACCTGGAAATGTTAATAGGGCTAATACCTTAAGGACACTGCAACCTTATATTTTACAGAGTAAAGTATTCACATAGCTAAAACACTGTAATTTTTGTACTGAAATGAAGTCAATGATATCTTTGTGAGTAATTTATGTAGTTGTTTGATTTGAACTGACTTATTTGAACTGCCTTAAATATCATAGAAGATGCTTCTAAAAATATAAAGATGTTCTAAGAACAACAGGGAACTTACTAAACAGAATACCCTTCACAGCTTAAACAAGCAAATAAGATATCTTGTAAAGTCCTCTAAAGCTAGTTATGAGACTAAATTAGCATTCCCTAGCTAAAGACAATCATAAGGTATTCTTTAGCTACATCCAAAACCTAAAAGGGAATGCCCAGCTGTGTGTTGAACTTTAGTGGATGGTCCACTCGCACTGAAACTGAGGAAACTGCCAACCTGCTAGCCGAAAGATTTGGCAATAACCCCCCCCCCCCCATGTCCCAACCAGCGATACCCCAAGGCATTCCTGACACCAGCCCTCTACCAAGTTTCTCCAAAATACAGGTCATACAAGTGCTCTCCAAGGCTAAAAAAAATGTCACCAAAGCTTTGGATGAGGGCAAAGCAGTACATACCGCCTATCTTGACTTAGCCAAGGCCTGTGACACAATTCCCCACTCAGAAATCATTGAGAAACTCTCCCAGCTGGGGATAAACCCATACGTCACTAGATGGGTATCCAGCTTACCCACTGACAGATGCACACTGTCAGAGTTGGAGAGTCCAACTCCACCAGTAAACCAGTTACAAGTGGGTTACCACAAGGATCTGTGCTGGGCCCTCCACTGTTTGGTATCTATTTCTCTGAAGTCCAGGCAAAAGTATATGGCCTGTAGCTTATCAGGTTTGCAGATGACTGTAAACTGGGCACAATCAGAGTCCCCCAATGTTGTTAACATATTACAGAAGGGATGTAAAAATATCTTCAAAAAGCAACCTCAAGGTTATGTTGCTAAACGCTAGGAGTCTAAACCTAAAATGGCACTCACTGGAAGCAGCCCTCGCCTTAGAAGATGCTGACATCTGTGCAGTCACAGAGACTTGGTTTTAGGCCATGGAAAACACCCCAGCCATACTGGGTTATAATGACTTCCACATATTCAGACCACTAACTGAAACTGAGAGAACTAAAGGAAGTGGAGTATCAATATTCAAAGATAGAAAATAGCTGTCTGCCTGATCCCCCGTCTTGAGTTTTTGACCTCTGCTATTTGTGCCCTAGTTTGTGTTTTAATATTCAAAGATAAATACACCTCTAGACTGGTTAAACAAAATGATTCCCTTGAATGAATCCAGGTCCAACTGACTGTAGGTAAGACCCCTCTCAAAGTTATTGCCAGTTATAGGACCCCCTCCATGAACCAGGATGCCCGCACTGTATACTTGGATCTACTTGAATCGCTCAAGATAAAACCAAACATCCAGGTTTTAGGTGGCTTTAACTGCCCATGTATAGACTGGGTAAATTATATTTGTACTAACACACTTGCCCAAAGGTTCTTGGACTTCATCAACTCCAGTGCCATGGCCATTTGGTTGACACCACAACAAGGGGCCCAAGCATTCTGTATCTGGTGCTCACTAACATGGGTGATCATTGCACCACCCAATGTGTGCATCCCTCCCTAGTGGGTCTGCTCATAAATCAGTCTCATTAGAAGTAACAATAACATATGAGCCCCCCATTAGAAGCAACTAGACTAAAAAACTTCTCCAAAGCCAATTACAACCTAATACGTGACAGCATTAATGGCCAACGCCTTGTATAAGCATCTGTACAAATGTATTGACTCAGCCGTACTTGATAGGATCAAAACAAGATCCTCAAGAAAGAACAAGCCTGCCTGGTGGACATCCACTATTAACAGGCTATACAATAAGAAAAAGAAATTGCTGTCCAAAAGCAGGAAGAATGGTCTCTGAATTGGAGGCATTCCCTCTTTTGCTTAAACAAGCAAATAAGACCCCCTGTAAAGCATTCTAAAGCTTACTATGAATCCAAATTAGCCTCCTTCACTAAGGATAACTAAAAGGCTTTCTTTAGCTATGTCAGAAAACTTAAAGGAAAGTGCAGAACTGGTTGTTAGTGGCATCACATATTCTGAACTTGCAGAAATAGCCAAACTGCTAACTGACAGGCTCAGTGAAAACTTCTCCTCCCTGCACCTGCCACATATCACCCAAAGCATCCCTACTACATGCCATCCACCTAATATCTCCAAGGAGTGGGTTGTAAATGCTCTCTCCAAAGCCAAAAACACAGCATCTATGGGACTTGATAATATCCCAGGCTGCATTCAAAATAGATTAAAACAGGAACTAGCTGCACCGCTTGGTACTCTTTTTAACCACTGTCTAAGTACTAGTTTTGTACAGACTGAATGGAAAACAGCAACTGTCATCCCATTACATAAATGAGGCACGTCCACAGACCCTTGGAACTTGAGACCTATAAGCCTGACCAGCCTAATCTGCAAGGCTATGGAAAGAATAATAATGGACCATATTAACAAAGATATAGAAGACCTCCAAATGCTTGACCCAACCCAGTTTACCTTCCATAAAGAGAAGTCCTGCCTCGAACTTGGTGGAGTTCTTTGAAATAGTCACCAAAGCTCTGGACAAAGGCAAATCCATGCATATAGCCTACCTGGACCTGGCTAAGGCCTTTGACACTATTTCCCACTCAGGCATCATTGATGAACTCATCCAGCTGGAGATCAACCTGTATATTGTCAGGTGGGTTGCAAACTGGCTCACCAATAGAACACACACACAGTCAAAATAGGTGACTCTACCTCCATCAGCTGACCTGTAACCAGTGGTGTTCCAAAGGGATCTGGGGGCCCCTATTGTTTGGAATCTATGTCTCGGATGTACAGGCTAAAACAAAGTGCCTATGGCTGACAAAATTCGCTGATTATTGCAAAATGGGTGCAGTCATCAAGTTCCCAACTGATGTCAACAACCTACAAGAGGGACTTACACAGACAAATGACTGGTACCAAAGTCATGGGCTAAAAGTCAATACAAAAAAAATGCATTATTATCCCCTTCAGCAAGGGCGATGTCCCTGCAGATTACCACATTAATAACAACATCCTAAGTACACAATTAGTGGTGAGAGATTTGGGCATACAGGTTGACAGCAACTCTTCCCACATCTCCAGAGTGGTACAAAAGGCTTTCTACATCACCCACCTCATAAGTAAGGGCATTGTATTCAGAACAAAACAGGTTGTAACCCCCCGTTCTCCTCATTCATCAGGCCAATAATAAAATATAATGCTATCTTTGGCATGTACTTTACCAGGCACCTGCAGCAACTGGAAAGACCTCAAAGATTTCTTACAAAGAAAATTCAGGGTCTTCAGCATATTTCATACATCCAGACTGAAATCACTGTCACTATATTCTGTGTCTTACAGCTTACTCAAATGCTGTGCATATAAAGCAATCTCAGATTCTGCTCTAATGGAAATGCTGCACATTCGTAAATCAAGTGATATAAGATGCATTCACTCCAGGGAACTCAACCTAGTATATGACATGAACAGGACTTGCTGAAGAGATGGATATGCTTCACAGAGGTTACCTCTCCTCTGGAACAAACTTCCAGTTCAGGTGAAGCAGAGTCCCTCACGGAACCTATTTAAGTGTAATATGGATGACTGGATGAGAAACCACAAATTCACCTGGGGAGTTTCACTTGTGCCCCTCTTGGACAAGGGCAGTAGTTGTTGACTTAGTTCCACTTAATACCTTGATATTCTTGGGAACAGGGGTTGTACTTGGCTAGGCTTGTAAGGGCTCTAGGGCCATTAGTCTAGCAATCTCCTGTGAGCCTATGACTGATGTAGACAAATGATTGCTGTCAAAGTCACGGACTAAACCTAAACACAAAAAAAGTCTCATATCCCCTTTGGCTAGCCCCTGCTAATTATTATATAGATAGCACCCCTCTAAGTTCAAACCCAGTGGTGCAAGACTTGGGAACACAGGTTGATAACAATCTAAACTTTGATCACCATGTGTCCATAGTGGTAAAGGGCATTGCATCCAAGACTAAGGAGGTTATAACTTCGCTGTAGTCAACTCTTATCAGGCCACTAATCAAGTACAATGCTCCCTTCTGTATACCTCACCAGACACCTGCAGCAACTGGAGAGACCACAGAGGTTTCTAACCAAGAAAATCCAGGAACTCCAAAATATATCATACATGAAAAGACTGAAAGCATACCCCTCAACTTCTTAGTTCAAGAAATCTGGACAAAGCCTGAAAAAATGTGTGTGTGGGGGGAAAGGCCCTAAAGTAGGGACAGATTTCAAATATTGCTCTTATAAACTTAGAATGTTGCTAGAGTAACAGCATTTGTGTTAACACACATTTTCTGAGGGCTTTGAAGTGTGAAACTCAACTCTATGTCATTATATAGTGACTTCAGTCCTCAGATTCTCTCAGTGATTTGCCAGAAAACCACAAATTTTATGAGGAATAGACCAAAAATATCAGGCAGAAAACAGGACATTCTGCAAAAATCTGGACAGTTGAGAGGTATGACTGAACGCCGTGTAACTGTACTCTATCATACAGGCTGCTGAGAGGTGACCTGTGCCTGGCCTACAGAGCAGTCTCTGACTCTGCCCTAATGGAAATGCTGCACATTCGCACATCAAGTAGGAGCTAGCCTGCGACATACATTAACAAAATATGTTGGAAAGACAGATATCTCTCCCAGAGATTGCTGCTCCTCTGGAATAAGCTCCCACTTCATGTGAAACAGAGTTCCTCAATGACCCTATTCAAGTGCAACCTAGACAATTGGTTGGGTGGCCGTAAATCCACCCAGGGCGTGGCACCTATGTCTCTCATGGACAGGGGCAATCAGTGCTGATCATAGAATCGCTCTAACAATGATCACCTAACTATAATCAATTAGGGTACATGGCTTTTTACATGGTCAGGCTTGTAAAGGCCCTAGGGTCATTAGCCTAGTAACCTTCTAGGAACCTATGAACCTATCTTACTAAGTTGTTCCTGACTGTAGAGGCAGACAGACAGCAGTTGCACAAGTGCACAAGTAAAATGTAGAATTTCCTGCAGCATTCCTTAATGAATAACAACCCGATACAGTTCATACTCACATAATGCACAAAAAAGTACATTCATATGGTTTTTGCTACTGTGAAATATGAAAGTAAAGGATATTTTCAATTAAAATGAATGAAAAGATAATATTTTTGCAAGGATCCCACACTGTTGCCCTCTCCCTAACATGGGTGTTATGCTGCCATACCCAAACAGTCTAAATGTGATAAGTCAAAGGTTAGCATGTTACAATGTGGATGTTCTAAGCCAAACATATACTGCACATGAGCTTGTATTCTGCTTCCTTCTCCTAGTACCTACATTTTTAACTGATCATAAGTAAAGGATTATTCAGTTCCAAACTCTAATAATATGCGCCCTAAGGGTGATGTTTTGAATTCTGGAGGTGACAAGGTTGCACAGTCTCAGAGATTGTTGAAGTATTTGGTTTGTTGAACCTACCCCACCCCACAGCCTGTATTTGCTCTTTAGACATTGGTTAATCAGACACTGTTCGTTGATATTCAACCTTTTCTCCTTTCTTGTTTGCACAGTACTTCACTGGCTGGCTTCCTGCACAGACAACAACTTTTGCAGCTGTCATGACTCACTACTTGTGCAATCAAACCTGTCCACATTTTGACAGAAAGAACATTCGTTTTGGTATCCCTGGTAATGTCAGGTGCATCTTTCCTCGGGTACTATGAGGAAGGTGCACAGTGAGTATAGTATAACCAGGAGTTTCTATTACATATCATTATCAAGGGAAGGAGAGTGGGGCTTTTCTCTCTTCTAGTTCTGCAGTTGTTTCTCCCAGAGCAGTATTTCCATTCATTCAGATAATATATCAGTGATAGTTGACAGTATGTCAATAAGCAAAGCAGGACTCATTTGTAGCCCTTGTGCAGAATAGTAATGAGTGTGCGAGTGGGCTTAGAACAGCCACTTTCTGTTGGCAGTTCACATTACCAGACAATTCAATTGCTTAGCCAACAGACTCGGCCATGGGATACTTATAGCTCACAAATAGACTCTTCAGGAAATTGAGTTGCCCTGTTTTCAGTCTCTTTACCACCACTGTTATGTTAGAAATATCTCTTCCTGATTCTTCCGTCCACTAGTAGAATGCAGGATGCCCCAATCATACCCTGGCATACAGGTCTTCTCTGTGCTTTTCCCCTATTTTCCCTGATAATGAAGTTCATTTTGAAAGTAAAGGTTTTTAAGGCAAAAAAGGTTTTCAAACATGTACTTTTTATCCCACGCAGAACTTATTTCTTGTGCTCCAAGCCTTTATGCTATATACTCCCCTACAATTTTTCCTTTGTAATAGGCTTCTGCCCTACTTATCTGGGAGGGTCCATTTGGATTGCTACATACTAAAGATGATTAGTTGCTCTAATTCCAATAATAGCCTATTAAGGTTTTTTTTCCCCCGCTAGAAGGGTGGTTTCATTTCTGCCCAAGAAAAAACAGACATATGGAAGAGGTTTTCTATTTACACTGTTTGTAATTTGGACCACTTTTCCACTTGTGGTGGAGACCTTTGTACATCATCATCAGCCCCCTTTTTCACATTCTTCCTACATGGGGTTGGGGTATTGTGTTAACTGTTGCCAGTTCTCTTGAATGAGTACCACACTCCTGCCTTCTTCAACACTCATGCCGGACTGTCTGTAGCAGATCTTCTTTCACACAATCCATCCATCTCTTTGCTGGACATCCTAATTTCCTCTTACCTTCTTCCTGTCTGTCCCCAGATCTCCCTCACCAGACTGTCTTCTGCTTTTCTGCATGTGTCCAAACCACATGGAGCTACTTTGCCTCTGTTCTTATGTCCTCATTTTTTCATCTGTCCCACAGTGTGCATCCTATCACCCTTCTCAGGCACTTCATTTCCAACACCTTTAGCTTCTTCAACTGTTCTGCCTTTACTGCCCAGGTTTCTATACCATACAGTAGTACTGGTCACACCACTGTCTTGTACTCCTTACTTTTCAACTTCTTTGGTATTCTCCTGTCATAGACTACACCTGACACTCTATGCCAGGTGGCTACAGCCCCACTGATTCTAGCTTAGACCTCTTCATTCAGACATCCCTTCTCCTCAATCACCCCACCCAGATACTTGAAGCTGTTTACCTGTTCCACTATCTTCCCTTCAATCTCTATTCTCAGCTTCTTCTGATTTCCTCAATTTGCTGCCATTACCACCATCTTATCTGTGCTTAGTTTAATCCCACGTACCTTCAGTTTTGCATTCCATTCTCCTATCCTTTGCTGAAGTTCTAGCTCAGAGTCTGCCTGTAATACCACATCATCCGCATATAGCAACTGTGTTGATCTGTCCCCTTCAACCTGTTTGCTAATGTAGTCCATCACCAGTATGAACAGCAGTGGACTCAGAGCTGAATCCTGGTGTACACACTCCCACTGGGAACCCTTCTGTGAGGCTAAACACTGTTTGCACTTGAGTCATTGGGTCCTTGTACATAGCCTGCACTAATTCTGCCAATGTTTCTGGGACTTCAAACCACCACAGTACTGCTTAGATCAGCTTTCTTGGGAACTTATCATATGCTTTCTTCACATCTAGGAATGCCCAGTTGGACTCTCTACTTATCTCTAGCTTCTTCTCAAGTATCTGTCTCACTGCAAACATCTGGTCAGTTGTGCTGCATCCTGATCTGAATCTGAGCTGCTTATCTCCCATCTTACAGTCTACTACTCTGCATATCCATTTATCAATCATCCTCTCCAGAACTTTCATGCAATGTGATAGGAGTTTGATGCCTCTGTCCTGCCCACAGTTGTGGATGTAGCCTTTTCTTGTACACTGGCACGAGTATGCTTATTCTCCAGTCATCTGGGATATGCCTTTCTTTCCACACTGCTATTAGTACCCTCAGGAGCCATTTCTCACCTATCTCACCCAGCATTTTTAGTATATCTGCTGTGACCTCATCTGAAACAGCTGCTTTCCCTGTCTTCATTTTCCTTAGTGCTGTTCATAGGTTCATAGGTTAGTACTAGGCTAACTGCCCTTGCGAGCCATTGTAAGCCTAGCCAATTATCCCTTGTAAGAGTCAAACCCTGCACCTTGTGTTTGTAAGGCAAACACCTTAACCATTTGGCCACCTTCTTACTTCTTCTGGGGTGGGCTCCTCCTCTTCTGTCATTGTAGGCTGTTTCTGGGGCAGTACAGCTTCAGTGGGGTTTTCCTCATTTAGAAGCTGCTAGAAATACTCCTTACATCTGCCTTTGATATGCTGTGGATGGGTGAGCAGATTGTTGCTGGCATCCCTTATGAAGGGTGTCTGACTATCTTCTTTATCTTTCTGTCTTTGGCATGTAACCTGATATAATTTTTTTGTGCCACTTACTAAGTCCCTTTCTAGAAGTTGGTAGAGTGCCTCTGATGCCCTATTCTTTGCTAATGCAACTTCTTTCTTAGCTTCTTTGTTAGCCAACCAGTAGTCCTTCCTAGCCTGATCAGTCTTTTCTATCTCCCACTTCTTCCTGCACTCCTTCTTTCTTTTGATGACTTCCTGGACTTCTGCATTCCACCACCAGCTTCCCTTATGTACGTTTTTTCTATACCTGGCTCGGCCACATATCTTTTCTGTAGTCCTAACACATGCTGTTTTTAGGCGCTGTCATTCTTGTTCAGCTCCATCTATTTCCTCCACTTCTTGGGGTGCTAGAGCCCTGAGTAATTCCTTGAACTGTTGTATTTTCTCTCCAGTCAACTTCCAGGTCTTCAGTCTTGCCTCTGTTGACCTTAGAGCCTTGTTTGACCACTACTTGTAGCTGATTGTGGCAACTAGTGGTTTATATTGTGGGCTGACTGTTTCACTCAGGATGATTTTGTAATTATGGATTCTACCCCACTGCCTTTTCCTTACTAGGAGGAAGTCTACCTGAGTTGTATGTTGGCTACTCTTGTATGTGATCTTGTGACTGTCTCTCTTTCTGAACCATGTATTGGCTATTATCAAGCCATTTGCCAGACAGAAGTCTAGAATGGCTTCTCCTTCTTTATTCCTACTGTCTCACCCATGTGGACACAGGCAGTCCTCATATCCTGTTCTGTCTGTCCTGATATGTACATTCAAGTCACCCATTATCAGCAGCAATTCATGTTGTCCTGCTTCATCTAGTAGGTGCTGCAACTGCTGTCTGAATGCACTCTCTTCCTCACTATCACAACCCTGCTGTGGGGTATAGGCTTTGATTATGAATACTGCCCTATTATTACCTTTGTACATCTTTCAGAAATCTTTAATTTTAAAAGACGTTCACATATCAGTTTTATTCTGGTCAAGATTTTACACACTTTGCCTCTCTTAAAGTTTGTAAAGCTTTTCTGACAGTCATAGTTCTCCTTAAACATTCGATTTGAGATCCAGTACCATTATAGGACATGTGCTTCATGTTGTAAAACTAACTCTAAATGCATATGAGCTGGCTCATGGAGCAGAATTAAAGTTCTTGTCCTGGAAGTAAGTCCTACAATGAGAAATCCAGAGCTGCAGGCTTTTCCTTGAAGATCTCCTGATCTCCTTACCTTACCTTTCATGAAGAGCAGCTGCTTTGCTTACAGACCCTTCTTTTCAGCCCAAAGTAGCCTTAAAAGCTATCTAAACAAGTCACTACACTTGCCTGTTTTCTTCTTCCATATTTTAAGGAGGTAGAGTATCATCTTCACTGTATGGATGAGCATAGACAACTTGGGTACTATGTAGACAGGACAAAGTTTATCTGTAAATACAATTGTCTGTTTATGCCCTTTACAAATGGCCATGAGAAAAATAAAATTAAGAAGCAGTGCATCTCTGTAGTCTACTCCAAAGTATATTGTACCAGAACTGTCATCATGCACACTGAATTCTTTCAAAACGTTACTCTAAACAATATATATGTAGTAGAATAACTTTGTAACTTATGAGGACTTCACTTCCAAATCTAGGTCTTCTTTGATGTAAAGGTGATGGAGGATGTATTCCATTAGGGCAGTCACCCAGGAGTGCAAGTTGCAACTCTATTCTACCAGTTCCTGCAGCCAGTGCTCTTCAATATCACATACAGAAGTTATACAGAACTCTAGACCTCTGGTTGGAGGAAATATCCCACCCTCCATGTCTTTGTCTTGTGCTCCTAAAGTTTTTAGTCATAGCAACTTCTCTATCCTTAACTGTGAAGATAGGAGGGATCACCACTTTATGGGATAGAGTGTGGGAGGTAGAGGGTGAAGGATGCAGATAGCAACGTGTGAAAGGTTTATATGATGAGTGCTGGTCCTAACGTTTGTGGCAAAATTACTTCATCTGTAGCCACAGCACTAGTCAAGATCTAACATTAAAGTAAAAACCCATAACTTTATACATAACATTTTATTTTTTTTTTTTAGAAGGCAAACTAATTTTGTTTCTTACAAGGTATCAGGAAACATACCCACTTTAATGGAACTGCTCACCTTTTTAGCTAAGGTAGGGAAGGGGAGGCTCATGAGATTTTCAACAAAGGAGTAATGAGCATATCTCTCAAATGTCTAGATTTTTACAGAATGTCGAGATTTGTACCTCATATTTTGGTCTGTTCCTCATAAAATTTGTGGTTTTCTGGCAAGTCACTGAGCATTGAAGTAAAAAAATAATGACATACATTTGAGTTTCAAACTTTTATATCCTTTAGAAAATGCAACTAACACAATTCCTGTTAGTCTAGAAATTTTCTGTTTGTTTCCCTAAAGGAAAAAAATGGATACAGGTTGTCTGGCTAACTGCATGCAAATATTTCAGGCTCAGGTAACACTTTACACAGCTGGAAGAGCTAAGTATCTGGTGGAATGCAGTAATTATGGTGGAGAGGGCTGAGGGTTAGTGGCACATGCCTGACTCCTGGTAGAGATCATAGGATCAAGCAGTGAATATCAGAGCAGTAATACATAGTAATTCTATGACTGAAGACACTGCACCAGAAAAATTAGAAAAAAGTTGTCTACAGGTAACAATGATTAATGGTAAAATAAAAATAAGTATCTTTGCAGGGGACAAGCCATACTAAATGCCCTCATTTCTAAATTACTAATTCTAGGACTGCACAATTTTGTGTGTAAGGGGAAACAAGGATTCCATATTTCCACAATTCCACAGTCTCACTCAAAACACTGCATGTAGTCACTATGAAACAAAATAACTGAGTTTAGTTAGTAGCTCAGGCCCCTGGTGGTGCTGGCATGGAGTGAAGCCATTTTATAGTTGTGAATTGGCATGATTGTTAAGGTTTTTACCTCACAAATACATGGTACAGGGTTTGATTCATACCTTGGGAAGAATAGCTAGGCTTAAAACAGTTACCTGAAGTTATTAGCTTAGTAGTCACCTATGAGCCACTAATAGGAATGGTTATTGGAGGAGTAACAGGCTGGGTGGCTCATTTACAGATGTTCAGAATTAAAACTTTCAGTAGTGAGACTGTTGGGATGGCTTGGGAGCATGTATCTAACAACAAGTTGAGCCCAGCAGGCAATACTGGTGCTATGCTGAGAATCAGTGCTACTGGATGTGGGGTGAGGGAGGCACCACATAGGTTGGGGAAATTTTCCAGGGATTTTGTAACGTATTATTTTAGGGAGCATTTAAAGATGGGTAGGTTAGAAATAGTTCTGGTGACTAAAAGTAAGGATTTCCATTTTTTTTATTTTGCTACTGAGTATGAGTATCGGCTTTGTCCAGGGTATTCATTCAGTTTATTTATGGTGAGAAGTTGTTTGTCTTCTGATCTAAGAGGTCTTTTAGGGAAATATATGTTAATTAAAGGGGTTAGAGCTGGCTAATGGCTTGTGTATGATTTTATGTATTGTTATAATATGAATGTAGGAGAGGTGGAGGGGGAGTTCCAGCCAGCTAAGGGTATGCGGAGCTTTACAGTGATGGGCAAAGGAGGATGAATTAGTAGAAACGTGGCAATTTTGTTTTAGGAGCTTTCAAACTTTTTTTTTTTTTTTACAGAGGATTGTAAAATGGTTACAAATGGTGCTCCATAGAGTAGGGAGTGTAGAAGGTTGATTTTGGCTAGAATACTTTTTGTGAGGATGCTCAGAAAATGTTTGTTTCTGTATAGCATGCCTAGTTTTCGATGGGTTTTCTTGATACTGCTTTGGATGTGGAGGTCAAATTTAAGATTATCATCTATTATTACTCCTATTAGAGAATATAAGCAGTCCAACAATCCAACCATCACACGAGGGGATGCAAAAAATAAAGTTTAATGAGGTAAGCGCTTTCACTACAACTGTAGCTGCTTCATCAGACCATAGATACAGAATGGGAAAAATGCAACTAAAAAAAAAAAAAAAAGCCAGAAAGCCAAAATTGGCGCTGAATGCCAAAAATAAACAAATCTGCTGCTAGTGAAAAACAAACAAAGCAGAAAGCAAAAAATTTAAGCTTTCATCCAAATGCCAAAAAACTATTTAAACAGTCAAACAGTGATGTCAGAAAGCATTAACAAATTAGCATTTACATAAACCAACACACCCTCTTAAAAACAGAATACTATAAAATTCAGTAGTAAAGACTTAAAACCTTTCAGCTCACAAAACATAAGAACATTTAAATATAAAATATAATCAATAAACTATTAATACTAATGAGGCAGCTTCCTAGTCCTTAATATGGGCTTCAAAGACACTTTGCCATTTAAACCACGAAAAGTGTCAGCTTTAAACTGAATTATCCAGCGTAACTCTACACATTCTGTTCTAGATTTAAAGTCCTCTGCTTGCATTAATAGTCATAACCTCTAAGACAGTGAACTTAAACTTATGTCCTGAACCTTTTTCGATAACATGTTTCACTAATGCACTGCGTTCATCCAATTTCCTAATATAATTAACATGTTCAAGTATCCTCTCCTTGAAACCACGATTTGTTTTACCAACATAGTAAGATTGACAGGAGAGCACTCAGCATAATAGATCACATGTTCAGTTTTACACTCTGCATAAAAATTAAAATAAATATGACGTTTGGTGATAGGACAAGCAATATGACTGGTAGTCCATACATACAAAAGCTGATTGGGTATCCTATTGCATCTACAGCTAGATTTAGGTATTCAGGGAAAGGCTGCCATCTGAGGAGAAACAAGGTTTTAGTTTATGCAAAAGCTTTATGAGATTTATAGAAACTGATTGAAAGGTAAAGTGGGTAGAGTTGTCTGCGTGTGCATTGGAGAGGTTGCAGTTCGATGAGTTTTGTTAAGGAAATGTGCTAGGGTCTAAGGCAGGGGAAGTTAGCTGTTTGGAAGGTGGTGTGCTATCTGAATTTGAGGTTAAGTTGGCTATGCATTCTATGGAGTATGTATTGAAATAGGTAGCTGTTTGAAGAGGGGGAATGTCTGGGTATGAACTGGGATCCCTTTTTCTGCCTGGGTTGATGTGAGAGGATTTGGAGGACCAGAATTTTTTAGGGTTGTTTTTATGGCTATCTTGTAGGTGAGTATAAGATGACTTTTTATTTGTATTAATTTTTTTCGTGACTAGGTTTCTTAGCTGTCTGAATAGTTGCCAATGTTTGTCATTTTTATTCTTTTGCCTGTTAATCCTTGCTTTATCTCGGTCTTTCATAAGGAATTTGCATTGGTTGCGGAGTCATGGAGTGTGGCTATTATTTTTTTTGTATGCTGTGAGACTAAAGTGTTAAGAATATTTAGAAACTAAACTTATTTTATTTTATTTTTTTATATGCATATGCCTTTTTAGCATTGTCTGTTTGCTGTCATAATTTACAGGGATTTTTATGCTGGTTTATATTAGTGCTACATTTATTATTGCTATTCAGAGTGTATAGTCTGACAAAATTGTGATGCTTTTTTTTACTGCACATTGTATATGTAGAGCCTGGGGATTAATCCAGTGTGTATATGCTTGCTTACATATCTAAACTTACCTAGGAAGCTAGACTGGCTTCATAGACAATTCCTTTTGATATCTGCTTCACTGTAGTTGCATTTAGTATTAATAAGCAGAAACATACAGTTGCTGTTTGTTTTGTACACAAACAGCAGAAACACAGCATTTGTTACAAATTCTAGCCAATATCTTACCTAACTACAGTTCTAATTGGTATTAGTTAGCAGAAACATACCTGCTATCAGTAAGGAGAAACATACAGTTTGTTTATTTGGTATCTGGTATTTGAAAAGCTGAAACAGTATTTGTTACCTAACTACAGTTTCCATTGTATTAGTTAGCAGAAACATATAGTAAGGAGAAACATACAGTTTATTTGATATCGGAAAAGCAGAAACAGTGTTGGTTGCAAACACTAACCTGCATCTCAACTAACTACAGTTCTAACTGGTTTTGCAAGCAGAAGCATACTTGGTATTTGTAAGCAGAAACACACGGTTGTTTATTTGGTATTTGAAAAGCAGAAACACAGCATTTGTTACACATTCTTGCCAGTATCTGACCTAACTATGGTGCTACTTTAACCTGTTAGACTTAGTACATTATTAAATTTGTGTGTAATGATCTGCCTAGGCACCGTTTCCTATTCTTTGTGATTCTTTACTCTTCCCCAGACATTTATCTATGTACCTACTTATTGTACCATTTCTTGTACCAACTCTCTGTCTTCTGATAATCCTTCCATCACTCTCTGACTAATATCCTCTACTTTCCTAATTGTCTCCATTTCTCCTAGAACTGTACTACTCACTTTCTGCTCACACTCTCTTTTTTTTCTCTTTTTGCAGTTTTCTCGGGCCATCCACAAGCCTCAGGATTGCGCACCCCCCCACCACCACCACCAACGTCGCCTTCAGTTCTGAAACAATTTTCAGCTAAAGCTCAAATCAGCCCTGGGAAAATCTCAACTTGTAAACACAAGCCTTCCAGTAGAATTGGCCACTTGGTAGGAACATACTCTACTAATCCACCCTTCTTACCATAGCTGGGTGGAACTTTTAGTTAAAGCATACTCCCCATTCTATATTTCCAACTTCCCACTCCCTCCTAGGGAAGCTAACCACAGATTAATTATTATTGAATCATACCTTACGTTATCTTTAGGCTAAGCTACCTTCTTGCTCAGTCAATATCTTGCTGTTACTGATAGGTTTCTGCAGCTTTAGGTTCTCTTGCTCTAGCCCACTCCATTCACCCTTCGGGCTCACTCCACTCCCATCTCTACCCCTAAATCTCACCCGACCCCAGTGCTCCTACACTTATAGCCCATATATCCCCACCCCCTCCACAACAGCCTATTACCATCCCTCAGTCATCAGATCCACTCCCACACCACACCCTCCACCTCACAACAACCTCCTCTGTACACCCCACCCACACCATGCAAGGCATACTAGGACTACTACTACTAACTCTCACCACTCTAGCTACACCGCATCCATACACTCTAACATACCAACAAACACCACCTACCACATAACACACACACACACACACACACACACACACACACACACACACACACACACACACACACACACACACACAAAACCTCACACAAATATAGTAATATGCTCCACACTATTTAACAACAACTCATTACTCTATATACACAAAACAGCAACCACACTACCTCACAAAAGGCTAACAGTACCCAAAAAACACCAAGATATAACCTATGCCATAAAACTCACACTCTTCCTCAGAAAACGACTACTAATCTCAGGGGACATACACCAAACCTGGGTCCAAGCAACCCAATCCTATCCCAGAAACACAAGTCAGACCTACTTATTATCAATATAAACACACATAGTATATCCAACAAACTACATGACTTTCACGCATTCATATCCGACTACTCCCCAGACATACTAACCGTTACAGAGACCTGGCTAAAACCTGCCACACAAAATGAAGACATTCTTTCCCCAGGCTATAACATCCTAAGGCAAGACAGAGGTACCAAAAAGGGAGGTGGAGTTGCAATCTTATTTAAAAATACACTCAACCTCCAACCACTAAAAACCTAACTTTCCAAATTCTAGAATGCAGAGACATTAGGCTCTGTCATGTCCCTTAAAAACAAAAAGAGAATCAACATCCTCTGTAGTTATATTCCTCCAGGAAATAACTCACCTATAATAGGAGAGATACTACAATGGGCCACAATCAACCTACCCCAAGAAACCATCCTGCTATCAACATCCTCTGTAGTTATATTCCTCCAGGAAATAACTCACCTATAATAGAAGAGATACTACAATGGGCCACAATCAACCTACCCTGAGAAACCATCCTGCTATCAACATCCTCTGTAGTTATATTCCTCCAGGAAATAACTCACCTATAATAGGAGAGATACTACAATGGGCCACAATCAACCTACCCCAAGAAACCATCCTGCTATCAACATCCTCTGTAGTTATATTCCTCCAGGAAATAACTCACCTATAATAGAAGAGATACTACAATGGGCCACAATCAACCTACCCCAAGAAACCATCTTGCTATCAACATCCTCTGTAGTTATATTCCTCCAGGAAATAACTCAGCTATAATAGAAGAGATACTACAATGGGCCGCAATCAACCTACCCCAAGAAACCATCCTGCTATCAACATCCTCTGTAGTGATATTCCTCCAGGAAATAACTCACCTATAATAGAAGAGATACTACAATGGGCCACAATCAACCTACCCCAAGAAACCATCCTGCTATCAACATCCTCTGTAGTAATATTCCTCCAGGAAATAACTCACCTATAATAGAAGAGATACTACAATGGGCCTTAATCAACCTACCCAAGAAACCATCCTGCTATCAACATCCTCTGTAGTTATATTCCTCCAGGAAATAACTCACCTATAATAGAAGAGATACTACAATGGGCCACAATCAACCTACCCAAAAAAACCATCCTGCTATCAACATCCTCTGTAGTTATATTCCTCCAGGAAATAACTCACCTATAATAGAAGAGATACTACAATGGGCCACAATCAACCTACCCCAAGAAACCATCCTGCTATCAACATCCTCTGTAGTTATATTCCTCCAGGAAATAACTCACCTATAATAGAAGAGATACTACAATGGGCCACAATCAACCTACCCCAAGAAACCATCCTGCTATCAACATCCTCTGTAGTTATATTCCTCCAGGAAATAACTCACCTATAATAGAAGGGATACTACAATGGGCCACAATCAACCTACCCCAAGAAACCATCCTGCTATCAACATCCTCTGTAGTTATATTCCTCCAGGAAATAACTCACCTATAATAGAAGAGATACTACAATGGGCCACAATCAACCTACCCAAGAAACCATCCTGCTATCAACATCCTCTGTAGTTATATTCCTCCAGGAAATAACTCACCTATAATAGAAGAGATACTACAATGGGCCACAATCAACCTACCCCAAGAAACCATCCTGCTATCAACATCCTCTGTAGTTATATTCCTCCAGGAAATAACTCACCTATAATAGAAGGGATACTACAATGGGCCACAATCAACCTACCCCAAGAAACCATCCTGCTATCAACATCCTCTGTAGTTATATTCCACCAGGAAATAACTCACCTATAATAGAATACTACAATGGCCAAAATCAACCTACCCCAAGAAACCATCCTGCTAGGAAATAACTCACCTATAATAGAAGAGATACTACAATGGGCCACAATCAACCTACCCCAAGAAACCATCCTGCTATCAACATCCTCTGTAGTTATATTCCTCCAGGAAATAACTCACCTATAATAGAAGAGATACTACAATGGGCACAATCAACCTACCCCAAGAAACCATCCTGCTATCAACATCCTCTGTAGTTATATTCCTCCAGGAAATAACTCACCTATAATAGAAGAGATACTACAATGGGCCACAATCAACCTACCCCAAGAAACCATCCTGCTATCAACATCCTCTGTAGTTATATTCCTCCAGGAAATAACTCACCTATAATAGAAGAGATACTACAATGGGCCGCAATCAACCTACCCCAAGAAACCATCCTGCTATCAACATCCTCTGTAGTTATATTCCTCCAGGAAATAACTCACCTATAATAGAAGAGATACTACAATGGGCCACAATCAACCTACCCCAAGAAACCATCCTGCTATCAACATCCTCTGTAGTTATATTCCTCCAGGAAATAACTCACCTATAATAGAAGAGATACTACAATGGGCCACAATCAACCTACCCCAAGAAACCATCCTGCTATCAACATCCTCTGTAGTTATATTCCTCCAGGAAATTACTCACCTATAATAGAAGAGATACTACAATGGGCCACAATCAACCTACCCCAAGAAACCATCCTGCTATCAACATCCTCTGTAGTTATATTCCTCCAGGAAATAACTCACCTATAATAGAAGAGATACTACAATGGGCCACAATCAACCTACCCCAAGAAACCATCCTGCTATCAACATCCTCTGTAGTTATATTCCTCCAGGAAATAACTCACCTATAATAGAAGAGATACTACAATGGGCCACAATCAACCTACCCCAAGAAACCATCCTGCTATCAACATCCTCTGTAGTTATATTCCTCCAGGAAATAACTCACCTATAATAGAAGAGATACTACAATGGGCCACAATCAACCTACCCCAAGAAACCATCCTGCTATCAACATCCTCTGTAGTTATATTCCTCCAGGAAATAACTCACCTATAATAGAAGAGATACTACAATGGGGCGCAATCAACCTACCCCAAGAAACCATCCTGCTATCAACATCCTCTGTAGTTATATTCCTCCAGGAAATAACTCACCTAATAGAAGAGATACTACAATGGGCCACAATCAACCTACCCCAAGAAACCATCCTGCTATCAACATCCTCTGTAGTTATATTCCTCCAGGAAATAACTCACCTATAATAGAAGAGATACTACAATGGGCCACAATCAACCTACCCCAAGAAACCATCCTGCTATCAACATCCTCTGTAGTTATATTCCTCCAGGAAATAACTCACCTATAATAGAAGAGATACTACAATGGGCCACAATCAACCTACCCCAAGAAACCATCCTGCTATCAACATCCTCTGTAGTTATATTCCTCCAGGAAATAACTCACCTATAATAGAAGAGATACTACAATGGGCCACAATCAACCTACCCCAAGAAACCATCCTGCTATCAACATCCTCTGTAGTTATATTCCTCCAGGAAATAACTCACCTATAATAGAAGAGATACTACAATGGGCCACAATCAACCTACCCCAAGAAACCATCCTGCTATCAACATCCTCTGTAGTTATATTCCTCCAGGAAATAACTCACCTATAATAGAAGAGATACTACAATGGGCCACAATCAACCTACCCCAAGAAACCATCCTGCTATCAACATCCTCTGTAGTTATATTCATCCAGGAAATAACTCACCTATAATAGAAGAGATACTACAATGGGCCACAATCAACCTACCCCAAGAAACCATCCTGCTATCAACATCCTCTGTAGTTATATTCCTCCAGGAAATAACTCACCTATAATAGAAGAGATACTACAATGGGCCACAATCAACCTACCCCAAGAAACCATCCTGCTATCAACATCCTCTGTAGTTATATTCCTCCAGGAAATAACTCACCTATAATAGAAGAGATACTACAATGGGCCACAATCAACCTACCCCAAGAAACCATCCTGCTATCAACATCCTCTGTAGTTATATTCCTCCAGGAAATAACTCACCTATAATAGAAGAGATACTACAATGGGCCACAATCAACCTACCCCAAGAAACCATCCTGCTATCAACATCCTCTGTAGTTATATTCCACCAGGAAATAACTCACCTATAATAGAAGAGATACTACAATGGGCCACAATCAACCTACCCCAAGAAACCATCCTGCTATCAACATCCTCTGTAGTTATATTCCACCAGGAAATAACTCACCTATAATAGAAGGGATACTACAATGGGCCACAATCAACCTACCCCAAGAAACCATCCTGCTATCAACATCCTCTGTAGTTATATTCCTCCAGGAAATAACTCACCTATAATAGAAGAGATACTACAATGGGCCACAATCAACCTACCCCAAGAAACCATCCTGCTATCAACATCCTCTGTAGTTATATTCCTCCAGGAAATAACTCACCTATAATAGAAGAGATACTACAATGGGCCACAATCAACCTACCCCAAGAAACCATCCTGCTATCAACATCCTCTGTAGTTATATTCCACCAGGAAATAACTCACCTATAATAGAAGGGATACTACAATGGGCCACAATCAACCTACCCCAAGAAACCATCCTGCTATCAACATCCTCTGTAGTTATATTCCTCCAGGAAATAACTCACCTATAATAGAAGAGATACTACAATGGGCCACAATCAACCTACCCCAAGAAACCATCCTGCTATCAACATCCTCTGTAGTTATATTCATCCAGGAAATAACTCACCTATAATAGAAGAGATACTACAATGGGCCACAATCAACCTACCCCAAGAAACCATCCTGCTATCAACATCCTCTGTAGTTATATTCATCCAGGAACTAACTCACCTATAATAGAAGAGATACTACAATGGGCCACAATCAACCTACCCCAAGAAACCATCCTGCTATCAACATCCTCTGTAGTTATATTCCTCCAGGAAATAACTCACCTGTAATAGAAGAGATACTACAATGGGCCGCAATCAACCTACCCCAAGAAACCATCCTGCTATCAACATCCTCTGTAGTTATATTCCTCCAGGAAATAACTCACCTATAATAGAAGAGATACTACAATGGGCCACACTCAACCTACCACAAGAAACCATCCTGGTATCAACATCCTCTGTAGTTATATTCCTCCAGGAAATAACTCACCTATAATAGAAGAGATACTACAATGGGCCACAATCAACCTACCCCAAGAAACCATCCTGCTATCAACATCCTCTGTAGTTATATTCATCCAGGAAATAACTCACCTATAATAGAAGAGATACTACAATGGGCCACAATCAACCTACCCCAAGAAACCATCCTGCTATCAACATCCTCTGTAGTTATATTCCTCCAGGAAATAACTCACCTATAATAGAAGAGATACTACAATGGGCCACAATCAACCTACCCCAAGAAACCATTCTGCTAGGTGACCTAAACTTAGATTGGCTAGCCTGTAACTCCAGCAACCCCTCAAACCATATTAACTTATTTGGATTCTCACAACTAATCCAAGAACCCAACAGAGTAGAGAAAAAATCCAGTAGAACCTCCATTCTAGATTGGACACTTGTTAATATCCCCACAGAAAATTATCATGTGGGCTGCTTACCTGATACATTGAGAGACCACTGCCCCACATTCCTCCTTTGTAAACAAGCAAAAATACCCAAACCCATGCTATTCAAGGAGACTATGGACGAGCACAAAGTCAATCCTCAAACTCTTAATAGTATGCTCCAGCAACAGGACTGGAATCCCCTAAAAACTCTACCAGGCATTTGATTTTTTTAATACAACTTTTATGAATGCACTAAATATACTAACTCCCATCAGGAAACTCAGGACTAAAGTTAACTATGCCCCATGGCTAAATAGGACAACAAAAGCCTTATTAAAAGCAAGAGACAATGCCTGGAAAAACATGAAAAAGAATAACACTATCCAAGACAGACAGAAATATCATGAACTACGAAATAAGACCAAAACCCAAACAAAAGTAGATAAAAAGAACTACTTCTTAGACATCCAAAACAAGCACTCTAGAAACCCCCAAAAGTTCGGGCAGGCCATCAATACCCTTCTAAAACTGGGCAAAACCGCTACCCCATCTCCCAACAACAATTCTGATAATGATAGCATAGCTTCAGAATTCAACCATCACTTCACAGAATCTATCCTCGCACTATCTATCCATCTATCCAACAAGAACACTAAAACCACCCCAACTGTAGAACAAACTAACATACCCACCTTCACACTCTCACCTGTACCAATCTCTTCAGTTAAAAAGCTACTCTCTAAACTAAAACCCACCACACTCGCAGCAGATGGTTTACCCACACATTTTCTAAGCAGAATCACTAGCCTACCCTGTCTCAATTTTTATAAACTGCTCTATACAAGAAACCTACGTATCCCATCTATGGAAAGTGTCACATATAATTCTCCTTCACAAAGGCGGAAACTCCTATGAACTATGAAACTACCAGCCAATTGCTATCTTGCCCCCCATTTCCAAGCTTCTGGAGAAATGTATTCATGCCCAGGTAATGCATTTTCTATCCTCACATAACCTCCTCTCCCCCACACAGCATAGTTTCCGCCCAAACCATAGCACAACCACTGCTCTGCTCTCCTTCACCAATCAGATTAACCATCTAAGAAACAACAACAAATTTGTCTCAGCCATATTCCTAGATCTATCAAAAGCATTTGATATGGTCTCCCATAACTTACTCTTAGACACTCTGTCAACCTTATCCATGGTTTAGAAGCTATCGCTCTGACATAAAACAATCAGTTAAATGGCAAAGTACACTATCACCTCTATTACCAACTACTATAGGCATCCCACAAGGATCAGTACTGGGTCCTCTACTATTCACCATTTTCACTAACAAACTACATACTTCCACCCTGCATGCATCACTTATACAGTATGCAGATGATTCCACCCTAATCTGTTCAGCCCCATCCATAACCACTCTTCAAAAGCTTACCCAAGAATCCTTCTGCTCCATGGAACAATGGATTACCGATATCCAACTAATTCTAAACCCCAACAAGACCAAATTACTCCTTTTTACCCCCAATAAATCCAAATCCACATCTCCTACCTTCACTATCACCACCAAAAATGGGACCACAATCTCCCCCTCCCCTCATACTAAGCTGCAAATATATAACAATCTAAACTTTAATGTCCATATCTCACAAACCATCACAAAGGTACATAAGAAACTAGGAACACTATACAAACACAAAACAGTTCCTATTGGACCAAGCTAGAATCTCCTTAGCCTAAACCCACCTCTTGTCTACCCTAATGTATGGATCACCAATCCTAATTCATATCAGGAAAACAGACCTAAACAAACTAGAGTCATGTTACAATAAAACTGCAAAATTCGATAACAACTCCACTTTTAGAAGTTATCACTGTCTTGCCCTGAAGCAACTACAGTGGTTAGAACTCCCTCAGCTAATTAGCTATCACCAATTAGTCCTCACCTTCAGCATAATAAGTAACCCTCAGAAAACCCCAGCCATAAACCAACTTCTAAACCAATATTCTGCAAATCGCCCTCTGCGCTCATCCAACAAAACTCTGCTCTGCATAACCAAAGCCAATAACACTGCAGGGAAAAGTCTGTTCTCCCACACCATTGCTAGGGAATGGAATAACCTCCCCCAAAGTATCTACTTTGCACCATCCATCTCACTTTTCAAGACATCACGAAAGTCACACCTCTTGCAATCATGGCTATGAGCCTGTATCACATAAAATCTCTTCTGCTCTCCTCCTAACTTGCCACACCTCATCTCCTCACTGCTTACCTCAGCTATTCTGTACTACTCAAATACTCCCTGTCAGAAACTACTATCCTATAAACTATTTCTCACGCTATGACATATCTCCCAAATAGCATTATTTTCCAGATTCCATTGCTTCATTTTTATGCTTTGTACTACCGATAGGGAATTCAAAGTTTTGCTATCTATATACCAAGCTTGCTCAAATCAAACTAAGGTACAAAAACACTCCTTCATTGTATACATGCCACTGTATAGAACTTTTCTGTCATTGGTGGATTATGTGTTATCAAGACATGGAGATCTGATTGTATATATGCCTCTGTACAGAAATTTTTTTTTTCATTTGTTGTATTTGTACTGTTATGTTATGGAGCTTTTCTCCCCGGGCCTCCACTGTAAATGGACCTTGTTCCAATCGGACTTTACCGGTAAACAAATGTAAAATAAAAATAAAATGAAATGCAGCACTAAAGTATTCAACTGCATCATTTAAGGGAGTCTTTTTAGAATGGACCAGTTAACTGCTTTCAGGGCTTCAATGAATGACTCTTTGGAGAAACTGGAGAGATTATGGGTAGTTTTGAGCTTATGTTCCTTTGGTAGTTCTGTAATACTCCTGTGGGTATAAGCTGGCAGGTGGTCACTTAGTGTATCAGAGGTTGGGTACCTGAGGAGGTAAAAGTAGATGGGTTGGTAACCAGAATCCAGTCCAGGATAGATTATTGGGAGTTATTTTTCCATATTGTGTTGGGATATTCATACATTTGGTGAATCCAAAGAGGTTCATTTTTATTTTATTTTATTTTATTTTACATTTGTTTACCGGGAAAGTCCAACTGGAACCAGGTCCATTTACAGTGGAGGCCCGGGGAGAAAAGCTCCACATCAAATAATATGTACACTGGCAATTTTACAATCAAAAGATAAATCTTACAATCAGTAGAAAATTTACAATGGTTTCTTCCAAGCAAACTTAATTTAAACATAATAGACCCTGGATGGCAGAAATTGGGAGAGAAAAACTCCACATTCACCATTGCTATCAAAAGATATATCGCAGAAGACATAATAATTTACACATAGTAGGCCATGTATGGCAGTGTTTGGCTACTGTATTAAAAAGAAAGTGAGCAGTGAAGAGAGGGATGTAGGAAGAATTGGTGGAGAGCAGGAATGCATTATGTGATGCAAGGACAGATCCAGGATTGCAGGAGGTGTGACTTATGTAACTTTTTGAACAGTAAAACAGATGATGCAGAAGAGATATTTAGGGGGAGGTTATTCCATTTCCTATCGATTGTATGAGAGAAAAGAGCTTTCCCTGCAGTATTGTTGGCTTTGGATATACAGAGCAGGGTTTTGTTGGATGAGCGTAGTGGACGGTTTGCTGAATACTGGTTTAGTAGTTGGTTTAGGGCTGGAGTTTTGTGGGGATTCTTTAGTATGTTGAAGGTGAGCACTAGTTGGTGGTAACTAATTAATTGAGGGAGCTCTAACCACTGTAGCTCCTTTAGGGCAAGACAGTGGTAGCTTCTAAAAGTAGAGTTATTGGCAAATTTTGCAATCTTATTGTAACATGATTCTAGTTTGTCTAGGTCTCTTTTCCTGATGTGGGTTAGGACTGGTGATGCATTCAATAGGGTAGACAAAAGGTTTGGGCTAGGGTGATTCATGCTTGGTCTGATAGGAAGTTTTTGTGTTTGTATAAAGTTCCTAGTTTTTATGTACTTTTTTAATGGTTTGAGAGATATGGACATCAGAATAAAGGTCCTTATCTATTTCAACACCAAGTAGCTTAGTATGGGGGGAGGGAGGGATTGTGGTTCCATTTCTAGAGGTGATAGTGAAGGAAGGAGGTGTTTTTTTGGATTTGTTGGGGGTGAAAATAGGTAATTTGGTCTTGTTGGGGTTTAGAATCAAATGGATATCAGTAATCCATTTTTCCACGGAGCAGAAGGACTCTTGGGTTAGCTTTTGTAGAGTGGTTATGGATGGGGCTGAGCAGATTAGGGTTGAGTCATCTGCGTATTGTATCAGTGATGCATGCAGGGTGGAGGTATGTAGTTTGTTGGTGAAAATGGTGAATAGTAGAGGCCCCAGTATTGATCCTTGTGGAACACCTATGGTAGATGGTAGTAGGGGTGATAGTACACCTTGCCATTTGACTGTTTTCTCTCAGAAAGGTAGTTTTTGAACCAAGCAGTAGTGGAGGGGGCAAAGGACATGCTAGATAGAGTGTCTAAAAGTAGGTTATGTGGGACCATGTCAAATGCCTTAGAGAGATCTAAGAATATGGCTGATACGAAGTTGTTGTTGTTTCTAAGTTGGTTAACCTGGTTGGTAAAGGAGAGAACAGCAGTAGTTGTACTATGGTTTGGACAGAAGCCATGCTGTGTGAAGGAGAGGAGATTATGTGAGGTTAAGAAGTACATCACTTGGGAGTGAATACATTTCTCCAGGTGCTTGGAAAGGGAGGATAAGATAGCAATGGGGCAGTAGTTTGATAGCTCATAGGAGTTGCCGCCTTTGTGTAGGGGAATAATATATGACACTTTCCATAGTTGGGGGGTGTAGGCTTCTTGTATGGAGCAGTTTATAAGAATTGAGACAGGGTAGGCTAAGGACTCTGCAGCTAATTTTAGGAAATTAGTGGGTAGACCATCTGCTGCGAGAGTGGTAGGTTTCAGTTTTGAGAGTAGTTTTTAACTGTGGAGGTTGGTACAGGTGAGAGTAAAAAGGATGGTATATTATTGTTATCTATAGTGGGGGTGATTGTAGAGTTATTGTTAGATAGCTGGGTGGATAATGACAGAATAGATTCTGTGAAGTGATAGTTAAATTGAGAAGCTATGCTGTCATTGTCAGTATTAGTGCTGGGAGTTGGGGTGGTAGTTTTTCCGGGTTTCAGAAGGGAATTGATAGCTTGCCAGAACTTTTGAGGGTTTTTGGGATGTTTGTTTTGGATATGTAGGAAGTAGTTTTGTTTATCCATTTTTGTTTGCTTTTTGACCTGATTCTGAAATTGTTGATATTTTTGTCTGTTTTATATGGTGTTATTCATTTTCCAGATCTTCCAGGCATTGTCTCCAGCTTTTAGTAAGGCTTTTGTGGTTCTATTTAGCCAAGGGGCATAATTAACTTTAGTTCTAAGTTTCCTAACTGGAGCAACTGTATTTAGAACATTTATAAAAGTACTATTGAAGAACTCCACTGGTTGGTCTAATGCTAGATTTTGTAGTGGGTGCCAGTTGCATTGTTGTAGCATGCTGTTAAGAATTTGTGGATTTAACTTGTGGTCATCTCCTAGTTTCTTTATATAGTATGGGTTTGGGTATGTTTACCTGTTTATGAAGGAGGAATGTGGGGTAGTGGTCACCGAGTTCATCAGGTAGGCAGCCCACATGATAATTTTCTTTGGGGAAATTAAAGTCCAATCAAGTATGGAATGTTTTTTGGATTTTTTCTCAACCCTGGTGGGTTCTTCGATTAATTGTGAGAATCCAAATAAGCTAATATAGTCTGAGGGATTGTTGGAGTTGCAGGCTAGCCAGTCTAGGTTTAGGTCGCCTAACAGGATAGTTTCTTGGGGTAGGTTGAGTGTGGCCCATTGTAGTATCTCTTCTATAATAGGTGAGTTATTTCTGGGAGGAATATAACTACAGAGGATGTTGATAGCAGGATGGTTTCTTGGGGTAGGTTGAGTGTGGCCCATTGTAGTATCTCTTCTATAATAGGTGAGTTATTTCCGGGAGGAATATAACTACAGAGGATGTTGATAGCAGGATGGTTTCTCGGGGTAGGTTGATTGCGGCCCATTGTAGTACCTCTTCTATTATAGGTGAGTTATTTCCTGGAGGAATGTAACTACAGAGGATGTTGATATCAGGATGGTTTCTCAGGGTAGGTTGATTGCGGCCCATTGTAGTATCTCTTCTATTATAGGTGAGTTATTTCCTGGAGGAATATAACTACAGAGGATGTTGATAGCAGGATGGTTTCTTGGGGTAGGTTGATTGCGGCCCATTGTAGTATCCCTTCTATTACAGGTGAGTTAGTTCCTGGAGGAATATAACTACAAAGGATGTTGATAGCAGGATGGTTTCTTGGGTAGGCTGATTGTGGCCCATTGTAGTATCCCTTCTATTATAGGTGAGTTATTTCCTGGAGGAATATAACTACAGAGGATGTTGATAGCAGGATGGTTTCTTGGGGTATGTTGATTGTGGCCCATTGTAGTATCTCTTCTATTATAGGTGAGTTATTTCCTGAAGGAATATAACCACAGAGGATGTTGATAGCAGGATGGTTTCTTGGGGTAGGTTGATTGTGGCCCATTGTAGTATCCCTTCTATTATAGGTGAGTTATTTCCTGGAGGAATATAACTACAGAGGATGTTGATAGCAGGATGGTTTCTTGGGGTAGGTTGATTGCGGCCCATTGTAGTATCTCTTCTATTATAGGTGAGTTATTTCCGGGAGGAATGTAACTACAGAGGATGTTAATAGCAGGATGGTTTCTTGGGGTAGGTTGATTGCGGCCCATTGTAGTACCTCTTCTATTATAGGTGAGTTATTTCCGGGAGGAATGTAACTACAGAGGATGTTGATTCTCTTTTTGTTTTTGAGGGGATATAATGGCCTAATATTTCGGCATTCAGAAATTTGGGCAGTGGGGTTCTCAGAAGCTGGAGATTAAGTGTGTTTTTAAATACAATGGCATCTCTGTCTAGTCTTAGGATGTTATAACCTGGGGGAAGTATTTCTTCATTTTGGGTGGTGAGTTTTAGCCAGGTCTCAGTAATAGTTAGTATATCAGGGAAGTAGTGAGCTATGAATGCATGTAGGTCATGTAGTTTGTTGGATATACTTCTTGAGTTTAGATTAATATTAAGTAGGTCTGAGTTCTGTTTGTGTGGGAGAATTTTGTTGTCTGGACCTGGGTTGGGATGTATGTCTCTTGAGATTAATAGATGTTTTTTAAGGAACAGACTGAGTTTTATGGCATATGCTAGGTCTGTATGCACTCTACTTACTGTTTGTTTATTGAGAGGAAATGTGGTGTGTAGTTTGTATATATAAAATAATGAGCAATCGTTAAATAGTGTGGAACAGATTTCAATATCTTTGTGTGTAAGAGTGTGCATGCAAATATGTGTTATGTGGAAGGTATTGTTTAATGGTATGTTAGTGTGTGTAGATGTGGTGTAGGCTAGAGTAGTGAGAGTTAGTAATAGTACTGGTAGTATGACCTGCATGATTTGTTTGGTAGAGGTATTGTGTTTAGCAATAGTGTGATTTAGATAAATAGGTTAGGTGTTGTAGGGGTTGGATAGTAGGTTCAAGATTGGGTATTGTGTGGGGCGTTTAGCTTGGGTGTGGTTTGGTGTAATTATTGTAGGATGCTGATTGGAGAGGAGATTGGTCAGGTGAGCAGGGGACAGTATAAGTGTAGATGCACTGGGGTGTTTGGAAATTTGGGGTAGGGTAGGGGAGCGGAGTGAGCCCACAGGGTGAACGGAGCAGGTAGAGCCCAGAAGAATTGAGGACTGTGAAAAACTATCTGTAACTGCAGCTCAGACACTTAAATTAGGGTTGAGTTGGAGCTATGTAGTGTAAGCAATATTTATATTTGGGTTGGCCAGTCCAGGAGGGTAGAGGGAGTTAGCATAGAACAGATGGAGAGAATCTGTGGAAATAACTAATATAGTTGGGTAGAAACCTTGGGAATAATACCGTGCGATCAGTCTGCCGTGGTCTATGCTGACACCTAGTGGCAAGAAGGAGATAGCAGACTGAAGGATAGAGTAGTACACAGATACTAATAACGTATGATAAAACTAGAGGGGGAGAGTGTCTAGCGAGTTGCGGTAGACTGCTAATGCACACACGGGAAGTCAGACTAACAACTACAAGTACTGTTTATAGGATACAAGTAGACTTTACAAGGCTACATACATTCACACTTCTTAGAGTACTGATGCCCTTTATTACGGCAGCGTTCAGTGATGCATAGGTAGCAGACAAATCAAGGGTGTCTTCTGGATGAGGCAGGGAGGTAGTCCTTGTGCTTTAAGGCAGAGAGGGAGCACCCGAGGTGGTAGACTGTAAAATAGAGAGAGAGACATACAGAGTTAGGTAGGGTGGATGGCAAAGTTGGGGAGGTAGAAGGATAGGGCAGTAGGAAGGGATATCAGGATGTGAAGAGGTGTACTAGCTTGTACAGTAAGTAGAGAGAGGCTAGAAAGTGAGAAAGATTAGAAGGGAAGTGATAGAGTAGGATTAGAAAGGCAACATTATAAAACAGTGCATATAGGTAATTCATACAACACAGTTAGCCAATGGAGCCACAATCTAACAATTATCCTCAGACCCAAGGGATAGAAAATGCCCCTGGGCTATTTGGGAGGATAGGGTTACAAAAGCAGTCACATATGCAAGCAATAGAGCAGTGTTGTAGTCAAACAGTACAAATGGTCAGGCAGTATTCTTATAGACACATGCATTAGCTAAAAAGCAGTTCTACAATGTTACAGTGATAATGCTGTTCATCCTGTTGATTGCTGAATTTGCAGGTAAAGACTGCCAGTTAATGTTTACATTACCCAGGAGGAAAATTTTGTTTATGATTGTATCTGCTATCCAGGATAATAGTATGTTTTCAAGTACTGGAATGTTCTGTCCTGGGATATATATATATATATATATATATATATATATATATATATATATATATATATATATATATATCACAGCAATTCATATGCTACTGGCTCTATTAAGTTTTAGGATTTCTGCTTTTCCAAAATTTGGGATTGTACCTGTATAGGGAGTTACTATGAGCATATTTGGGAAGATTATAGATATTCCACCAGATATTCCACCTGCTTTTTTTATATATTCTATCAATCCTAATAATATTATAACCAGGGGATGGTATGGTAGTATTTCAGCATCTTTTATTTCAGGCTTTAGCCATGTGTCTGTTGTGGCTAGGATGTCTGGGTTGTGTTGGGTCATCCAGGCATGAAAATCTGTGATTTGTTGCATATGCTGCTAATGTTTACAATGACTATTTTTAAACTTTTAGGATGTATTCTTTGCTTTGGGTTTTTGATTGGGACCTGGGTTGGGGTGGATGTCACCACATTAATGTATGGTAGAGAATCATTTGTTTATTACATCATTTTTAGAGAGAGATAGGTACAAGTATTAACTTGACATTGGTACTGATATTTTTTAGTATTTTGGGATTACAACAGTGGAATGGAGTTATGGGAAGTAAGCTTGAAGAGATTTTGCAGTAGCTAGCGAGAAGATGGCTGATAGGTGAGGATGAAGTAATGGCTGAGGTGTGCTTATTTATTTTTACTACTGGTGGGGATGTTAGGAATGAGTGGAAGAGGATGATTAAGGTGATACAGGAGGGAAGCAGTATGGTTAATTCTGTGAAAATCTTGCAGTATGGTGAGGTGAGGTAATGAGCAGTGATAGTGTGGAGAATAGGTAGGTACTGATGAGGAGGGAGCAGAGTGAAATTTGAGAAATAATTTAGAACAAAAGTGGGTGTTGATGGTATAATAAGAATAGTTTGTGACTGAATAGTGCAGTTAGGTACAGGATAGGAGGATGAGTATAGGAGGCGGAGTAAGTATAAGTGTAGATTAGATGTAGAGGGTGGTTGGGAAACGGGTGCAGGGTAGAACAGTGGAGTGAAGCCCAAGCATGGCAAGGGCTGAACAGAGCGTGTTGGCCCATGGTTGAGTAAATACCAGGAAAACAATCTGTAAAACTGCAGCAAGACGGGAGGTAAGACAAGTTCTGCTAATTTTAAAGACTGTAACACAAGCTGCTAGATTGCTTTTAACATACACATAAGTTAACTGCAACAGGCAGTAGTATAGTGACTTTGGCTTGAAATGAGGCAATAGGAGCTGGAAAAACAACTGAGATGAGGGGAGGGCCAGTCAGGTACTTCACTGAAATACAATTTCCCCCCCTTACAGATGATTTACTACCAAAAATGACCAGTGAGGTAGAATGTTTATGGATATAAAGACAAGGTCTTTGAACTCTAAATACTTGACTTGAGTCACAGCATTTCAATTTATTGTTATGGGCTTTTATTGCCTTTCAGGGAAGGTTTACACTGCTAGAGTAAAATATGCTGAAGTGTTAATTTAACTTCACCTTCAGCAGTATAAAGCCTGGGAGTGTGGGTGGGGGTCAGGGTGTCCCTCCACTAATTCAACACTACATTACAAAACACAGTAATGCAGATGTGAGGGAAAACAATGAAGTTTAGTTTGATTCTTGGAATCTGCCTTACATAGATTTTAACTGCTTCCATAGCCAGCCTTAGGCATAGGCCAACTAGGTGGCTGCCAAGGGCGCAGCTCTAGCAGGGGTGCTTTTCCAATAATCTGGATAGTGTAGGTAGACCAGGATGAAGGTACCAGTTGGTGTGGGGGGCACTGTGGAGACCTTCTGCCTAGGGCACCAGCTGACCAAAGGCAGTTCCCGACTGCTTCTATTGTACTTTTGCAACTGATGTCAAATTCAGCTGTAGAAGTTCCTTTGGTAGTGAGATCATGTTAACTTTTGCAGCAGCAATATGCTCAGTATACTGGGAGAGAGACAGAATTAAAACAATTAGGATTGTTTAATGGTTGAAGCAGGTAGATAAAGTACTATTTGTCTAAACTTTGCTGCATTAAGTAGTGTTTGGCCAACATAGCTAGTTCACTATATTTCACAGTAGTGCTACTTTATACCCTTTAAACAGGAAAATATGGAAGCTAACAGGAGATGTCTAAGTATGCAAGTTTGGGATTATTAAAATGGAGACTTCCACAGTTTAGAAGGACAGATGGAAAATAAAGTGGCTATCAAGAGGTATGTGTTGGTATGCAAGTTTGGGATTACTGAGATGGAGGTTTAGAAGGACAGTAAGAATGCCTATCTAAGTTATTTTCCACTCTGCTACACAACATACAGTCTGTAAATGTGACATTTAATCACTTTATAATAAGCAGCTTGTGTTTTTAACATATATGAAAAAATAGGCAATGACCCAAGTCTTTTCACAAACACAACTGTCTCATATTGTCTCACTTGACTAGACTACCCAGTAACTGTGCTGTTCATAAAAATAAAATTAGGTAGTACAATTAAAACCTTCAGTAGAAGCCAGTAGAAACATACAAATGTATATGCTAGAGATTAGCAGCAGAGAGAAGAACAAATAACACTTGACCAGACGGCAACACATAAAGCAAGAATTAGGTGCTTTCACTGAATCCTACAGCAAAAAGGCAGAAGGAACTTGTTGATATATTTGCTAGACCTTAACAGCAGAAAGACAACACTTAGCCAGTTTGTAACACAGTAGAAGCTTATTTGTAATTGTTTCTTGTACAAGGTTTAACCAGAATGAAATACGTTTCTGTGAAGAAATTCAAAAATGAAATTTGCCTTGCTGTAGAGTGCAGCAGCTGGATGGAGAGGATTTCACTTGTGTCATGTGCTAGAGAAGTGAATTTGAATTTGGAGCCACAAAGGCAAAAGTAGTTGGAGAACAACTGAGATGAGGGAAAGTCCAGTCAAGTGCTTCAATGGAATGCATTGATTAATACGATTTTAGCCAAACATTCAACAATGAATAAAGGATTCCAAACTGGAATCTTGGTTCAGGAAGTGTAATACTTTTCAACACAGAACTCCTAGCAGAAAGTTTTGTACATATTAAAGTACATACTAAGGTCAAGGAAGGGACATTCAGGGGCAAAAACTACCATAGTATAATTTACATTTTGTCACTCAGGGTTCAGTCTCAGATGACACTGTAGAAAACATTTCAATGTTCTCATGTAATTATCAATGATGCTGTAGGTCAAAAATAAAACTGGTCATAATAAATCAATTCAGTACATTGTACAATAACAGACCATACATCTCTTAACTCATCCATACCACTACACATCACTTTGAAGGAAAAAAAAATATTGCCAAGCATGCCAAACTCTTATATGGAGCTGACTGTGGTTTGCAGTCTTTGTACAGAAATGTATTTTTGCATAGTTTAATAATTTTAGTAGAGTTTGTAAATTTGGTTTGATGGGAATCTAAGATATATTTGTTATAGCCAGAAATCTGTAAGTCCATTACAGCTAATACCAGCAGAAATGCTACTTTGGTTAAACCAGATAGAGTGTGGTGCCTATAACAACATTTCTAAATATTTTAACTTTTCTGCCATTTTCATTGTCTCACAGGGTTCAAATCCTTAAGTTTGGTTTAAAGTGAAAGAAAGGAACACTGCTTCTGATAAGTCACTGCTGTGCTTTGTTAATGGTAACATATGTAATTACTAGCCACAAAATTCTGTATTTGTGGATTGTGATAAGAGTGTACATGTGTGTGTGTACGCAGTGATGGATGTTGATACTTGTATGTGTGCAGTGGTGGATGGTGATGTGTGTGTGTGTGTGTGTGTGTGTGTGTGTGTGTGTGTGTGTGTGTGTGTGTGTGTGTGTGTGTGTGTGTGTGTGCGTGTGCGCACGCAGTGGTAGGAAAGATGTTGCAATTATTTTCCTTTAGTACCCACATGCTAGCGAGAACAAGTGACACTGCTGTCATAGATTCACAGCAGTGATTTCACGAGAGATAAACCTAATCAACCTCTTTGTCTGTATGCCTAAAGTAATAAATTAAGGATACAGCAATGAATGTATTTGATTCAAAATATTTACAAGGCATATGACACATTTTTAAACAAAGAATAGATGCAGGAGTTAGATAACATTTAAATGGATCCAAGGTTGGTAGCCTGAGTTAAACAATGGCTGGAAAAAAGAATACAAAGTATTACTAGTGTGAATGGAGTCCACAGTGAAAAAAGAGGTATTGTGAGTTGGAGCCTATCTGTAGAGTTTGATTCTATTTAGCATCTCTACAGAATGCATGGACTATAAAATATCTCCCTTTACAGATGACAAAGAGATTTGTAATGGACCTGATATACATGTTTGGTGAGTGAAAATAAAAGAAAAGGCAATAAACTCGACCAGAAGAATAATGCATAAGGTAGTTTGGATAAAATATACAGAAATGCAAATTATACACCTGGATAACAAATACCTGGGAGAACAGTACATAATGTGTGAAAGATACTGACAGTAACACAAGTGGGAAAAAAGTTAGTGTAGTTATACTGAATTATATTAAAGTGGACAGCAAATATAAGAATGTAATAGGGAAGGCTTACAGTACTTGCATTTATGAGATGAGGCCATCCATCTAAGGCAGACAGATAATTTTTCTCTTTGCACCCTCAGCTTGTGAGGGTACACTAAAAGCATCCCATACAGTGAGATATGCAGACTTGTCTGTACAAACACAAAAGCAGTATGGAGGCACTTTAAACAAAAGTGAAATAAATGGTATACAGTCCACACCAGGAGATGCAAGAAGTGAAAAAAAGAGGTTAGGAAGTATACTCTAGAGGAAACAGAGAAGACTGGGAACTTGATGTAAATGTCCAAGCATCTTAAGGAAATTCATAAAGTTACAGGAGCAAGTCACATTTTAGAAAAACAGGGAACAAAAACAAGTGGGCACAGTTTTAAAACTATGGTTTGACAGAGGGGAAAGATCCACAGATAATGTGAAAAGAACCTTTTCATATAAAGGGTTGCTATTGAATGAATTTGCCTTCGAAAATGAAAACCTAAAATGAAAGCAACAAGGAATGTCTCAGCCATGTAAACACTGGCTCTATGTGATTTTGTTACATATTGATGTGACAGCTTCACCATATGGAAAAATGAGAAAAGGGGGATTGATGGTGATGATGAGAGGAATTTCAAGGGATTGATGGTGATGATGAGAGGAATTTCAGGAATACATGGGACAGGCATAAGAGTGAGGATGATAGTTTGCTATTCAATGACAGCCTTGAAGTGAAACTTGTTACGTACAGCTGATGTATTGGCATATTACTGAAATAAAGTTTAGCAAAAAGAAATTATCAGCATTTTCTTGGCCTGTTATGTCCCCCTGTGGGGCTGAACAGCCACAACAAACTCATTTATTGCTCCAGCTCCATGGTTATACAACCTTTGACAAGTTGAAAACCTCGGCAACGGGAGCTTTTTCCTTTGCCCACCATGGTGCAACCTCAGTGTTGCAATACTATACGAGGGTGAGGTATAAGGATGCAAGAGTGCTTGCACCCTCTAAAAAAGTTTGGTACTTGCGTGTTATCGCAACCAGATTTTTAGGGGTGCGAAAAGCGCATGCCTGCACACAAATGACTGTGTGAAACATTTCAGTCTGCTGACCATACTCCTTACTAATGGCCAAAATGTTAACATTACTTTCAGAAATGACATACATTAAAATATGACACGAAGTACCAACCTGGTGACAGCTGTTGGCCTCTTCATACTAAGGGATGTGTTAGGGACATCGTGTCATAGCTGGGCTATAATCCATGAATGGGGCTGGGAGATCAGTGAGTGTTGTGATCTGTGCTTAACCTGAAGAAGATTTTTTGTGGCGGCAGAACGCTTGTCAGTGTATGGAATATTATTAAACTTTATGTTTATCTGAGATGGTTTTCTGTTTTTGCCCATTGGTTGCTGGTTTTACCAGGCTTGATATTTACCAGCTTGAGCTCTCTTTTTTCCTAAGATCGGTGACCTAGGTCAGTGATATATGTTCAACAGAATATGCAACGGTCATTCTGTAAGTGTAGCACTTGCATGGAAGTCAGTATGCATCCTTTCTTTCATACTTCTTTTATCAGTACTGTCATAAACAAATACTCATTGCCATAGCAACAGCACATTGACAGAACATGGTGAAGTCATTGTCAGCTTAGTACTTAGCAGCAAGCATATAGAAAGGACAGATGAGTCCAATTTTTCTTTAATTATTTTTTCTGCTTTAGGTTTCATTTTAAATTAGTTTTTTGTTGATGAGATTACATTTACTGAAAATACAAATGCAATCAAACTCGAAGTACTAGGGGGTGGAAACATAATACATTGCAAATTAATGTCAAATCGTATATCGTAATAAGTTCAAGCCACTAGTGGGAAAACTTTAAAAATGTAAAACATTTAGAGTCTGTTTGCTTTGTGTAACTATCTTTTCTCACATCCTCTCCCATTTTCTTCAGTATTAATAAGGATAGTGTCAAAATGAAAATCAGGCCCCTATGATTTAATCTGTTCTGGCAAACAATCTCCAAGACATTTTAATGCAATTTAATTTTTCACTTTTAAATGTTTTATTGAATTTTAAAATAACTAGTTAGAAATGGATAGTAACATGGTTAAAATAAGCAAGATCAAAATGTCACATGAAAAACTGCAGGGAACTATATTATAGGTCTTTCAAGGGTATCCAGAGTTGGTGTCATTTAGGCCAAGTAAGCTCCTCCTCTAGAGTGATATGAGAAAGCTTGGCACATTGTTTTGAAGGACAGAATGAGAATCCCCCAGATTCACTATCCTTCCATGCAGGACTAGCTTAGTCCTGCACGGAAGCGCCCATTTAGGAGGAGGACGGCAGCGCTCCATGCATATTAATAAAGGTGTGCTGCCCAACCTCCTAGGCTTACATGGAGTGTGTACGAGTGCAGAGGGTGTGTATGAGAGCAGAGCTCTCAGAATAAATATGCCCCTGCAATGTAGAACAGCACAAAGTGCAAATAAATGAGCGAGACCGCTCATAGGTGTCCGCATATCCCCACCAACAGTCCCCCATATATACAACAGCAACAGGACATAAAAATCAAAAGAAGAAACCCTTTTATTTTTTCTAAGAATCCGAGTACAGCTAACCGTAGGTGCGCGGGTGTGCCCATCGCTTAGCTACGGTTAAAGCTACTTAAAAGGCTGAAGAGGATAACAAGGAATATATATGCAAATGAAGCAACACAGCAATAGTGTAGTGGGCAGAACATCCGCCTAACAAGCAAGCATTCCCAGTTCGAGTCTCACTGCAGCACATTCCATTTTCCATGTGAAATATGTATATGAACATTTTTTTGCTGTATAACCTATTAAATAACATTTAAATGTGAAATGGAGTACTGTATTAAATGCACATGTCAAGCATCAGTGTCATAATGAATAAGGCACTAGTAAGCAGGTTTAAGCTCAAATAAGCAGTAGTAAGCATGTACCGATATCCCCCCCAGCCAAACAGGTGAAACATACAAACACACACAAAGTAAACAAACCACTGCTTCCCAAACCACAGGCAGGATACAGTGGGGGAAACTCTGTGGCCCCTCTAAGTCTAATCTAGAAACAAAGACAGGTTTGTCCCGTGCTGGACAGGCCAAAAATTGAATAGGATTGTTGGCCTTCCTGTACCAAATACACAGATGGTAGGGCAAGTATGTTCGTGGACTACAAGTTTGGGAATGCCTGATGATCCTTGGATCGAGACAACGCACATTATGGATCCCGAGAAGTGGAGAGTGGGCAGCGTGTAGTGGTGTGGTTAGATTCGACTGGAACCTGTAGGAAGGATGATTGCTGTGGAGGAGGAAGGAGGGGGGGACTTATGGGTATGACATTATGGACCAAGGCGTGCCAGGGTTGGATGGACCCATTCTAATAGGGCAACTCACCTAACTGTCATGTGTAATCATAGCCTCACATCAGGCCTGGTGCCCACTGAGTGGCGCACAGCTGCAGTTATCCCACTCTACAAGAGGGGATCCACCTTGCATCCCAGGAACTACCATCACAGCAGTCTGATGAGCCTGATCTGCAAGGCCATGGAATGCATTATCATGGAATTTATGAATGCAGACATTGGCAACCCTTAAACACTGGACCCCACATAGATTGGGCTCATGGAGGGCCAATCTTGTCTCCTGAAACTGACTGCTTTGAATCAGTCTGCAGAGCTGTTGAAGAGGATAAGGCAGTCCACACAACCTATGTGGACCTCGCCAAGCCCTTCAACACCATCCCCCAGTCTGGAAACATAGATTAACGTACTAAGCCGGACATAAATCTCTATGCCACGTGATGGTTTGCAACATGGCTTACTGACAGAGCCCAAACTGTAGAAGTAACTAACTCCAAATCCAGCTCCAGAAAAGGGACAAGTTGGGTATCTCAGGGTTCACAACTGGGACCACTATTGTTTGGCATCTACATCTCTGAAGTACAGGCCAACAGTACAGGACTCTGGCTAACAAAGTTAACAGGTGACTGCAAACTGGGAGTCATTATGACTGTACTGCATGATATGTTACTGATACCAGCCTAACACCATACAGCTGGGATGGAGTACTGTTAACATCTTCTGCCCTTGTCATGTAAGGTCCTGATTACGGGGTCTGCAACGGTTGGTAGTGTAGTGCAGGGCAGACGTGTTTGGCTGTGGGGGTGGGGATACCTGTTCGTGCAAGACATATTTTATTTGTGCCTGTCAACCCCATTAATGGTGCATGTGGACATATATGTTTTTGCTATGTTCCCAATTTATTTACAGATGTATGTCTGTATATACCTATATATATATATATCTGCTTACACACACACACATATATATATATATATATATATATATATATATATATATATATATATATATATTGCTGTACATATGTACACATACAGATCTATATCTACATATATAGATATGTTATATCCATTTAGATAGTAATATATATATAACTGTGAGCTTTGGCCGGTTAAGACCTGCATGCTATCAACTTGAACGAATAAGTGAAGCTAAGTAACTTTTATCTGCACTTTTTAAAGTAATTTGTTTGTGTTGTATTGAGGAATATCTAGCTGGAAGCTGTGACTCTGTTTTTCAATAGTACATGTGGTATTTTCAGTTAAGGCTTGTTAAAAACCTGCATAGCCAGTGATAGGTGGGGGTAGTTTCCTTCATTGTTATTCAGTTTCTGTCTTATACAAGTGGTACAGTGAATTATCTTCTGTTTAAACTGTGAGCTTTGGCCAGTTAAGACCTGCATGCTATCAACTTGAACGCATAAGTGAAGCTAAGTAACTTTTATCTGCACTTTTTAAAGTAATTTGTTTGTGTTGCATTGAGGAATATCTAGCTGGAAGCTGTGACTCTGTTTTTCAGTAGGTTCCCACCCACCCTCACTCCCTGTTTTTGTGTTGGTGTTAATCTTGGTGGCTTTGAAAATGCCCGCCCCTCTTGTAAATTTGCACTTGGATACTCCTCCTGGGCCCATCTCATTTGCTCACACAAAAAACAAAACAAAAACAACAAATTTATCTGCTTTTACTGTATTTGTGTTTCTTCCTACTTTATTTTGCTTTTGCGTCATCTTAAAAGTACTCAATTGTATTTATTACTGCTTGGTGTAACTCACTCTAAGCCTTTTAGTTTAAGCACTTGGGCTTCAGACTAGTTGTTTTACATTAAGAAGGTTTGTACTCTGCACTGTAGTGGTAGGACAGGTAGCTTACATCCTTCTAAGTTGGGAACTGCTGATTGAGGGCTCAGTGTTTGTTATTCTAAAAGTGTATTAATTCTGGTTTAAGCACTTGGGCTTCAGGCCAGTTATTTTACATTAAGAGGGTTCGTGGTCTGCACTCTTATGGGAGGAGAGGCTGGACTCTGCCCTTCTGAGCTGGGAATTTCTGGTTAAAGGCTTATAGTGCCTGCATATTTGAACTGCTTCTTACTAAATTGGTTCACCTTGTTTGCTGTAGCATAGACTAGATCCAGGCCTGCTGAATCTAGCTTTGTTTGTATAACTTGAGCACTAATCCAGGCATTCTTTAAAGTATACAATTGTATTTATTACTGCTTGGTAGTAACTTGATTAAAGTGTAGCCATCATTCTAAGTGTTTTGGATTAAGCACTTGGGCTCAGACCAGTTGTTTTACATTAGGAAAGTTTGTGGCCTGCACTGTGGTGGCAGGACAGGTAGCTTACATCCTAAGTTGGGAACTGCTGATTGAGGGCTCAGTGTCTGTTATTCTAAAAGTGTATTAGTTCTGGTTTAAGCACTTGGGCTTCAGGCCAGTTATTTTACATTAAGAAGGTTCGTGGTCTGCACTCTTGTGGGAGGAGAGGCTGGACACTGCCCTTCTGAGCTGGGAATTTCTGGTTAAAGGCTTATAGTGCCTGCATATTTGAACTGTTTCTTACTAAATTGGTACATCTTGTTTGCTGTAGCATAGACTAGATCCAGGCCTGCTGAATCTAGCTTTGTTTGTATAACTTGAGCACTAATCCAGGCATTCTTTAAAGTATTCAATTGTATTTATTACTGCTTGGTAGTAACTTGATTAATGTGTAGCTATCATTCTAAGTCTTTTGGATTAAGCACTTGGGCTCAGACCAGTTGTTTTACATTAGGAAGGTTTGTGGCCTGCACTGTGGTGACAGGACAGGTAGCTTACATCCTTCTAAGTTGGGAACTGCTGATTGAGGGCTCAGTGTCTGTTATTCTAAAAGTGTATTAGTTCTGGTTTAAGCACTTGGGCTTCAGGCCAGTTATTTTACATTAAGAAGGTTCGTGGTCTGCACTCTTGTGGGAGGAGAGGCTGGACTCTGCCCTTCTGAGCTGGGAATTTCTGGTTAAAGGTTTATAGTGCCTGCATATTTGAACTGTTTCTTACTGAAATTGGTACACCTTGTTTGCTGTAGCATAGACTAGATCCAGGCCTGCTGAATCTAGCTTTGTTTGTATGCTTGTTTGCTTGTTATTTCCCTGAAACACTAATTCCACCTAAATCATGGCTTTTCAGCACTTTTGTGGATCCCTAATGACATCTGCATTGCTTACTGTACTTATTTCCTTGTTTCACTTGAAAGAAAGTTACTGTTTGTCATCTTTGCATTTAAGTTACCTGTAACACAATGCATTTAAGTTACCTGGCACTTGCTCACTAAAGCAATTATATAAGTCAGCACTAAAAAATTAAAAGCACCACACCCTCACAAACTCCCCTTGAGTACCTTCTTCCCCATTGGCCCTTTTTTTCAATTATAAAGGAATTCCCAATACTATTCTAGCATGTCCAAAGGTTAGTTGTCAATCTCCTCTCTGGTCCAGCTGGTGAATCTGGGAATCTTGTGGCAATATTACAACTGCCTCATGCACACAGACAACCCTCTCCTCCTCCCAACAAATTCCAACACATGTGAGAGATGCTACCATATAGCCAAACTGGAGGCTAAGCTCTCTCAACTCAGTACGGGCAAAACCTGTCAGGAGGAGAAGGAAACCACACTCACTACAATTCCAGTCTCACATAGACCTACCACGACAGCAAACCAAACACATAAACACACAAAAACATACTCGGAGGCTCTAAATAAAAATCTGCCTAAGAAGCAGAGACCTCCAAAGCAGACACCCAAGCAACCGCTACCCCAAAACAAAACACATGCAACACATAGCTCACAAAGCCAGTGTGCCGAACAGTCACAGTCCTTAAGGCTAAACAACACACCTGATACACTTGTAATAGGTGACTCTATCATCAGGCACACTGATGTCCCACTCACCAGGCTGAACAAGGAGAAGGTCATGGTGAGCTGCCTGTCGGGCGCTAGGATCCACCACATAACACAAGCACTCAGGTCACTCCAAGGCAAGTACAAATATGACTCAGTCATTGTCCATGCTAGTGTGAATGACCTGAGACGTACCTCCCTGGACTACATGAAAAGAGACATAGAGGAGCTCTCTGAGCATGTGGCCCAGGCCGGTATGACCCTGACCTTGAGTAGTATCTTACCCTCACCAAGAATGATGCCAAATATGAAGACAAGATGATCAATTTCAACAATTGGCTTAAGTATTGGTGTCATTCAAAGGGGATCCAATGCCTGTCAGCCTGGGATGACATGCTCGACAAGCCACAATGCTTTGCTAGGGACGGCTTGCACCTGTCACCCCTGGGCTTTCGGATATTGGCAAAGGCTCTTGCTACCCCCATAGTGCCTTTTTTAGGCAAGGCTCAAAAGACAAACCCACCTCCATAGGTAACACAAGGGATAAGAAACTAAGAGTAGTGCTACTCAACGCCAGAAGTCTAAACCTCAAGATGCATGCACTCAAAACTCTCCTTAGCATGGAGAACATCGATATCTGTTTTCAGTAACAGAAACCTGGTTCAAGGCTCCTGAGAGCATCCCAGCACTACCAGGTTATACCTCATACCATGCTTTTCGGCCCCAATACTTGGACCGAACCAGAAAAGGAGGGGGAGTATCAGTATTCGTCAAAGATACCCACACCTCCAGGTTGGTGGCACAGCACGAAGCATCAGAGACTACCCATGTGCAACTAACAGTGGGTAAAACTGCCTTCCAGTTTATAGCCTGCTACAGACCACCCTCCCAAACCCAGGAACCCCACTCGGCCTTCCTGAGAACACTGGAAAATATGAAGGTCTCTCCAAACACCATTATATTGGGTGACTTCAACTACCCAAACATAGACTGGGAGCATTACTCTAGCTCCAACACCCTAGCTCAAAGGTTCCTAGAATTTATAAACTCAAATGCTATGGAACAACTTGTTACCACTCCCACAAGAGGGGAAAACATACTGGACCTGATCATCACCAACATGGGGACTCTATGCTCCAGACCAGAAGTGTATTCCTCACTGGTAAGATCAGACTAAACTAATCTCACTGGATATTCACATCCCGACCCCACCCCCTGCCCAGAAAACCACAGTGAAAAACTTCTCTAAAGTAAATTTCACACTCCTCAAAACCGAGGTGGAATCCTTCAAAGCCCCCGGGCCTGTGGAAAATATGGCCCAGACCGCAGAATCCTTTATAAATGCATTCTATGAACACCTTCAGGAATGCATGGATCATGCAATCACAAATAAAACCAAGACCCAATCCTCCAAAGGCAGACGTCCTGTCTGGTGGACCCCAGTCATAAACAAACTATACAATAGAAGGAGGAAGCTACTACATGATGGAGCAAAATCCCAAAAAGGGAAGGCATCTCTGATCAGTGTTAGCAAAAAACTACGGGCACCCATAAAATCATCTAAGGCCAGCTTCGAGAGAAAAATAGCACAGGACACTAAGGATAATCACAAGGCTTTCTTTAGTTATGTTAGGAACCTGGGTGGGAATTCCCAGATATGCTCAGAATTAGTCCAAAATGACAAAAAATACACCGAACCCACAGATATTGCCAACATCCTAGCTGACAGGTTCAGCGCAAACTCCCCTCCCCACCAAAAGGGCAAATATCTATCCCAGCAGAGTGCTGCCCCCCGACATCTCAGATGCTCAGGTAAGAGCCGCCCTCTCCAAAGCAAAAAACACAGCATCAATGGGACCAGACAGTGTCCCGGGCTGCATCCTACATGAACTCCAAGCAGAGCTAAACCCAAACATAAAACTACTGTTCAATCTCAGCCTTACCACAGGATATGTACCCAAAGAGTGGCGTACAGCAACAGTGGTCCCTCTCCACAAAAGTGGTGCCTCAATGGATCCTGGAAACTATCACCCCATAAGCCTGACTAGCTTGGTCTGCAAAGCTATGGAAAGGATCATCATGAACCTTTTAAAAAAAGATATTGGGGACCTACAGACACTGGATCCTACCCAGTTCGGCTTTGTTAAGGGCAGATCCTGCCTCTTAAACCTGGTCAATTTCTTTGAAACAGTCACCAAGGCCATTGACAAGGGGAAGGTGGTCCACACAGCCTACCTGGACCTCGCAAAAGCCTTCAATACAATACCCCACTCGGGCATTATAGATAAGCTCACCAGCTTAAATATAAACCCCTATGTCACTAGATGGGTTGCAAACTGGCTCAAGGACAGAACCCACATGGCTAGAATTGCAGGAGCCATGTCAGACTCCAAACCAGTTACAAGTGGCGTCCCACAAGGCTCAGTCCTGGGACCTCTCCTGTTTGGTATATATTTCTCGGAGGTACAGGCCAACATGGAAGGACTGTGGCTGACCAACTAAGCAGATGACTGCAAACTGGGCGCTATAATCGACTCTCCAGCTGACACAAGCATCCTCCAAAAGGGCCTCATAGAAACAGACAACTGGTGCCAGAGCCATGGCCTCAAGCTAAACGCCAAAAAGTGTATAGTCATCCCCTTTGGCAAAAACAAAGTGCCCACAAATTACCACATAGGTGGTAATCCATTAATCTGGAAGAAGTAATTAGGGACCTGGGGACCCAAGTTGATAGCAATCACTCATTTGACAACCACGTGGCCAAAGTGGTTAGAAAAACATTTTATATAGCCCACCTAATCATGAAGGGATTCACATCTAGATCAGGGAGGTCATCGTGCCTCTTTACTCATTCCTCATCAGGCCCATAATTGAGTACAATGCCCCTTTTGGGATGTACCTTACCAGACACCTGCAGCAACTGGAAAGACCCCAAAAGTACCTCACCAAGAGGATCAAAGGGCTCAAACAGATGCCATATGCTGCCCGGTTAAAGAAACTCCAGCTCTACTCAGTGGCATACTGCCTGCTCAGAGGCGATCTGTGCCTGACGTATAAAGCCATGTCCAACCCGGAATTAATGGACATGCTGCACCTCAGAAAATCCAAACCCTATCGAGCTACGCGCTCGAGAGACTTGAACCTCAGCACTGAAATAAATAGGACATGCTGGAGGGACAGATTCATAACCCAGAAGCTCCCTTCACTCTGGAATAAAATCCCAGTCCAGGTTAGGCAGAGTCCCTCACTGACTCTCTTCAAGAGGAATCTTGATGAGTGGATGGGGGATCGTAGGTTTACCCCGGGTATCACTTCTGTGTCACTGTTAGACAGAGGCACAGTATACTAACCTCGAAAAACAGCATAGCAAAATTAATTTAAAATGGGTGGCGAAAGCCAAACACACTCTGGCTAGGCTTATAAATGCCATAGGGCAGATAGCCTAGTATGAACCTATGAACCTATATATATATATATATATATATATATATATATATATATATATATATATAGATAGATATATGTACACACACACATACATCTACATGTTGAAATACATTCTCTGTACTGCTGAATGACTGTGCTCGATGATATGTTTGTGAAAACACCATGGTTATGCATATCTGCCATGGCATAGTGGTAAATCATTTTGGCTATGGTGTGCAGGGTCCTGAGTTTGAGCCTTGCAAAGGCTGTTTATTTTGTTGCTAGGCAGAACAAGGGCCATTGGATACAGAGTGGTTAAGGCACTTTAAAGCAGTTGTAAGCAGGTATGCGCGGGTTTGTGTGATGGTAAGCACTGATAAGTTCCGGTTACTGTTTCTTATAGTCAGTTAGCTCCTGAATTGCTTAACCTGTGCAGGCATTGCTTACTCCCCCCACAAACAGGCTAAAACCTGCTTACTGCTGCTTAAAAGTGCTTAGTCCCACTTACCCCGCACCAATTTATTTAAAAGAAAAGAAAAAGGGGTTGATAGGAAAGTGGTGAAAAAGGGGGCACAAAGAGGGAAAGACAGTAGGGATAATAGCCAGGGATGTGCAGGAAGGGTGTAGGGAAGGTCCATAGCTGCCCATTTCTTCTACAGCAACAGCTGTGCACATGCACTGAATTTGGAGGTAGATATGGACACTGAAACCCCTGAGAAAGGGATGAGTACAACAATAATATGTTCTGATGCCAATTAGACCGCATTACATGTGTCCAGTGGACACGTGTGAAATGGACAGCTATGTATGGGGCGAGGTTTTGTTTTTGGGAACAGATCGACCTTTTTTTTTAAGGTGAGAGTGGGATCTTGGGGAAGGAGAGTGGGTATGCTTGGGGAGGATAGGTTTGTTAGGATGACAGACAAGACAGACAAAACAGCATGCAGGGGTGGTATATGACATATGTGGCGGGGAACACCTTGGATGGAGAGGGGTGTTTTGAAGTTGCAAGCCCATGAGCCCCCAAATGGAAACAGTGAGACTGAGGTCCACACCTATGGGCAGTCACCACTGCACCTTCATGGCCCCAAAGGTGGCTGTGCTGGGGGCTGGGTAGGAGGTGCAGGCTCTCCCTCTGATTGTACCATGTGGCTCTCAAGCTGGTGTAGGTGATCTTGAAACTACTTGCCAAGCTCCCTACACATCATGGCCTGGACCTGACGGCGGTGACAGGTTCCTTTCCTCCCCCACTCCCGGGGGGAGGCAAGCACCATCACCTGCAGCAGTTCCACACAAAAGTTATGCAGGCACAACAGAGGAGGAGGAGGTCCCAGGCTGGGACCCAGACTTGCTGGTGCCTGGTGCCATGACCAGCTGAGGTGGGACAGGTGGGTTGACTGACATCGCCATTCCTATATGGGCTATGGTGTTGCCGTTTTACAACAGATAAGGGCCAGTAAAGGCAGCAGTCAGGATTACTTATAACAGCATGCATAAATATTCCCATTACCACAAGACACCAGATTTAGAACAGTTGCAGAGCAAGGGGAACACATGCACATATACTGCATGACATATGTACAAAGGGTGACAGATGTGTGAGTAGTGCTATGAACACTGGCACAATATTGGCATGGTGCTGTGGTAACCTCAGACATTTACTGTCATACCACTGTGTTTTGTGAAGTATGTCCAATCAGGGATATGAAGTCAATAACTCTCATGGCTGTCACCATGCACTGACTGCAATCCTCACACTATGCTTCTGCTGTTCTCAGATAGGTGTTCTGTGAGTAACACAAGGAACAAAAGGTTCAACACACTAACCAGTCTGTAGATGACCCTACAGATGGGGGTTTCCTCATAAACATCACACTGTCATGACAGATTTTAAAACAGGCAGACTAGCCATAACCACACACACCCTGTTAAACCGGCATTACTCTAAATTAAGAATAGCAACACTTACATTCTGTAGTCATGTCTGGCACATACTCTCCTGTCTGTTGGCCTTTCTCCAAGTGTATGTTGTTGGAGGTAAATCCCCAAACCATCTGTGACGCTTTTTGCCAAACACCAGATCTAGGTTCCACTCACAGTGAATGTCACGGCCCAACACCAACATGATGTTCCTAGATATTGAAGTGCGTTTCCATGCAATTGGTTATGGGAATGTTACCTCAGCTATTTCACATTCAATCAGCCAGAGGAGGACTGCAGTTGGTGCAGAGGCCATCAGCTGATCATGACCAACACTTACAAAACACAAGCTGCTGCCTAAGCAGAGCAGGTGTACATATCCACATCCATCAGGGAGGGTGTCAGAGGGACAGACAGAGACAAAGTACGTCAGGGAAGGTGTGGGAGAGTAAAACTGAGGCATGTTTGTGTGACATGCATACCAGTACAGGGATTCAAACCCCTGACTGACAATGCATTACTATCACATGTGCATGCAGTTATTGCATGCACCACATAGCTTACATGTTGGTGAGCTGTACAAAAATATATGTGCTGGTAAGTGACATCTGCAACAGTGATATCGTACAGATACAGTAAGTGTAGGACACGTGCCTGTCCACATTGACCGGTGTCAGCGGCAACACAGCCACACTCTCTAAGGGACTCATACACACTGCTGCACTTGCCAGGGTCAGGAATACACTCCCTACCTAGTTATTTTACCACAATACAGTACTGCACAGGTATCACATGCACCACAGGAGCTATTGTGCTGTTGTATGGGCAAAGAGCATGTGAAGGTGTCTGACATCAGTCGGAATGCTTCAGTATGTCAATGGGAGTTGTACCAGGTGTGAATGTGGTTGGAAGCATCATACACCACACACAGGGATACATGGTGCCAGTACTGACGTGCATGTGTCCATTGCTTCAAGAGTGTGTAGCAGTTGGCTGTGCCAGAAGGATGTACAAGGCTAGGTGAGGGGTATACCTTGGCATCAGGCCATATGACAAGGGTCTGCAGTGTGGATCAAGTGTGTAGCATCTGGAATGGCACACACAGGTGGGTACTGTATTCACCATCCTGTCACCTGGGTTACTATTGTGTGTGGACAGTGCTGTGCAATGCTTGCCATGTATGTGTTCTATAGTCCATGACATGGATGGTGTCAGGGATGTGCACGCATCCCACATTCATGTACAGTGACATGTGTAAGTGTACCTGGATTGCAGGCCCATGTTATGTACACAGACTGCTATCATCACATGTGCCACTCCTGACCTCTTGTGGCAGGCATGCTCATGGACAGTCCTTTGTGGATCACATTTGATGGCACCACAGATGTTGTAGGCATCCATTGGGGAACATAGTGAAAGTGGACTGTCTTCAGTTATGTGCCTATTGTACTGATGGAAAGGGTGCCATTCCCTCTGTAGCCCACTGCAATCACACCATGCTTGCTATCTGTGAACAGTATGCAGGGTACTACCAACATAGTGGTAGTTGTCTAGGCAAGTGTGTTTGTGTATGAGACACAGGTTCATAGAGTACTTTGTGTAATACTAGGGTTGCTTACTTTGTTCACCAGGCCTTGTATCACATGTAGGGGTGTGGATTGGCACCCCAGCATCTCAGCTGATTGACATCTGTCATTCTTGTAAGGTGGACATTGTGACATATAATATGGCCACCATATAGGAAAATTACAAAACCGGCTCCTCAGTGGGTCCAGGAGTAAAACAGTCACAACCACCTCCACACACAAGTACAACACACAGTTTTCATGGCCGGGATTAGAACTCCTACCTAACTAGTTTATCACACTACAGCATTACGCAATTATAGCACACGCCACAGAGATTACTGGGATATTTTTCCCCAAAAGTGTATTTCACAGTTGATGATGTCAGCAGACTTGCCAAAGTAGGGTAATGGAGGTTGTAGTGCCTGTGAATGGCCTCAGAAGCATTACTTCCTACATTGACAAAGGAACACAAATCCCAAACCCAGGACCTGACACAACATGGGCACAAGATGTTAATAATACCCCATCCCACCTGTATGATGTCAGGCTGGTATCGGTAACATATCATGCAGTACAGTGTGACAGTGTGGCTACCACAGAGGATGTACAATGTGGACCCACTCAACATTCCTAGGACTCATATACACAGACACATATATGCATATATATATATATATATATATATATATATATATATATATATATATATATATGTCTATACCTATATATAGATATATATGTAACTACATATACACACACAGACATATGCATAGGGAGATACATATGTAGAGGGTGCACACAATATGGTACAGCCACTGTGGCTACAGTCACTAGCATACCACATGGACACTGTATGAGCCAAACATACAAGTGACACCTGTTGCCTGCAACATATACCAACAGACAGGTCACGGGATATAACACTACACACAGGTTTGCATACATGGGGAAGCTTTATTTGTGTACTACTACAGTAGTGTATGCCATGTCATATAGCTGTGTAGACTCTGAAATACGTTTAGACAGCGTAATGCAACAGTCTAACAGATAAAAGTATACAGTATTCTGGAAAGGAGTACATATGTTGCTGTCCAGGCCAAGACCTTCAAGTAGTACAACAGTAGACACAGACTGGGCCACAGGATAACAAGCAATCAACTGTAAGTAATTCAGATGTACAGTCCGGCAGCCTCCATCTACAGTCTGTACAGAATCCCTAGGGGGTACATACTGAAGCAGACACATTGGGATTTATCTGTGATATTAAAAGGCATGACTGAAACCATCATAATCACACTGACAAACAGAACAGTCTGTATGGCAGGAAGCAGTAGGCCTGGATTTACTGAAGGTGAATTGAATGGTAATGTACACCCAGACATACCTTAAGGCAGCTTACCCCTGTTACCCCCACAGTAGTCTCTGGTGTCAGTGGTATCTGTCCATACAAGGCATGTGTATACAGCATAGCATGGCCTTTGTAGGTAACATTTGCTGGCTTGCCAGTTGTAGCAGGTGTCCATTGGGGAACATAGTGATGGAGCACTGTATACAATGCATTGCCTTTTGTAGGGATGGGGCAGGGTACCATGTCCTCTGTAGTCCTCTGCAATCACACCATGGTTACCATCTGTGGGTAATATGCAGGGAACTACCCACTTAGTGGTTGTTAACTGGCCAAGTGTGTTTGTGTCCGAGACATGGGTGGAAAGTGTTCTCTGGATAATAGAGGTGTTGCCTATATTGTTTCCCATGCCATGATGTCACATGTGGGGGTATAGATTGTGTACCTCAGCCACTGTGATTTTTGACATCTGTTATTCTTCTAAGATGGACATTATGACATTTAATAGGCCCAACATATAGGAAAAGTGCAAAACTCACTCCACATTGCTTCATGCTTCACACAGGATACATATGACAAATGCGCACACACACACACACACACACACACACACACACACACACAAACACACACACACCAAGTCTCACAGTTGCCATGCCTGGGATTAGAACACCTACCTAACTACTATAGCACACTACAGCATTACGCAGTTACAGCACACGCCACAGAGATTACTGGGATTCTCCATCACCAAAGGCGTATTTCACACTGGGTGACATCAGCTGTCTTGCCAAAGTAGGCTTTGCAAAGTAGGGCACTGGAATGTGTAGTGAGTGTGACTGGCATCAAAAGCATTGCTCCATACACAGACAAACATACACACACAGAGTTGCAGTTGCCCTGTCTGGGATTAGAACACCTACCTAACTACTACTGCACACTACAGCATTACGCAGTTACAAAACATGCCATGGAGATTACTGGGATTCTCCATTATCAAAGGTGTATTTCACACTAGATGACATCAGCTGTCTTGCCAAAGCAGGCTTTGCAAAGTAGGGTACTGGAAGGTGTATTGAGTGTGACTGGCATCAAAAGCATTACTCCATACAAAGAGAAACATACACACACAGAGTTGCAGTTGCCATGTCTGGGATTAGAACACCTACCTAACTACTACTGCACACTACAGCATTACACAGTTACAGAACACGCCACGGAGATTACTGGGATACTCTTTCACCAAAGGTGTATTTCACAGGGAATGACATCAGCAGGCTTGTCAAAGACAGGCAATGAAAGGTGTACTGACTGTCCTTAAAAGCATTGGGCCCTACATATATGCACAAACACACACACACACACACACACACACACACACACACACACACACACACACACACACACACTTGCCATGAATGGGATTAGAATACCTACCTAATTACTACAGCACATTAGAGTATTATGCAGTTACAGAATGTGCCACAGAGATTACTGGGATACTCCTTCACCAAAGGTGTATTTCACAGGGAATGACATCAGCAGGCTTGTCGAAGAAAGGCAATGAAAGGTGTACTGACTGGAAGGCTACCAGGGGCAATTGTGTACAGTGATGGACATTTGCACATCATATGATTTTGCAAAATGGGGGTGTGCTGTGTGGGACAGGCCTCATGAGAGGGGAGCTGTCTGTCACTGCCTGTCACTCTCTTCCCACATCTATTATGTGTATGTCTGAGCTGTTATAGTGTGCTGTCCTTGGATATATGTGCATATTCTCATCCAGTGTGTACAGAGCATGGCTGGTGTGTAATGTGGAGTGTTTGCACAGACATCTGTGACTGACTGCTGTGTATAGTCCACAGTTGTTTCCAGACATGGGCTTCATTTCTGTGTGTGTGTGAGCATGCCCAGTATGACCCTTCTGTAATTTGTTTTCTGACATGGCCTTCACTTCTCTAAGTGTGTGAACATGCCCAGCATGAGTGTCTGTATTGCATGTGTGACTCCATTCCAGGTAGGTTGTACTCCAGTGCAGGTATCTATGCTCTACACCTACAGATAATAACCTGCTTCTGCAGGATATCTGCAGATGGGTTGACAATGTGGGTTGACACTGGGCAAAGGCTAGTGAGATTGTTGCTAATTGTGTCTGTGGTGCTTCTGCTACATGGTTTTGGTGTTGGCAGGGATATGATATGTGGTGTTTTACCCTCTGATGTTTTATGTCATCAACTACTGACAGGTATGCATCTTTGCTGGCAGTAGGTTCCTGGGGATTACAAGCTGAATGCAGTTTGTCCAGTATTGTAGTGTGCAACCTACATATTCTTGCACACTCATGTCATTCTGGCATGGAAACTGCAGACACTTGCTGATGGGTCTGTGTATATGGTCTATCACCTTGGTGTTGTTGTGGCTGTGGGTCCCATGCCTGTACAATTATCACCATGACAGGATGGCCATATTGTGCTGTCGCCATACTCACAGGTATTCAGACACATTGAGGTTATCCAGAGGCATGGCTCATTATTCTGTTCATTAACCCTTCACAATTTGGTTTGCAAGCAAGTTTGTGGCCACCCATCCCAGTGTTTGCAGCCATGATAAGTATGTGCACACATCAGGGTTTCACCCTTCACACACTCCATGGTGGTGATGCTACCCCCCCCCTGTTAATCTATCCTCTTCCTACCATTATGCACATGATATCTGATAGGTATGCCTATAGTTGCCACTCCATCCCAGCAGTATGTACAGGATGGTCCACAGTTCATGCATTGGAACATAATGGACATATTGCTGGGATTTGTCAACATGTCCTTGCATTTGTGTTCTGTGGACTGTGTTTTGTCATTATGTGGCATTCCATGGGGGTAACATACATTGGCGGTACAGGCATGACACAGACCTGTGACAAAGGACAGTGGGGCATTGGGTACTGATGCAGGCTATCTGTAGCAAGCCAGTGCATTCTGTCAGTTGTTCAGACCCAGGCTGCAAGACAATGTGTTCCCCTGGGGGTGACAGGATAGATGTGCAAGGTGGTGATGGCAATTGTTTCTTTCCTTATCAATCCATTGGTGTGGATGCTGGCAGGGTGCATCTTACAACTATGGACGCACCTGCATGGAACACCTCTTCAGCATGCTGCATTCTGTGAGTATTCACATAGTAATGTGGGTATCATATCGTACTCATTCACAGCAGCAGGGAAGTGGCCTGTGTGTTACCTGAGGCTGATGTTGGGCCGGACTGGCTGCATGTGTGCTAGGGTAGCTACTTGCAACTGCCTCACAGGTATATGTGGCCCTTTCCCTTGCTGGTGGCTAGTGGGTGGACACCAGCAGATTCTACACACATCATACCTTTGCCTTTTGTGGTCTACCAGTATTTGCTCACAGTACATCTTAGTTTCACATACTACACAACCAACTGATGTGCTGTGAACCTCTATGTACAAATGGAGGGTGACTCCATTTCACTGTGAAATATTAAACAGTCTCTCTTTATGGTACTTCCACCTGTGTACTGTGTCTGTGTCTGGGCCAATACTCATACCGTGTCCATCTTCCAGATGGTGACAGTTATGACATCTGTACAAATCATATGGACAACTGCTGCAACATGTCTTGCTGGGATACCAGTCTGTTTGGCACTGCAGTTGTGTGGACTTGGCCAGGTCATCAGCAGTACTGACCTTTGTACACCAGGACACACCATCCATGGCTATTTGCTGAACACTTTCACACAGCATATCACTCAGAACTACCTAACACACAGAACTCTGCCTATTATAGATATGCAAGTATCCATCTTGCTGATTTGACCAGCTCAGGTACTTGGTGCTCACTGTTATTACTCCCACACATGGCTGGTAATACATTTCTACATAGGCTTGGTGGGGGCACACATCACAACTGTCGACATTTCCTACAACCACCTGATGTGTCAGGTACTCTGTTGCCTTCCACACAACAACCTGACACTCAGATCTCTGCTATTGTACACATGCAACATTCCATCGTTATAACTGGGGCGGCTCAGGTACTCTGTGCTCTGCTGCTGTGTTACTCACACATAGATGCTACTGCTATACTACATAGGATTGGGGGGCACACCTGACAATTGTAGACATTTCTGCTATACCCACCTGATATTTCAGGTACCCTGTTGGCTTCTACACATCAACTTGACACTCAGAGCTCTGCATATTGTACACATGAAACAATCCATTCTTCTACTTTGGCATGCTCAGGTACTCTGTGCTCACTGTTATTACTCCAACACATGGATGCTAATACATTTCTACATAGGGTTTGGGGGGGGCACACCTGCCAACTGTGGACAATTGCTTTAACCGCATTGGTATTTCTGGTAGTCTGTTGGCTTCCTTTTAAATCTGTATTCTGACCTATCCTGCAGACTACAAGCATATCAGTGTAGTACATTTTATAGGTTTTATTGACCTACATTGCCATTTCAGACTTCCTACCCTTCAGGAATGACATCTCACTTACCGACCTGTTATACTTTGTGTAGGTCTGGAGGGGGGGTTGATCTCCATTGCCATACCTTGAGGACCTGTCCTACTGGCTGAGTGGGACTGTTGTTGGGTATGTGAACCCTCCATGGCATGCATGTGTGTGCCCTATGGACACACATTTGGGCCAGCACATGTCCTGCTGTGGGTTTTTCACCTTGTCTGTTACTGCCTACTTTGTTGACACCAGTATTTGTTATGGTTTCATGCTGCCCATATAGCTGTCCATTTTCTGCTGCCATCCCATTCAGCCACCCAATTCCCTTCCTTGCATGTTCTCATCCATACCATTGATACAACTAGCAAGACCATACAACTGCATTCAGTGATTGATAGGAAGGGTGACTTACCTTGCGACTGTGCCATTACTGAGGATGGTGCTGGAGGGCTGACTATGTCAGATGCACATAGTACACTCACTATACATGGTAAAGCACAGGTAGTTTCATTTTTGGCATTCCTTTTACTGTATGTGTGAGTCAGAGACAGTTTCCATTCCCTAGACTCCTACTGTGTCAGTTTATGTGCTATGCGTTGCCTCTCTGCCAAAGCCAGGGCATACTGTGCATGCCTCCTTCTGCCTACAGGTGCAGGCTCAGGTTGTTCCTCCTCTGAGTCACCCTGTGACTGTGCTGGCCTTGGCAATGGTGGGGGGCTCTGTGGCCCTGCCCCGTGCTGTTCCTGCTGCAACTGCTTCTGCAGGATCATGCTGTGTAGCATGGCACATACCATGAAAATTTGGGTACATGTAGATGGAGAGTACTGCAAGGCTCCACCGGATGTGTCCAGGCACTGGAACCGTGACTTGAGCATTTCAAACACATGCACTATTATGATTCTTGTTTGTGCGTGTGCCTCATTATGGTGTTGTTGTTCAGGTGTGTGTGCATTTCTGATGGGTGTCATCAGCCACGGCTCCAGTGTGTACCCAGCATCCCTCACTAAGTGACCACAGGAGATGTCCCCATTGGCAAATTTCTGGTACAGCTGCATCAGATGCCAGATGTGGGAATCGTCATAGCTTCCAGGGCAGCCAGCACACACATTCATTATAATGCCTTTGGCACCACAAACAACCTGGCAGTTGATGGAGGGGATGCCCCTACGGTTGATGTAGGCCCTACACTGATCACCAGGTGGTGCTTTGATGCATATGTGCATGCAGTCTATAGCACCCACTACCACAGGTTATTCTGCTATTTGGTGGAAGAGACGCATATTGCTGGTCAACACCTCATGGATGTTGAGGAAATATACGTGCTCACTGGCATGTGCTGACATAGCATCCAGGAAATGGTGGAATACTCTGGATGCTGATGCCTGTGACATCCCCATGATATACCCAGTTGTGCTTTGGGAGGTACCTGTGGCTAGTATATCTAGGCCTACACATACCTTGGTATCCACTGGGATGGGTCCCCCTCGGTCAGTTTGGTGTGTCATGTGTGGCCGGCACAGCTCAACAATTTGCTGTAGGAGGTCCCTGCCCACCCTATAGCGCTCCACTATTTCCAGCTCATGTAGCCCCTGGTAGGTTACCCTGGGTCTGTACACTCTTCTCTGTCTCCTCACTGTGGGTTGTTCGGCAGAATTCACATCCTCACCACCCTCAGCCTCTTGCACATGTTGTTTTAAGTTGCCTGCTGCAGCCCTTCTCATTTTGTAGGTTTGTTTGTTAAAATTTCCCTGCTTGTATACACCGGTGGTGTAGAGTGTGGGAAAAACCAGAGGGGAAGGTGTTTGCTTAGTTTATAGTGGTGTGCTGGACTGGGCTGGGCTGCTGCCTGTGTAATTGGCTGATTCTGATACATTTCACCTGCCAGCTATGCTAGTTCTCCTTGAATACCTTCCTACTGTTGTTTTCCTTTCCCATTGCCTCCCTGTTTAAGCCCGTGTGCACACTGCTAATATTTCCTGGCTTAACTTCTTTTTTCTTCATGTAAAACCTGATGCGTGGCACCCACACCCGCTTACACTTTGTAAAGAGTGCTAGGCAGGTTTAGACACACCCCCTAGCTTAGCTGTGCTAAGCTGGGAGCAAACCTGAGTCACAGGGCTCCAATCCACTTACAGTATGCCTGACACACCCACCCATGATGTCACCTACCTCCTAGCCTTGCACCCAGCTATTCATACTTTTACACTGTTGGGACTTGCCTCACATGCTGGGGAAAACTGGGATTCACTATCCTTCTCCTCATTTGCATAGGTTTGCCTGCTAATGCATAGTTACATGTGTCACACTGAGCCTCCCCCCCTTAGCAACCACTACTCACTGGCCATGTTGTCTTCTGCCTGCCATTGACTTGCATGGCAGAATACTGATTTTAGTTAGAATGCTTATTTTAGGTTTATTGTCTTATTTCCCCCCCAATCCCGTTTGCGTGCTGCTGCCCTATGCTTACACAGCCGATATCAGCGAAAAAAAAAAAAATTGTTTCTTTTATTTTTTGTATTGTTTGCAATGCCAATGGCCTTATACTTGGCCATTGGCTTGCTTCCTCAATGATTTATTTGGGGCTGTCATGTCTCCGTTTTGTAATTTGCAGAAATGTACTTGGTTACTAACCAAGTACATTTCTGCAGATTACGCTAGTACTGCACCGCCTGATTCCAGCTTCCTGGATAGCAGATTTACATTATTTGCATGGTTTTCACCTGCAAATGGGGTAATTTGCACACAGGGGCTGGGAACGTGCAGGACTAGTGCAAGAGCGCTCGTGCACGTCAAACAAGCACATACGTGGATCGCTCAGCCGCCATATTGCCAGAATTACCTCTTACACTAATCATGCACGCCGTGCAGGGCTTGCTGAATCCCGAGGAATGTTTAGTATACTAGCAGAGCAGAGTTTTGCTTTCTTTTCTGTTTTTTTTGTGATATTTGAGTGTTCATAAGGATAATTACTATGTAGTGCATAGAGCACCATGATTACACTCCAAAATCAGAAAAAAACAAACCTGTAAAACACTTCTGTAGTATAAGACCCATCCATAACAGAGCTTGCAGAAGTGTATAACACCACTTAAGTTCTGTTACAGACCGGTCTCACAGAAGGGATGCTCCTTTCCTGAAGTACTTGCTTCATATTTTCATTCTTTCTGCAAAAGTTTACAGACATTACTTTGTAAATAATTTAGTTAAGTAAGAAAAAAATTTAAAAACTGTCCCCGATGTTTTCCTCTAATAATATTTACTTGCTGTCTATGGGACAGCATTTGCTAAGTGCTTTACTGGCTTTAAAAGTTAGTAAAACACTTTGTGCTTTTTTTTTTTTAATAACTGGTACTATATGGAGTAGATAAACCTCCATGCACTACAAAGAGTTATGATCATGCCTCACTGATCATAACCAGTTATTATGTGTTTGCTACATGGATCCCAAGATTCACACCTCTAGTTTTGCTAAGGAGGTGAGTTTCTTGGCATCCATGTATTGAACACATAATAATATGTTTACAATCAGAGACCTGATTGTAACCCTGTATTTCTCTTTTAGATACATGGGTATATAGCTGTTTAGTAATATAATGTCTATTTGTGACATCTGTTGTTCTTTTTCTATGTGTACTTGTCTGTGCTGTGCTGGAGGCTTTGTACATCTTTTTCTACTGCACAGTTTACTCCTGTTATTATCCTGACTTAGCTCCGGTAGAAGCTGTAATATGTGAAAAGACGTCTACTGTACAAAACATATAGGATTCACTACATGGATTTCCAAAGTATTCCGAGCATGTATATGACAATTCTGCTTTTAAAAACATTTTTTATGATATACAATGATTTTATGATTTGTGATGCTTTACCACTAGCCTAATTGCACCTCTTACACTTTTTTTCTAACCTCCCTCATCCCTTACTTACTTTGTCTTTTAAACGGAGTCTCTTTCACTGACCTATTCTTTTTCACCCTCCCCTCCCTGACCTTGCTACACAATACTCCTACCACACTCCAGTACCCTAACATAGTATATCTCCTCAGATTAGCCTAATATACCATTATACTTTCTCTCACTCTCTGACCTACTTGCTGTTTTCCTCCACTCTATAGATTGTCTTCCTTAGTAATCCACTCTCTTGTGTCTTGCATTGCAACTGGTCACCTCTTAAGTTTCTCCCTATAAATGAAGGAGTTAACTACTTCAATACCACATTCCTGGCAATCTTAGACCATTATACCCCAATGCGCTCCATAAGAATGAAAACTAAACCAGCCCAATGGCTCTCAAATCATTCTAAGAAACTAATCCTTAGTAGAAACAAATCTTGGGCAAAATGGTGTACCACAAGAAATACTACTGATCACCAAACTTTTAGACAACAATGAAACATAACAAAAAAAGCTATCCTACAAGATAAAAAGAACTTTTATATCCAACTACAACAATCGTCCCTTCAACAACCACAAACGTTCTGGACTACTATTAACACACTACTATCCCCAGGCAAAATAGCCACACCTAATCCATTAGGCTCCAACCCTGACTGCCCAACACAAACAGCAAATGCCTTTAATACTTTCTTTACTACTGCTATACTAAATCTAGCAAATCAGCAAAAACCTGATACCTCCAAATTGCCCACTCCAAGCTCCATTCCTCACCCCTTCCACCTCGAACCTATACCCACCTCCTATATCTCCTCCTTACTTCAAAAATTAAAACCTACTACCCCCTCAGCTGATAAATTACCAGCAGAATACCTTCAAATAGGAGCCAAAGCTATTGTCTATCCCATCTCCATATTGATTAATAGAACCATAAGAGAAGGCACTATATCATCTATCTGGAAAATCTCACACATTATTCCTCTTCACGAAGGTGGAGACTCCATTGATTTCTCCAACTATCGCCCCATAGCTCTACTCTCTCCACTCACTAAAATAATGGAGAAATGTATCCACAAACAATTACTACACCACCTACTCTGCTATAATCTCCTAGCTAACTGTCAACATGGTTTTTGGCCATTCCATAGTACCACCCCAGCCTTGTTATCCTTTACTAACTGTATCAACAAAAATCACAATAAAAATACTCTTTCCTCAGCATTCTTTGTAGACCTATCCAAAGCCTTTGACATGGTAAATCATCAACTTCTCCTTCACCTTCTGAAGTCCCTCTCTCTCAACAATCCTGCTATGAACTGGTTTACATCTTAACTGGAAAACTGAAAACAAGCAATTCTCTGGCAAAACCATCTTTCAGACCTCCTTCCCACCTCCCTAGGTGTCCCTCAGGGCTCCATTTTAGGACCACTATTGTTTTCCATTTTCATAAATGACTTTCATCTTTCTACTCCACTCTCTACCTGCATTCAATATGCAGATGACTCTACCATAATTTGTTCTGGCACATCCCAAACTGAACTTCATTCTCTCACACAAAAAGCTTTCACCACTATAGAACAATGGTTCTCCAACCACTGTCTTCTCCTTAACCCAAACCCCCCCCCCAAACTTTTGCTCTTTACACCCTCTTTTTTGTCTCCCCCTCTTCATTTCACACTCACATCCAATAATAGTACCCTTATTTCTCCAGACCTCACCACCAAACTCCTAGGAATTACAATTGACAATCAACTAAAGTTTGACATTCACATAAACACCACAATAAAAACTATTAACAGAAAACTCGGATCCCTCTATAGAATCAAACCTTTCCTTACACCTGAAGCCAGGACCACAATAGCTAAAACTCACTTAATCTCTATCCTATTATATGCTTCTCCCATATATACCAATCTTTCTAAAAATAATCTTAACAAACTAGCTAGATCATATAACAATATTGCCAGATTTGCTACAAACTCTCCTTACAGGACTCATCACTGCCAGAACCTAAAACAACTAGGCTGGCTTGAATTATCTCACCAATTACAATTTAACCAACTTATAATTGCCCACAAAGCCCTATACCAACCGAACAACATCCCAATTCTTTCTACCTTCATAAGGTCATATAATAACCTGAGGAATCTATGTTCCGCTAACAAAATGTTGATTCACACTTCCTTATCATATAACTTAGCAGGCGACTCCATATTCTCTAACTCAGATGGTAAAATATGGAATCTATTACCACAAGACCTTACAACCCTAACCTCTCTCCCACTATTTAAAACTAACCTAAAACATTTCCTCTCTAACCACTGGTTATGCTCTTGTACCAACCCTGACTAACTATTATTCTCTAATTATCTGTTTCACTCAAAACAAAATATTCTGAACTATAAACCTCTTTATGCAACTCTCTATAAACTAACCTTTCTTTCTTAATTTCTAACATTGTCACTCATGAGTACTACTTTCCATTCTTGACTCTTTAAGTCACTTTTTAACGGTACTTTCTTGTAAATTTTGTATTTGGATTTGTAAACTTTTACAAATTACAATTTGTAAATTGTAAATTTTGTTAATCTGATGATGTAACCATTCTATATTAATGCCTTTCTCTAATAGTTGTTATATATGTTTCTGTATGTTTTTTAGTATATTTTTTTACTGGAGCTTTTCTCCCCAGGCCTCCACTGAAAATGGACATGTATCCAATTGGATTAGCCCGATCAACAAATGTAAAATAAAAATAAAAATAAAATAAAAATAAAAATAAATATAAATATTGTTATGAGTTCTTTAAATGGAAGAGGTAGACACTTTCTTAGACAACATAAAAGATATATCCTTTATCTCGGGAATCACTGTTAGGATAAATAAACAAACAAACAAAAATCTTTGCCTCCCTGTACCATCTTAATCATGCTTACTAAGCCTGAACACTAATCCTATACATTACATTACTAAAACCCTTTCCCTAACAGTACAATTACAGAAGACAAAAGGACACAGAATACAGACAACACAAAACATGCACAACACTGACTATCCCCTTACCTAACCCTTCCTGTAACCCTTACCCATGAACACTTGCATATGCACAACATTAACTTTCCTGCACACTCCTGCTTGCCTACACTGTATAAAACTAAATTAATCCATATGGTGATTCACACAAATGAGTATTCACCCATTTGTGCATTTTCTCTTCTTTACAGCTACAAAAACTTTTCTACTAAATATAATTCTACCTTTTGACTTATACCATATATATATATATATATATATATATATATATATATATATATATATATATATATATGTATGTATAAATATTTACACGAACATACTTACATAGACTGAAAATTAATTTGATAGAAAATCTTCTGCACAACAAATATACTGTAAAAAATGTTTTTGCTGGGGTGCAAGCTAACTTCATGGCAGAAGACCATGAAGAAAGAAAAAAAACACCATACACAGTGAATCAGTGCTGGAGTGTAAACAAACATCTACAGATCTGGGGGTACAATGTGATGCTCTCCACTGCAATCCACACATACTTTGTTAGATTCACTTCTGTAATAACTCCTATGATAAGAAATGACACCATATATATCATAATTTATATAGGCTTTTGTACTTTTCTACCAAATGAATTCAATCATTTTGGAGTCAATCAAATAAGCATCCAATGAAATGATATATACCCATATATATATATATATATATATATATATATATATATATATATATATATATATATATATATACACATGTATAGGTTTACTATCAAAATTGCAACCAGCAAAACAAAAAACATTCAATACAATGAAAAACAACACCAAACACGGAACACTGAATAAGTCACTATGTGGAATCACATGCCAATTATTCGATTCAGCATTATTGGACATACCATTTCCCCTACACCTTCAGAACAGGAATGACAGTTATGGCTGGCAGCACTACAAACATACTGCACAACATCAAACTTTACGTTTTTGCAGGGGGTCAAGCACCCCACACCCCCTGCAAATTATATATTCCAACTCCGAGATTGCACTATAGTGAGTAAAAGAATAACGTTCCCGATCTGTACGTACCGCAATCTTTACTAATCACATCGACCACATATGTGTGAATGCATAGCGCATTCGCTGACCAGGAACTCGCAAACTTGAATGTTCGACAACACGGGATTCAGTCACCGAACCATTACTCGTAATTTTCATTGTAAACCATATATATATATATATATATATATATATATATATATATATATATATATATATATATGTGTGTGTGTGTGTGTGTGTGTGTGTGTATATGGGTTATACAGTACTAGCCAAATGAACAAAAACCTTATAATGTCAGTTGTTCAATAATATAATTTCAGTGCATAAACCTTACTAATTTTAAGCATGTTGAAGAACTATTATTCACATTCTTATTGGTCAAACAGATTTCTTGAATTTATGGTGGCTCTATAATTTAAAAAAAGTATATTTTGAAGAGGAAGCTACAACCTAAATTAATGATACTGTTATCATTCCAGATGTCAGTCCCGGATTTAAAAACGTTCTCACCAACAGATATTTCAGAGTTAAAATAGGACCCTCCCAATCAGAATTTGCACCTATTATCAAAGGCGTACCATAAAGAATCATTCATACCCCTCTTCTCTTTTCCATATTCATAAGCAAACATCCTTGTGGCTTCCCCCATCTCCTGCTTATTCTCTATGCTGATGACATGGTCATTTACTGATCAGGGCACTCTCACACCAACATTTAATGCCAATTCCAGTCAGACTTACATGAGTTCCATCAATGGCTAATAAACTATAAAGTGCTTCTTAGTCTCACCATACCAAAACTACGCTTTTTGGAATTCCACAAAAAATTCACCAGGCACCCGACTCTATCTTTCACCTACAGAACCATTTCATGGCTTGATCAGTCACTAAACTTTCATTTCCTCATAGACAAAGTGAGAACTAAAATAAACTCCTTCCTTTTATGGGCCAAAAAATCTCCCCTTTTCTATCCCAACCAGCCAGAGCAGCCACTGACAAAGGAGTTTTCCTTTCTCAACTTGAACATGAGCTCCCAGTTCTTGCTTCTGATTCCAAGAAAAACATTGCCACACTCCAGACTAGCTCTAATTGCAAACATACCTTTCTGTGACCATCACTTTATCACCCAACAAAAATCCAAATGGCTACCAATAAAACAAAGCTCTAACCTACTTTTAGGATGCCAACTCTATAAACTACTCCAACTCCACACATTTACTCTCCATGCAGATTGACTTCACGATAAAACCTCCTCATACAACCTGAGACACTACTCACAAGCCACACTGACTCTCATTACCCCTAGAACCAATCTCCTACCCATAAAACAAAGCTCTAACCTACTTTTGGGATGCCAACACTATAAACTACCCCAACTCCACACATTTACTCTCCATGCAGATTGACTTCACGATAAAGCCTCCTCATGCAACCGGAGACACTACTCACAAGCCACACTGACTCTCATTACCCCTAGAACCAATCTCCTACCCATAAAACAAAGCTCTAACCTACCTTTGGGATGCCAACTCTATAAACTACTCCAACTCTACACATTTACTCTCCATGCAGATTGACTTCATGATAAAACCTCCTCATACAACCTGAGACACTACTCATAAGCCACACTGACTCTCATTACCCCTAGAAACAATCTCCTACCCATAAAACAAAGCTCTAACCTATCTTTGGGATGCCAACTCTATAAACTACTCCAGCTCCACACATTTACTCTCCATGCAGATTGACTTCACGATAAAGCCTCCTCATACAACCTGAGACACTACTCACAAGCCACACTGACTCTCATTACCCCTAGAACCAATCTCCTACCCATAAAACAAAGCTCTAACCTACTTTTGGGATGCCAACTCTATAAACTACTCCAACTCCACACATTTACTCTCCATGCAGATTGACTTCACGATAAAACCTCCTCATACAACCTGAGACACTACTCACAAGCCACACTGACTCTCATTACCCCTAGAACCAATCTCCTACCCATAAAACAAAGCTCTAACCTACCTTTAGGATGACAACTGTATAAACTACTCCAACTCCACACATTTACTCTCCATGCAGATTGACTTCATGATAAAGCCTCCTCATACAACCGGAGACACTACTCACAAGCCACACGGACTCTAATTACCCCTAGAACCAATCTCCTACCCATAAAACAAAGCTCTAACCTACTTTTAGGATGCCAACTCTAGAAACTACTCCAACTCCACACATTTACTCTCCATGTAGATTGACGTCATGATAAAACCTCCTCATACAACCAGAGACACTAATCACAAGCCACACTGACTCTCATTACCCCTAGAACCAGTCTCCTACCCATAAAACAAAGCTCTAACCTACCTTTAGGATGCCAACTGTATAAACTACTCCAACTCCACACATTTACTCTCCATGCAGATTGACTTCACGATAAAGCCACCTCATGCAACCTGAGACACTACTCACAAGCCACACGGACTCTCATTACCCCTAGAACCAATCTCCTACCCATAAAACAAAGCTCTAACCTACTTTTGGGATGCCAATTCTATAAACTACTCCAACTTCACACATTTACTCTCCATGCAGATTGACTTCACAATAAAACCTCCTCATACAACCTGAGACACTACTCACAAGCCACACTGACTCTCATTACCCCTAGAACCAATCTCCTACCCATAAAACAAAGCTCTAACCTACCTTTGGGATGCCAACTCTATAAACTACTCCAACTCCACACATTTACTCTCCATGCAGATTGATTCACAATAAAGCCTCCTCATACAACCTGAGACACTACTCACAAGCCACATGGACTCTCATTACCCCTAGAACCAATCTCCACAGCACTGCACGTGCTTTGTCCTCTCAGGCACCTACTCTATGGCAAGCTCTCCGAATCAGCATTAAGGAAAATAACACATTCCAAATTCAGAATGCAGCTCAAAAAGCAGTTCTCCAACCAAGCCAAATGCTCCTACTTCAACACAGGACATATAATCTAACCTGTTTTCTGAGTCTCTTCTCCTCTCTCAAGATTCACTGAAGATTGACCCACTTTAGAAACTGATATATATATTGTACATTACACTTTGCTTGATTGTACATTGCACTGAACTTGTTCACTGGAATGTATATAAACAGTTTGTTTTTCTATGTAATTAGTCTGAACTACTCTTATTTTTTACATTTCTATATTTTTTGATTGTGAAATGTTTTGTATTTCACCCAGACTGAGGATAAAATTGGTCAGTATTGACCTGTGAACTAACCTGGTAAATAAATGTAAATAAATAAATTAATAAACCTTTTTGATATGAGTTAACCCTAACCTTACCCCTACCCCTAGCATAAACTTTACCTAAGAAAAGCCCTTCTGTAGTACTATCACTACACAAGGCATTCTAATGCTCAGTGCATACAACAGCACAGAGGCACAGCACTAAATATATCCCCTTCTCTATACTTTACTCTACCCTAACCCATAACTACTCACTCACTCACTCACTCAGAGACACACACACACACATGCACACACACACACACACACACACACACACACACACACACACACACACACACACACACACACACACACACACACACACACACACACACACACACACACACTCTCACTCCCACCCATAATGACAAAAAGTTTGTGATATCGGAAAGTTTTAGCATTAAAATCCCAAACTCACTACACACAGTTAATCTTACTTCTTTCACCATCTGCAGCATTCAACAAAGAGTGTGTTTGACCACTTTCTCAAATACTTCACTTTGTCGGTAACCAATTAATTTTGATTTCCCTTTTCCAGCTCAGTAGTATTCATCATACAATGTAGCCACTTCTCCCCACAAAGCAACATCTTAAGTGTAAACAAAATGATCTCTTTCTGTCTCTCTCTCAAGTAGCAATACTTAATAACTTGGTCACATTCCTTCTTAGCTTAAGATATGTCCCTTTAAATATTCACAATTAATAAACAATACTATATTATTATATATTGTTTAGTGACAGTAGCACAACAGCCAGCACATTCATCTTTGATGCCAGAAGACCAGAAGGCTGTGGGGCCTATTCCCACTCAATGTAATTTGATTGTTAGTACTACAGTAGAGCTTTTGGAGGTGCTGCACCCTGAGTGACTGTCCTCTGAATGAGACGTTTAACTGTAGTCCCATCTGCTTAAGTTGGTGGTAGCTCACATGGATGTAAAAGATCTCACAACACCTACTGAAAAAATATATTTATACAACCCACATATGCTATTTACATAACTTTACACTATTTCACAACTATTTCAATAGTTGCATGACAGTTATAATATTTACAATACTTACAATGTTTATAATTTTTGAATATATACATGGAGGGTGACATAACTCCTTCTCAATCAACCAAAATGCAACAAGTAATGTAATTAATTACTCCACACCCTTTTGTCAGAATGAAAATGTCCACAAAACTCAACCTTTTATTAAACAAAACTTCTCAATCTTTCACTCCAGATTTCCCATATCATCTAAAATATTCTTTTATCAGTGCTTTCCCTGCCACCAACATATTTCCTATAATAGTCATACAAAATCATATTTATGCTCACATCCTCTGCTTTTTGTACTTATAAGAATATTTTCTTATCATACCTAGTCCCAGACTTTCTTTATCCTTTCATGTCCTAAAAGCATGGTCAGTTATTTCTCTCTGACCACAGAATACACACAGCCTGGCATACATTCTCTTATATACTAAACTTCCTTTACAGGTAATTTGTTAATCATTAGTTTACGTAAAAAATCCTGCCACATCGAAACACACCCAAATCTTGACCCTCTTTCCCTATATCATCATCAACCAGTCCCTCACAAGGATTAATATAATAACAGTTACATATAACCTTATAATACCATTCTTTCCTATTTTTTCTAATTCTTCTGTATTTATTTTGCGTGATACTTTTCTGCTATACTTTGACTTCCTCATTCAAACCTTTTCCCTTTTTCCTACTGTCACTTTATCCCAATATACACCATCCATAACTTCAAATTGTTTTGCAATCGAGCTATTTTTTCCGATATTTTTATGGTTCGAAGTCTAGTATAAGTGCAAAGATGGCATGTACACAATTGGATGCATTAATCCTAAACCACCTCTTTCTTCTTCTTCCAGGTACAGAGTCCCCTCTTATAGGTTCATAGGTTCATAGGTGTTTACTTAATGAACACAAGGGCCTCTTTAAGCCTAGCCATGCATCCCAAATCTCTGACAAGTTCCAATACCCTTGATAAGTATAAGCGTGAGCCTGGGAGATAAGCCATTTACAGGTTACTTGCAGCCATTAGAGACATAGGTGCCAAACCAGGGATGAATTTCTGGTTTCCCAACCAATTGTCCAAGTTGCACTTGAATTGGGTTAGAGAGGACTCTGCTTCACATGGATGGGGAGCCTGTTCCATAGATGGGGTAGTGTCTGAGATACATACCTATCTTTCCAGCAGGTCCTATTTATATCACAGGCAAGGTTTAAGTCTTTAGAACATGTAATTTTAGTGCTGTTTGTTTTGTGGATATGCAGGAGGTCCATTAGAGTGGGGTCTAACAATGCCCTGTATGCCAGGCATAGATCACCTCTCAAAAGCCTGTAGGAGACAGAATACAGGGATAGGGCTTTGATGCAGTCTGCACAGGACTTTTTACTTACACTCTGTATTCTTTTAGTGAGGAACCTCTGTGGATGTTCCAACTGTTGGATATGCCTGGTTAGGTACATACCAAAAGGAGCATTGTACTCGATGAAAGGTCTGATGAATGCCGGATACAATGGAACAATGTCTTCCTTGAACTGAGATACCATACCTTTGTTAATAAGTTGTGCAACATAGAATGATTTCCTCACCACTGTAGACACTTGATGGTCAAAGGCTAGATTACTATCTATGTGTGACACTAAGTCCCTGGCTACTGGGTCAACTCTAAGGGGTGTGCTGTCAATATGATAGTTACCAGGGAAGGATGACTTCCCAAAGGATAGTATTATGGATTTCCTGGCATTTAGTTTTAGTCCATGGCTCTGACACCAGTTGTTTGTCTGTGTTAGCACCTCACTATCCATCCTCAGCTGTTTCATAATGAATGGTGAGCCATATTGATGGTGAATCACACACTCAAAACCATTCATTTGACAAAGCCACTTTTCCAACCATACTACCATGCATACCAACACATACAAACAGGCTGTTGGCTGGAAAAATACTTTATCTTCCACGTCCTCTAGGGTCTAGGTAGTCCTAAGGATCTATATTAGTCTTATATTACTTCTCCATATCTTTCGTGACCTTTATTCTGTACCTTCATTCTTGCGCTCCTTGTATCCAATACTGGACGACCATTGTGTTCATGCACTCAGCTCTCAATCAGAACTTCTGTCACAAACCCAGTCGACTTTTAGCCTAGTTGAAAACTGGCCTTACAAAGACCATCTTACAACCAAAAAACAAAAAACAAACTATTTACCCAAATTTCTCTTCTATCCATAAACTCCCCCTACTACAAAAATTAATGGATTACTTATATTCCCGACCAATAACTATACCTAACTCGGTACAATTATAATACTATAGGGAAACTTGTCTGAAACCTTAACCTAACCATAAAAAATATTATACAGAAATAAAAATAGTAACTAGAAAGAAAAAACCCTAAATAACTCTAAAAAGGGGCTCTACACCTCCAGCCAGGGTTTCTATTGCTCATTGCCACTATGTCTCTACCTCTATCTATATACCTATCTCTATACCAAAATATCTATTAGTAATCTGAGTCCAAATTTGCAGCTGCAACCTCCTAAGTAACTCAGATTGCTGTCATCCTCTATCAGTCCTGAATCATACTGTATCAATCTGGAATCAAATTTAATACTTTAAATATTTAAATTAAATACTTTTCATACCCATAATTAATAATATAATAATATACCCTTAATATACTACCTCAATAATCCCCAACACATCCCCCTCAATCCCTATACCCCTAACTTGTACCTTACACGGCTAACACACACACCTAAATGTACAAAACTCCAGCGGTGACTTAGCTGGTGAAGCCTAAATCCTCCCAAGCCAGTAGGTCCCTCCCAAGCCATCCAAGCCAGCTAACCTCAATATCCTCTATCAGCTCACCTCAAAGCAAGCTTAAACCCTATTTAACCCTATAACTGCTGTTACCTGACTACAGACCTAGTACCTAACTATTACTAGGACAAACCACATTTCCTAGCCTATCATGATCTTGTGTTATCTCTCTAATTTTAGTGAGCTTACCTAATTTTTATATTTTGTAAATAAGTAATAACATACAATGATACAAACATCACTCAGTACATTCTAAACCTATTGTGTAAATAACACTAAATCCATCCTTTTCATCTGTTCTTTATCTATCTATCTCTATATCTCTCTTTTTTTCTCTAGTGTTTTTTTGTGAGACTCATTTTGTGAGACCCAAGTATCTCTTATCATAGAATTTTTTTGTAATATAATATAAAAGATTTGTATACTACACCATTTCTAATAATAAATGTATAGTATTATTCTTCTCTTAGTCTTATTCTTTATTTTTCCTACTGAAATATAAAATATAAAAATATCTTCTAATTGCTTTGTTTATACTATGTTAATGTTTAAAATTATACTGTTATTGTCTTTGTTGTCTCTTTTTATGTTTGTGTAATTTGTTTTTGTTTACTCCCCGGCCCTCTGACTGAAAACATATATATATCCAGCTGGACTAGCCCGGTCAACAAATGTAAAATAAAATAAAATAAAATAAAAAATGGAGAGCATTTGTGTCAGTGTGAGATTCAATGACAGCTCCTAATTTGCAATCATCTGCAAATGTAGTCAGCCAGAGACCACTGACATTGGCCTTGACTTCTAAGAAGTAAATGCCAAAAAGGAGAGGTCCAAGGACTTATCCCTGAGGGACTCCACTTGTCAATGCCCTCTTTGTAGAGGTGGACTCCCCAATTCTAACTTCCTGGGTCCTGTCTGTGAGCCTATTGGCTATCTGCCAGGTGACATACGGGTTTGTACCTAACCTCTTGAGCTTGTCAGCAATGCCTGAGTGGGTAATGGGTCAAATGCCTTGGCCAGATCAAGGTAGGCAGTGTGAATGATTTTACCTTCATCCATTGCTTTGCTGACCTTCTCAAAGAAGTCCACCAGGTTGAGTAGACATGATCTGCCCTTGATGAAACCAAACTGGGTTGGGTCCAGTGTCTGGAGGTTTACTATATCTCTATAGATCATCTCCATGATAATTCTTTCCAAGGCTTTACATACAAGACTAGTCAGACTTATGGCTCTTTAGTTCCAGGGTCTGTAGATGGCCCAACCTTGTGCAGAGGAGTGGCTGTTGTCTTTCTCCATTCAACAGGCACGAAGTCTGTTTGGATGATACAGTTAAATAGTAATTCCAGAAGCCATGATAGGTTATGTTTCATGGTATTTAGAAGACACCCTGGGATATTGTCTGATCCTCATAAGACACTAAACACTAACTGTATTAATTTTATTTCTTTTTCACTTGGACACATACACACACACACACACACACATATATATATATATATATATATACACATGTATATATATGCATGTATATATGTATATATATATATATATATATATATATATATATATATATATATATATAAATTGATACACACACACTTCCTATATAACTTAACCTACCTAAAATAATGAAATTAATCAAATATACTTTCTTTTTAAATGATAACCTATGTGCTTCCCAGAAAGCCTTTTATTTTTCTAGCACCACCTCACACCATTTCTTTACTTCTTTGACTTTACCAAATACTATTCCAAGTACTTCAATTTTTTATAAAAAAAGCAAAAATCCTCAGTTTTAGTTACATTGCCTAAACTCTTACTTTTCTCTTTATTCAACTGTAATTTCAATTTTATTAAAGCATACCTCATTAATATTATCATGTTGTTCATCCTTTTATTTTCTGCAATAACTAAACCATCATGAATGTATGGTAAAAATTAGATATCTTAACATAACTCCATAATCTGTATACCCCTTCACCCAATGCTCACCTAATAACAAAAGCAACAGTATCCATCACTAAAGAAAATAATACGCTGCTCATAGGGCAGCCCTATCTTACACCTCTCTCTTTACATATACCTGCACAGTAAACAATCAATTAACCACCACTTTAAAGTTATTATCATATGTCATTTTTAATAACTTCATTAGTTTACCTTTAAGCCCATATTGCATCAAAATTTTCCATAAACATTTATGACTCATATGATGACCCTCCACTGGACCAGTAATCAAAGAGCCTCAATCCTCACCACTGGCAACAGTAAGGGATGTTCACTGAGATGATGACAGGTACACACACAGTATTTCCAGATGCATCTCTCTGCATCAAGTGCAATTTCCCTTAAGAGCACACAGAGCCTACAATCAGTCTGGGGTGGGTTTCTCCCTCTTTCTCCACATCCCCAAAAAGACTCCCCACTGGCATGGCCATATTGTTGAGATCTCAGCTGAGTGACCAAGCCAAGACCTCCAGCACCCTCTCTGTTCAACCAGTGGTTCATGTCCCTGCCCAAGTAGCAGACACACACACACTCTTTGAGGTTTGATTTACACACACACACTTACACACACACACACACACACACACACACACACACACACACACACACACCTGGGAAAGGCTGGCACAGGTTTACTGGCTATGTCCCCTTCTGCCCAGACTATAAGGTAGTTCTCACTGCCACCAGTCAGTCCTTATCAGCTACTTTAGGGCCCTTAACAATGGGTGCCCAATCTTACTGTGTAATATTAATACAAATGGTAGTTTAACCAAGTGCAAGGTTATTAGGAGTGGCCCACACAGTGTCACCAAATAAATATGCAAGTACTCTCAAAACTTAAAAGTCTCTACACAGATCAGCCACAATGAAAGGTTTAAATACATTTAATAATAATTAATAAAAGGACAAGACAGCATTAAATATATATTCACAGTGACCTCAGCGTTCAAAACCATAGGAAATATTTAAAATTACACAAATAAAGAAAAAAGTACAGTTTTGTACCTACCATAAATGTAGATGTTCGAAGATCCACATTGCTGCAGTCCTTACATATGGGGTAGTCCGCTGTCCTCGGTCGGCCCGAATACCAAAGTATTAGGCTGACGTTGGTCATGCAGATCTGACATCAGAGCGTCAGGGTATAAAAGCGCATGACCGACGTCATATCCTCAGTCTTTTCTTGCCCCAGATGTCAGAAGGCCCTAAAAAGAAAGGCCACAGCCAAAAACAGAATACCTCCCAAAAACATGCCCAACAACAACCACCACCCAAACTATATAACCCTGCAAACTACAGTGGGGAAGGAGGGAGGGTAAGCTGGACTGCAGCAATGTGGATCTTCGAACATCTACATTTATGGTAGGTACAAAACTGTACTATGTTCTTCATCTCACATTGCTGCAGTCCTTACATATGGGTAGAATCCCAAAGCAGAGGAAAGGGAGGATGGCCAAATCATAAAGCATTAGGGGCTGCTAAAATGCCCTGCAAAATAGCAGTGGCAAACCCAGCCCTAGACTTAGAATAGAGAGGAAGATGGTAATGTTTTGAAAAAGTATGTACTGAACTCCAAGTAGCTGCCTCCAAAATATCTTTTGTAGCTACCCCCCTTAGAAAGGCAGTAGACGTGGCAGTAGCTCTAGTGGAATGAGGTCTGATTCCAGCTGGAATCTCCTTACCATGATGGGAATAACAGAAAGAAATACAAAAACCAATCCATTTAGAAATAGTCTGTTTCGAAACAGGTTTTCCTTGAGAACCCAAAGCAAAAGAAACAAACAACTGCTGAGACTGCCTGAACCCCTTGGTTCTGCTCAAATAATAACGCAACTGCCTATGAACATCCAAAGTATGCAAAATCTTCTCCCCTTTGTTTTGAGGGTCTGCATAAAAGGTAGGTAAATGAATAGTTTGATTCAAGGCCACACTAGACACCACTTTAGGCATAAAGGAAGGATTAGTACGCAAAGATACCCTATCCTTATGAAAAATTAGGAAAGGTTCCACTGCCATAAGGGCCTGTAATTCAGAAACCCTTCTTGCAGAGGTAATGGCCAACAAAAAAGCAGTCTTCCATGACAAATACTTCAACTCGGCAGTAGCTGCAGGCTCAAAAGGTTGTAGAGTAAGTTTTTCCAACACAAAATTGAGATCCCAAGCAGGAGTAGGGGCTCTACGTGGGGGTCTTATATTCTTTGCCCCTCTAAGAAATTGCTTAAATAAAGGATGAGAGAATAAAGGAGGGTCACAGTCATAGTGAGCAGAAATGGCTGCAGCATGAACCTTTATGGAGGAGAAGGACAAACCCTTGTCCAATAATTCAGTAAGATATTGCAGAGAAACACTTAAATCAGGCTTGGAAACATCAAAGTCCTTCCCTTTGCTCCAAATAAAAAATCTCCTCCATTTATCAGCGTAAACTTTCCTTGTACTGGGCCTCCTGGCCTCCAAAATAACATTCAAAACTTGTTGAGGAAGCTGAGACCCTCCAGAGTCTAAAACAGAATATGCCAGGCTGTTAGATGCAGAGACTGAATCCTGACATTGAGAAAGTGATTGCCCTCCTGAGACAAAAGATGTGGAATCAAAGGTAGAGGCCATGGAGGCTCTCGTACTAAACTCCTCAGTAGTGGGTACCAGTGTTGTCGAGGCCAATCCGGCGATATCAGGATCATGGATGGCTTGTCTTGCCTGGCCTTTAAGAGTACCTTGGGTAGAAGAGGCAGAGGTGGAAAGGCATATACATGAAGATTGTTCCAACTGAATGATAGAGCGTCCACCTTCCAAGCTGTGGGATGAAACATTTTTGTGCAAAACTTTGGCAACTGGTAATTTAGTGGAGAAGCGAACAGATCTATGTCTGGAGTTCCCCATAACACTGTCAACTTTTGAAATACATGAGGATCCAATTTCCACTCGTGAGGATCCACTATTTGTCTGCTCAACACATCTGCTAAGGAGTTCTGTGCTCCTGGTAGGAACCTTGCCTGAAGATTGAGGTGTAAACTGAGAGCAGTCTCCCACAAAATCATTGCTTGCCTGCAAAGAGGGTACGAGTGAGTTCCCCCTTGCTTGTTGATGTACCACATGACAGTAGTGTTGTCTGTTTGAATCAACACCTGCCCTGGGTGAAGTAAATCCTTGAAAGCCATCAATGCAAATTGAACTGCTAACATCTCCTTCAAGTTGATATGCAAATGTTGAAGTCTGACAGGCCACGTGTCTTGCACCCATTTTCCATTGAGGTGTGCTCCCCAAGCCTTGTCCGAGGCATCTGTCATTAGAATCTGACTTGCATCTGGTCGGGTCACAGAGAGTCCCTTGTTTAGGTGACATTCCTGGGCCCACCACAAAAATTCCTTCTGAATGCAAGGAATCATCTGAATGACAGTGTCTAGATCTTGGCAGTGTTGTGTCCATACATTTTTGAGATACCATTGAAGCTTCCTCATATGCAGTTTGGCATTGGGAAGCACCAGAATACAAGATGCCATGAACCCCAAGGCTTGAAGGACTGTCCTTGCAGTCAGCCTGGACTGTAGAGACATTTGATGGAAATAAAGAGAAAGGTTTCTTTGTTTGTCCGGGGTCAAAAAGGCCATCTGAGAAGCTGTATTCAGTCTCACACCCAGAAAGCACATGTCCTGAGAGGGTACTAGACTGGACTTTGTTTCGTTCACAGAATACCCTAGGCATCCTAACACTACCATCACGTACTGTAGATGATGAAGAAGTTCGTCCTTGTCTTGTGCAATAATCAGGCAATCATCCAAATAAGGATAAATCTGTATTCCTCAACCTGAAAAAGGCTATCACTGGAGCCAGAACCTTTGTGAACACTCTGGGCGCAGTAGATAAGCCAAAGGGCAATGCAGAGAACTGATAATGTAAATTTCCAGCCCGCAGGTACCTCCTGCAACTGGGCCTGATAGGAACATGAAGATAAGCCTCTTTTAGATCCAGAGTTACCATCCAGTGATCTTTTCCCAGCAGGGGTAAAAGCTGTTGTAACGTCAGCATTTTGAACTTTGGAATGTCCAAATAAGTGTTGAGGATGGATAAGTCCAAAATCGGTCTCCACGTGTTCCCCTTCTTTGGCACTAGAAACAGGCGAGAATAAAATCCTAGACCCACCTCTGACAGAGGAACTGGCTGTATAGCTCCCATTTGAAGAAGCAAGGAAATCTGTTTGTGAGCCTCTATCCTTTGCCGAGGAGGAACGTCTGGCATGCCTTTGAAAGGAGGCAATGTATGGAAATAGAACTTGTAGCCTTGGTTTATAATGTCCAATACCCATTTGTCCTGGGTGATTAAAAGCCAGTTTTGCTTGAAAAGAGCTAGTTTTCCTCCCAAAGGAGCTGCCAGGCAAGAAGAATCTGGCAGCTGAAAATGCAGGTCATTGGGCCTGTTTTCGAAAGGACTGGCCCCTACCCTCACCAGCAGATTGAGCAGGCGAACTCCATGTTCTGGGCCTGAAGGTACTCTGAGCCCTGCCCCTACCACGCCTAGATCTACCCCTAGACTGAGAATCAGAAGAAGGGTACGTCCACCCCTTAGTAGGCCAATTTCTACTAAACTTTGGAGGTTGCACCTGCAAAAAATCTTTAACAGTCTGCATGGACTTAGCCTTGTCTTCCATTTTCTTCAAAACAGACTCCACAGGGGGACCAAACAAAACTTCAGACTGTAAAGGGGCATCCAGAATTCTAGTTTTAACATGCTCGGATAAATTCTGATCCTTAAGCCAGGCATGCCTACGAAGAACTGAACCAGTGGCAGCCACCCTAGAAGAAGCCTGTAAAGCATCAAAACCACACTGCAAAGAATGCTTTCCCACCTGTTCAGATACATGTACCAAATCTTGCAATTCTTTACACTCTATGCCCTCTGCCAAAGCATCCACTTTAGATTTCAGCTGAGAAAGGAGGAAATTCTGATACTTCAACATATGAAACTGGCAATTTAAAGCCCTCATTGCTAAAGTAGAAGATGTGTACACCTTCTTACCCCATCTGTCCAAAGCTCTAGCTTCCTTATCTAGAGGAACCGGATTCTTTACAACAGAGGCTCTAACACCCTTAGGCCCCTGACTAACAGTTTCTGGATCCGCCCTAGGACTCTTATACAGATATTTATGAGCCTTAGGCACCCTATAATACCTGTCCGGTTTAACTGGTGCAGGGGGCAAAGAATCTGGATTAAGGGAAGCCTCGAAAAACATCCTGAACAACATCCAAAACAGGAGGTATAGCCAAGGGTCTATGCTGTGGTAAAAACAAGAACTCCCTAAGCCTCTTTCGTGAATCAGAGAAATCCTGTCCTTCCCACTTAAAATGCTCCCTCATGGAGTGTAGAGTTTCTGAAAATGAAAAATCCTCTGGAGGAGAAGCAGAAGGAGTGGAATCCTCTGCATCAGAATCAGAATAAGGGAGTAAATCCTGAATGTCTTCAGCCGAAGACTCTGAATCATCTGAGGCCTGGTCCAAACTTTCCAACTCTGGCTCCACCCTGGGCCTCTTATCAGGAGGGGGCATAGAACCTCTAATTAAAGTAATCAAATCTTCTGCCATTTTCAGCATGTGCTTTTTAGGCACAGACCCTGAAGCACCAGGACTGACAACAGAGGAAGGCAAAACAGACCTGCCCTTAGAAGGAGCCTTAGGAATAGAAGCAGAAGGCCTAACCACCTTAGGCATAGAAGGGAGAACAGAAACCTGAGAGGCCCCTTCAGCCTGACCTGACTCCTGTGATGCTACATCTTGTAAAATCAAAGTTTCACCCTGAGACTCAACAGAAACTTCAGCCGGATCCACCTGTTCCACTGTAGCTTCTAAAGGACCGGCGTTCAAACGGACAAATCATCTTGCCTAGGCTTCAAAGATTTGTCTTTACGCTTCCGGAGGATCCGACGGCATATTATAATTACACCTCTTGCCAAAGACTAACCTAGCGCAATCTAACCTTCGTTTAATGGTGCGCTTATTAAACCTAGCACAAAACCTACACCCGACTACGCGTGCTCGTCCCAAACAAGGAATACAAAGGAATGATAATCTCTATGCGGTATCTGTTTCCCACAAGAAATACAATTATTCACTTTTCTGACATCCAGAAATAACTGAGGCAAGAAAAAACAAAAATATTCCCCAACGGGGTACTTAGCCCAACTTGGTATCGGTCTGAAACTCCGAATACGAAAAATTTCAGAACGCCGAACGGCACTTGCAACACTGCTTCTGCATCGGACCATGCGGCAAAAAAGACTGAGGATATGACGTCGGTCATGCGCTTTTATACCCTGACGCTCTGATGTCAGATCTGAGCACCCATGACCGACGTCAGCCTAATACTTTGGTATTCGGGCCGACCGAGGACAGCGGACTACCCCATATGTAAGGACTGCAGCAATGTGAGATGAAGAACATCATCTAAACTAAGCTTTACTATATTCCTGAATGAATATAAGAGAATTATAAAATTCCCTAGAAACTTACTTTATTAGAGCAAGGCAGATGTTGTGGTGAATAGTTCTTGTCAGGTCCAAGACTGAACACAGACTGTCTGACTAAGACACTTCTCAAATTAATATCTAAAATATCACTGCTGGGATAGCTTACAGAATGACATCATTTCTGGTCATCTGACATCTAGTCCCCAGGCCAAACCTCCCACTGCTAGAAGCTGGCAGCATTTAACATCTACCTGTAAAAATATACAGACAAGGGCTTTTCCCTCAGATCTTTGGCAGATGCTGGAAGTCATAAAGCAATTGCATTCCTTCATGCATCAAACTGAGCAATTAGTTCACTCCAAGGACAATACAGAAAGCTTCCTAGCACAGACTCTGTGCCTCTAGCTGCATTGAAAACTTGGTAGTGTAGCATATAAAGTAATTTAATTTCAGATATTTTTTCTAAAGTTTGCTGGACTGAGGTTAACCCCCTGTATCCCAGTTTCCACTGTTAAAATATATGCATTTAAACAGTTACAATAGTGCATGTACATTTCTGTTCTCTTCCAGTAAGGCACACTGTGGATACATTTTAAACACATCACTTTTACAAATACCTTTTCAACACAGACACCTGTACAGAGCAGTTTGATATATATATGACATACAGTTCTAATACATTTGTAACACAAGTATCTTACATAAATTAGTTTGATATTCACAAATGACATATAATTATTTACAAAATTCCAGATAGCTGTGCTGGCAATATCTCCTTTCATCACAACTCACATAATCAAATGTCTTGCTTATGTCTCCCACCATTAGCTTAGCAACACTCCCTCCATATAGCATGTCATCAACCACCTCCTTAACCACAAGTAATAATTCATGATGGCTACCTTTCAGTTCATACATACTAGATAATCACACTACTTCATGATAACCTTCTCAAACCTCATTTGCGATACTGTCATTAATATTTGCAATATTATTCAATATATTCAGCATTATGCAATATAATTGGCCTCCTTTTTATATATTTTTTTATTTTTTCTCTCATCTTTCCATATCATTTTGTCTCTTATTTCATTAGCCACAATTCCACCCATAGATATATAATTCTGTACTTTCTAAATATAATCCACCATTGGCCCAGGTCTTACAAAAAAACTCCCATAGTATAATGTTCCTTTCAAAACTGTACAATTTCTTGATTCGTTTCACCTATCTGCAAACATTTTCTGAAAGTATTTTTACCCTTTTTACTTCTATTACATTTTTCTCCCACTTCAATCTAATTACATAAGTGAACTGAAAACCTGTGATCTTTATACCTTTGTCTTTTACTGTAAGATGCCCAGACATAAAAAAATAGTCTATGTTTTCAGAAATCCTCTTGTATAAGCAACATGTCTTGTATTCCATAGTCTTAAGTCATCCCACTTCATTACTTCCTGCAATTTTTTTAACACCATGAGTCACTTGTTTTCTTATTATTCCTCAAATCACAGTTAAGATCTCTCATTATAATAATGCTTATTTTTAACTATAACATGAGGTATTCGTTTTTCAAATAACTCTTCCCTTTCCTTATCAGTACATGCATAAACCCATATTAGTCTGAATACATTGTTTTGCTTTCTGATATTTACCAGAGTTATTCTTCTAGTGTAAACAATGTGAATGTATAATAGTTTCACTTTATCATTAAACAAAAATATCATTGTCATTTCCTAAAATGTATACAATTTTGTATCTCCATACTTTTTCATCTTGCCTTCTTTCTTCAAGGGGTATCAACATTATGTTCCCTTCTTACATGTCTCAACGGAAATTTGAATTTCATATAGTGAAGACCATATGTTTGACTTTCCAAAAACTCAAATGAAACTAAACAAAAATCTCCATTTTTGCAGGGATGTGACAAGCCTCTCTGCACCCCCCATATGGTGGGACATGCTACCCACACTCCCCTACAAGTCTGAGATCACACTACAATCTCCATATAAATACTTTCAGTTTTCAGAAAGTTGCAGATATGGTCTCGACCATATGAAGTTTAAGTTTCCAAAAATGCATTAATCTGACATAAACCTATATATATATATATATATATATATATATATATATATATATATGAGTCTACTACACATGATCGAAATTTCATTTGACTGAAATTCATTTGACTGAGACCATAACATCGAAAATTCAAAATACTGAAAACTCACTTGACTGAAACTCATAAGACTAAAACCTTAACACTGCTAAATTTCAACATACTAAATTGTAAACTATAGACATGCGCACATACAATACCAATGACTAACCCTTTCCAGAACTTAAAAACTACTTACACACCCTCTTAACAGAAACTGGATGATATAAAACCAAACTAGGTTAATGATATATATATTATAAACTACTTGTAGACATTTTCTCCCAAAGTCTCTACGGAAAGAGATTGTAATGCCCAGGCAGACCTGGTAAGCTGACTCATCTCCTGGTTCCTCCTTCTCAAGCAAATCTAGCAATTTGTTGTTCTGCATTCCTCCATCCCCAACTCTGTTACTACAATACTTCCCTGCACAGAATCCTTCTGAAAAGCAAGTAAATGCTGCTTATTTGAATCATCTAGTGCGATGACAATCAGCTCCCGATGTCTCCACAACAGCATCTGCTACCTTATCCATCATGATCTCCTTTTGTTTGGCATCCTACTCTATATTTTCATATGATTTACACTGCTCTCCTCCATGTTGATAGATCTACTAGCCTCCATCTTGGAGTTCTTCCTAGTATTAGTAACAGCTCTCTCACACCATCTAGTGCTGAAAAAGAGTAAGGGGAGGTTCACCAATGCTCTGACCAAATTTCCCTAGTAGTATATTACCTCAGTTCTCCTCTGAAGAGAAGTCATTAGTCTAGTGGGATTAATCTGGTCAACAACGGATAAATTAAATATTATTTCTTTTTTTAGTTTACCAGGTCTTTCTGGGCATTAGAACTCCTCTTTAGTTGAGGCTTGGACAGAAAAGTTCCACTATTAGTTTGTAATATACAGGCTCATGAGTGGGTCGCTGATCATAACCAGCTTATGTGTTTGAGACATAGATGTCAAGAAATTCACCCCACGAGTGACATTCACCTTGAGACCCAATCATAATTCTTTGTTGTGCATGTAACTTTATCTGCTCCATGTACTACTAGTTAAGAAGGAAAAACAATGTTGCAAGTTTTTTTTTTGCCAGGTTTCAAAGCTGTAAAGCACTGAGTGAACTATGTCAGAAAGACAGTGTAAGACATTCTGTTGTGTTACTAAAAGTTACAGACACATTACCACCACAGTTTTTTATTCTTCCACTGTCAGTTGCTGGCCAGTACTGGCCTAGCACGATATCCAGTTTTAACAACTGAAGCAGGGGGTACTTAATATTAACATGAGATGAGGGAGAGAAATGAGGTAGAAAGGGATGGATTTTTTAGTGGAGTTGGTTCAGGAGGGAGTTAGTAAGTGTCAGGCTGAGGAAGTAGATGCAGTAAGTAGATGAGCACTGCAGAAGGAAGTATAAGCTGTAGTGATTGGGAAGAATGGCACAGGAGTTATGTAGTAGGGGAACAGGTGCATTCCCATTTTGAAAATAGGTGAGACTGCTGAAGAGATTTGAAATTAGAGTGGCTTTGGATATTACAAAAGGAGGCAGGAAGAGAATTCCAGAGTTTAGCTAGAAAGCAAGTTAGTAGTAGGTGTCCTGGGGGTTGAAGAGGTTTATAAATTTTTAGAAGATTGTGGTTTTCGGATCTAAGTGGGTGGTTGAGAATGTATGGGGTTAGGGAGGTGGAAAGACAGGGACAGCTAGAAAGACAGCTAGAAAGCTGAAATATAAGTTTATGGGCAACAGTAAGTTTAAGAAGTTTGAGGTAGTTAGGGAGTTCAAGCCATTCAGAGAGTGCAGAGAAAGGCAGTGGTGAGATGTGTTTCTGGAGTTGGTGGTGAACTTGGAGATCTTATTATAGCAGGTTTCCAGCTTGCCCTGTAAGCCAAGCTGAAGATTAGTAAATAAGGGAGCACCATACATGAGAGAGGGTAGAAGGTAAGTAGAGGTAAGGGTTCATCTAGTAGAGGAAGAGAGCTACCGATTGTGTCTGTACAGGAGACCTAGTTTCTGGTTGTTTTTTTTTTTTTTTATGTTGGTTTGAATGTGTATATCAAATTTTAAATTTTCATCGATTATGACACCTAACAGTTTGGTATGTGACACTATTTCAATGGGGGTGGTATTCTGAGCAGTTACTGTAAAGGTGTTTTGTCTATGTTGGTATTTTTGGATGGGGAGAAGAGCATTAACTTTGTTTTATTGACATTTAAGGTGAGGTGATTTCTATGCATCCAAGATTCGGTAGTGGAGAAGACTAACTGAGTTTTGTGAAGAAGGTCAGAGCAGATAATAGTTGCATTGTCAGCATATTGGATAAGTGTGGTATCAGAGAGAGAGTGGTGGAAGTTATTTATGAAAATATTGAAGAGAAGGGGGCCAACCACAGAACCCTGGGGAACACCAGTTGAGGTGTGCAGAAATGAGGAGAATGAGTTGTTCCATTTTATGGCTTGCTGTCTTTCAGAGAGGTAGCTAGTGAGTTAGGCCATAGTTGGAGGGGAAAGGTTAAGAGATGAGAGTTGGGATAAGAGTAAGGGGTGGGAAATAGTATCAAAGGGTTTGGAGAGGTCAAGGAACAGAGTAGAGATGATTTTACCAGAGTCGCTTGCAAGGTTGATGGAGTCTAGAAAGGAGGGAAGGGCAGTAATGGTACTACGCCCGGGATGGAAGCCAAGCTGTGTTGGGGTTAGCAGGTTGTTTTGGGTCACATATGATATCATTTGGGATTGAATACATTTCTCCATGATTTTTGATAGTGGGGAAAGGATGGCTATGGGCTGAAAGTTAGATGTGTCTGTGTTTTTGCCTCCTTTATGGAGTGGGATGATGTAAGCATGTTTCCAGAGGCAGGGGAAGAGTGATTCTTGGATGGATCTGTTTATTAAGATAAAAATGGGGTAGGCTATGCTATCTGCAGATAGTTTGAGGAAAGATGCAGGTAAGTTATCAGGGGCAGGGGAGCATGGTTTCAGTTGAAGAGTTTTTTTTTTTATTTTGTTTGTACAGACTGGAGAGAAGTTAGAATTTGGGGTGAGGGAAGTCAGATTGGAAGGAGATGGAGGGGGATTGGTTAGTGAGGAGGGGGACGAAGAGGAGTGAGAGAAGGGGGTAGTAAGTTTAGTGATGGAGTCAATGAAGAAGTTGTTGAAAAGTGAGGCAATTTCTAGGTCTGTTTATATAGGTTTGGGCTTGGGTTATCTTTGTTGCCAGGGTGGAGGAGGGTGGAGATGGAGCTCCAGAATTTTCTAGAGTTGGATAAGAGTTCTGATTGTAGTTTGCTGTAGTATGAGTTCCGATCCTTATTTATTCATTTTTTTACAGTGTTACAAAGTTATTTAACTTCAGTTAGGACAGAGGGTGATTTGTTTTTCTGGTACAGTTTCCATTTCTTATCTCTTAGGTTAAGAAGGTATAGGAAAGTGCTGTTGAAGTATTCAACAGCATTAACAAGAGGCAAAGTTTTTAAGGATGACCAATCTGTTACTTTGAGACAGTCTATGAATGTTTGTGGGTTGAAACTGGAGAGATTTCGAGATTTAATATAGTGGTGATGTTTTGAGTGGGACAGGAGTGCCAGTCAGAAATACAGGCTGGTGGCCACTGAGGGAGTCAGGAAGGATGCCAGTATCTGAAATTAGGTTTGGGTGGGACACTAAGATCCAGTCAATAATTGTACCGGTGGTACCATCTTTGTTTAATCTGGTGGGAGAGTTTATTAGTTGGATGTAGTTGTTGAAGTTGATATTTAAAGAAGGGAATGTAGAGTTAATTGTTGTCCAGGTGATGTTAACATCACCTAGAATAAATGTTTCATTTTTGATGTTAGTTGAAAACCAAGAGAGTATATTTTCAAGTATAGGGATGTTATTGCCTGGGGGAATATACAGGGAAGCTATGCAAATTAATTTGTGTTTGTTAAGTTTGAGGAGGGCAATAGATAGTTCAGAATTGGTGAATTTGGGAATAGAACTGGTATAGGGAGTAACAGTGTAGGAGCTGGAGTACAGTATTGCTACTCCACCACCTTTTCTGTTGGGTCTATCAGAGCATAACATTTGGTAGCCTGGTGGGAATATTTCATTATCTTTTATACTTGGTTTAAGCCACGTCTCAGTGATGGCAACAATGTCAGGCTGATTGTGGGGCAGCCAGGCATGGAGGATTGGGATTTTATTTCTGAGGCTTTGGGCATTAATTGAAATGAAACAAAAACTTTTGGGGGTGGGGAATGTGGTAAGTGAGGATTAGAGCTGGGTGGGGTGTTGGTAGGGCCAGGGTTGGGGCAAATGTCACCGGAGAGAGAGACTTTGTCAAGAATGAGAGTAATACAGTATGAAATAGAAGATGAGAGTGAGTGGTAGTATGCGGTGAATTTAGTGGGATGTGGAGAGAGAGGGACAGGGGGATAGGGCAGTATGGGTAAGACTGTAAATTTAAATTGGAGGACTGTGTTAGAGGAGTAGAGGTCATGGGCTATACAGGAGAAGGAGGCTTGGGAAGTATGGATGAAGGTAGATGTATAATGTGAAGCTAAGGTGGGTGACATGTTAGGGAGGTAGGTAAGATAGGAGAGAGTTATAAGTAGAGTAGAGATTAGTATTAGGCTGATATACAAATGCATGGATCTCGCCATACCCAATAGAACCAAGATGCTCTCCTCCAAAAATAGGAAGCCAATCTGGTGGTCCCCTGTCATAAACAAACTGTACAGCAGAAGGAGGAAACTGATGCGGAATAAGGTGAAGTCCCAAGACTGGAAAAACTCCCTTATCAGCCTCAACAAAAAGTTGAAATCCCTCATCAAATCCTCTAAAGCTAGCTATGAAAACAAAAATTGTGGCAGATAGTAAAGACAACCACAAAGCCTTTTATAGTTATGTAAAGAATTTCCATGGTAATACCCAGATTTGCTCTGAGATACTGCACAATGGCACCTCCTATACTGAGCCAACAGATATTGCCAATATACTGGTCAGCAGATTCAGTGCCAACTTTACCTCTCTCTCCCATTCCAAAGAACCTATCGCATTAACAGTAGATTGCCAGGCACCCAGTATTACTGCTGCACAGGTTAAAACAGCTCTGTCCAAGGCCAAGAATACAGCTTCTATGGGACCTGACAATATCCCTGGCTGTGTTCTACATGAACTACAGAGTGAACTGTCACCTCACCTGTGTGCCCTGTTCAATCACAGCTTCTCCTCAGGCTTTGTCCCTACCAAATGGCGCACTGCTACAGTCATCCCTCTCTACAAAGGAGGAACGACTACACACCCTGGGAACTATCGCCCCATTAGCCCAATGAGTCCGATATGCAAAGCTATGGAACGCATCATCATGGACCTAATAAACAAGGATATAGGGAATCTCCAAACTCTGTATCCCACACAGTTTGGTTTTGTGAAGGTTAGACCGTGCTTGCTCAACTTGGTCAACTTCTTTGAGTCAGTCACCAGAGCTGTGGATGATGACAAGGTGGTTCACACAGCCTACCTTGATCTGGCCAAGGCCTTTGATACCATTCCGGACTCAGGAATCATAGAAAAACTCAGTAAGCTAGGCATCAACCCCTATATCACTAGGTGGGTTGCAAACTGGCTCACAGATAGAACCCACAGTGTGAAAGTAGCTGACTCCAAGGCAGATTGCCGACCAGTCATGAGTGGAGTCCCACAGGGTTCAGTCCTGGGTCCTCCCCTATTTGGTATCTATGTCTCTGAAGTCCAGACCAACACGAAGGGACTCTGGCTGACAAAGTTCTCAGACGATTGCAAGTTGGGAGCTATTATTAACTCCACAAGTGATGTTGACATCCTACAGAAAGGCCTCACTGTGGCCAACGACTGGTGTCAGAACCATGGCCTTAAGCTCACTGCCAAAAAATGTGACATTCCCTTTGGGAAAAACCCAGATACCATGAATTACCACATCAATGGTAGTCCACTGAACACAGAAGGTGTTATAAGAGATCTGGGAACACAGGTTGACAGCAACCTCCCTTTTGACCACCACATTGCCACTGTGGTCAGAAAGTCCTTCTACATGGCACATCTCATTACTAAGGGTTTTGCATCCAGGAAGAAAGAGGTGATTGTCTCCCTCTACTCTTCCCTCATTAGGCCAATCATTGAGTACAATGCCCTATTTGGCATGTACCTCACTAGACACCTGCAGCAACTGGAGGGGCCGCAAATATACCTCACAAAGAGGATTCTAGGCCTTAAACACTCATCCTATATGGACAGACTCTAAAAACTCCCACTATTCTCTGTCTCATATCGCCTACTTAGAGGCGATCTCTGTTTGACTTACAAAGTCATGTCTGACCCAGCACTGTTAGAAATGCTACATCTAAAGAAATCCCAATCCCTCCCCAGCAAACACTCCCGAGACCTCAACCTCATTACCACAATCAACAGAACGTGCTGGAGGGACAGGTTTATAACCCAGAGACTGCCCATACTATGGAACAGACTTCCCATAAATGTCAAATAGACAACCTACTGGCCCTCTTCAAGAGAAATCTTGATGAGTGGATGGGAAGTAGAAAATTCACCCCAGGGATCACTCCAGTGGCTCAACTTTACAGAGGCACTGGGAACAAAGGTCGGGTGGCAGGATGCCAGGGTAATCCTATTGGCTAGGCTTGTAAAGACTCCAGGGCCATTAGCCTAGTACACACCTATGAACCTATGAGAGAGTAGGTTGCAGTGTGGGTCATGATGTGTGTGGGATTAGTTGTGGTAGGCAGGTAAGGGAAATGGAGTTCTACTGGCTGATTGGGTGTGGTAGGGATGGGAAGAGTTATGGAGAGGATAAATATAGAAGTACTGGGGGTGGGTGGGAAACAGGGGCAGGGTAGGGGAGCAAAGTGAGCCTGAGCAAGGGCAAATGGAGTGGGGCTGCACCGACAGCAGTGAATCCCTGTGTGAAACAAAAACAATCAGTGAGATTGTTAGCTTTGCAATCGTTGTTATTTTGTATTTATTACGGCCACAGTTACAGCTCAAAGCTCTAGTAGGTGAGTAAAGTGCTAACACTTTATTTATTTATTTATTTATTTAGACATGCTACTGGTCAAAGGAAACAAAATTAACAAGACTAGAGGCTTAGAAATTCAATCCTTGGGAACCCCTAAGCACTAGGTAAACCTAGATGGATTAGCAAGGGTAGGGGTGGTAGTATGCTTGGTGGTGCCTAGGGGATGAAGAAGGTTTTAGCTGGAGGATTAAACAGCCAGGAGAGTAACTACACAGTGATGTCCAACAGCTGAAAGGCAGGTCGCCAGTTTCGAACATAATAAATAAATCATCGGTACAGCATAATGTGTTACAACTGTATGTATTTATCTCATGGATGTTTATACATTTCTAACATGCATATTTTATTCATAGCACAATAGCACATATCCTGTACATAGTAAAATATTTTTTTTTATTAATTGTGTGTATATAGTATATAGTCTGACTATAACATACAAACCAAAAATACAAATTTTTGTTACTTTTTGCAACTAAGAAACAGTTATTTCTATTGCAAATTGATTATACAATGACTAGTTATACAGTCACTTGTAGTCTTCCTTACTTCTGTGTCCAGGTCATAGCTGTAAAGGGTCAGTAAGACAGCTTACTTCCCAGTAAACAAATTTAAAATAAAATAAATATGCTTAAGATAGCAAAATAACAGCACAGTACATGGCAAAATAATAGCATGATGCATTGGCATAACGTACCAGATTACAATATGCATGTAACAGCAATATGACATGATACATTATTTGAAATATTAAAATAAGAGTAAGACAGAGAAGCAGTAATAGTAGATTATATTCCTGTCACACAGTTTGTATAATCATAAAGAGTTATAATGGTCAGTTATAGATGACCAGTAGATTAGCTGTGAAACTAGTTAGTTGTTGCTGTGACTCAGGAAGATTGTATGTTTACCAATACATTACTAAGCAGTACAGATATTCAGTAGTAAAATAATAGTTTGGAGAAATATGATAGAAATAAAATATCTATCTATCTATATATATATATATATATATATATATATATATATATATATAGTATATGTTATGTACATGAGCTATGATTAGTCATAGACTTGATGTTCTGAAAGACAGATTGACTACCTGTGGAAGTAAAGTGGTATAAAAAGTGGTTGAAATGTATAGTAGGTTAACCAGAGATGAGCAGACAGATCCAGGAGTCTTTCAGGAATTATTGAAGCTCAGCTTTGAATGTGTGAAGTTACTATTATGTTTGAATGACATGAAGATGGGATTTTAGATTTTAGCAATGTAACTGGAGAATAAGGCATTAGCAGCTGAGTTGTGTGACTTAGGTGTTGTGAAGAATAGTTTATATTTTCAGCAGAGGATTCTGGCAAGAAAATATGGTTAAATTATATTGTTTAAGGCTGAGCATTTTCTGGTTTGTGGACTATGCTGTGAGTTATAATTAATTTAGAGTAAGTGAGGTAGTGGGGTAGTACAGGGCAATTTAGGTGTTTATGGGCTGCAGAGTAGTGGTAACTGTGTGACTGGTTAGCAGCAAATTTTGCTACTTTATCATAGAATTGTTTTTTTTCTGATTCCTTTGAGATTGGTAACCCCCCCCCCAAAAAAAAAAATGTCTTTGAAGAGAAGCAGTCAGTGGAAGCTGCTGCTTGATGTTAGATGAACAGGAATAACCAAAGGGGAAGAAAACCCAGTGGCAAGCAGTTCTCTATGTTTTTTCTTGTTGCAGCTAATAAAGTATAAATATTGTGAACTAATATTAAGCTCACACAAGATAGAACTATCTATTGTTAGGTAACAACACTGTTAATATGGTTTCATTTTTCTTCATAATATTATCTTTATCATGAGTATATCATCATCATTAGAACCTCCAATTGTTACAAACATGTTAAACGTCACAGTAAATTGACTTTATACAGTGCATATCCAGAAATACTGAAATAAATTCAAAGACATATAACAATGCATCATCAAATACATTTTAACAATCATAACATAAACCTTTTGACCAGCTATTGACATACTACAGAAAGATTTTATAATATGATACAGCTTTACTTTGTATTTATAGGTCGTATTCAAACACTAACAATTTATATGTTCAAAGGAACTGCACCTGTCACTCGAATAGCTAAGCCAATGAAACTTAAAATATTTAATATTCTACACTGTTACCATTAGTCTTCATGGTTACATGAGTGATTCAAACTTAATTCAAAATGTATCATCTGTAGTGCCTAACTATGGGTGTTCATCAAGTATACTGTTTCTCTAATTCACAAAGAATCTGTTACAATATTTGCATCATAATAATTAATGATTTCATTGCCCCCTTTTAAAGTAATGCACTCTTATCTGTAATCAGTCTTCAGTTTGAATGATTCAAGAGAAATACACAGTGCTCAGTTACTGTAACCTAACAGTGAAACACAGAAATATGCCTTCTCTCAATTACACTCAGTGCTAAATTTCATTATAGACATACCTCCAACCATGCATACATAATCAGGCAGCTAATAAAATTTCCAAATCAATCTTGCATTTCCTTTGAATTCCTCAATGACATTCAGTGTGGTTGGAAGAGTCACCTGGATTAGCACTTCCCATATACTCAATCTCTATTAACTCTCAAGGTACTTATAGTGGCAACTCCTTTAATTTTGCCTTTTTTCCTTTCAGCATTTGGAAACAACAATATACCTTCTGGTGAATAAACCTCCAACACAGATGGAAAGGATAACTTATACTTTAATTGCATCTCTCTCACTCTCTGATAGCATTGCATAAAATGCAATATGTGGTGAAAAGTTGCATCCAAATTGTGATTCGTATACACCATTCATACCTTTCAACCTCTAAGACTGAGAAGTCTGGACAAAGTCATATATTATGGGGGAAAAAGGCAGTGGCGGCTTCTAACTTCAAATCAAAGGGGGGCTGCAGGGGACAGTTGAATGGGTGGGGCCAATTGGGAAGAGGTGTGACCAACCAGAAAGGGGCGGAGCTATGCTCAAAATCACAAAAACTGGGACTTTAATTAAATACACTGCACTGGATGCCAAACCATCACTATGAGAGTCCAATCAAGACAAAATGAAGTATTGAAGAAAAAATATTTCAATGCATTGGCTACATGATAGCTTACTTAATATCTAGATGGAAACAAAAAGGTTGTGAAGCATGAAAAAATAAATTACTTTTTAAATACATTACTGGAATGCCAGTCAAAATCAAGTATAAGAAAAACAAGCAGCACTCAACTCAAACCACTTCTCCTTGCATTGCAGTTCTAATTATAATTTATATTCAACTTTATGAAAGTACCAAGTAACATGCTGAAAGCAGCAATCTCTGTGATACCCCCACTTGTAAAAATGTTTCTTATCCAAAAAAGACCTGCTGCCTGACAACAACTATCTACTTATTTCATGGGGAAAACATGATCAAAGTAAAAAATGAACAGCAAACAAGAAACAAGGTCAAGATAAATTGCTTAAAGGATTACTGCACAGGTTATGGACCACACATGATAGATTGGCATTCTGTTTAGTTTACAGGTAAAGCCAGAAAAGATGACTGCAAGTCTCCAACAAATGTAATGAGCTTCTGAAAATACTGTAATCCTGTCCTTTATTACAAATATTGTCATATGTATTTCAATACCTAAGGCTTATACGTTATCTAGTTATATAAGTATTCTCTGCATGGCAACAACAAAAAGGCTTTCAACGTTGATAATTTAACATAGAGCGTACTTGCATCTTACAATCTCAGACAAGCTTAGCTGATGGTCATTAAAGCATTGCTACTTAAACACAGAGCAACAGGCAGTGCAACAACATGCATTTTCTGAATAATAAGAAGCCTAAATCAACAGTATAAATATATGACAGAAAACCAGAGCATTCTGCAAAATTAAGGACAGATGAAAAGCCACTGTAGTAATTGGGTCTACTCTGCATACTTACACTGGATAACTGCTCCTTGCCTTGCTTGGACAAATCCAGAGTCACCAAATGGGGAGTGAGTTGCAACAAGCATGTCATAATTTGAAATGCCTCTGGCTGATGGTGATGGCCCTGACATATCTGTCATACCTCTCAACCTCAGAGCAAGAAATCTGGACAAAGCCATAAATAGAAGTGGGACAAAAGCTCAAAAATAAGGACAATTTTTAAATATTGCTCTTATAAACTTAGAAAGATAATAGAATAGTAGGTCTTGCATTAGTATGACGTTTCTGAAAGGTATGAAATCTGAAACTCAAATGTCTGTCATTATTTTCTAACTTAAATCTTTAATGATTTGCCACTAATTTGGCAGAAAACCACACTTTTATGAAAAACAGGCATAAAATGTGATGCAAAAATATAAAATAAACACACAATACAGCTGGGAACCTGTCAGAAAAGGGACACTTTTTAATATTAGTACTGTTAAGCTGAGCAGCTGACAAAATAAGAGAATCTACATGCATTTCTGAAATAAAAGTAATCTACAACTCTGATCATTACAATTATTTCTTAATTGTAAACCCTCCACATTTTCTTCCAAAATTGCCATTTTGTAGAGGGATTATTAAGGGGAGAGCAACATTTGAGAGGTATGGATATACCTAATTCTATAAAGTGATTTATTTGCGCATACCTCTCAACCTCTTATTGCAGGAAATCTGGACAAGGCCAAATATATTGGGGGAACATACAGACAGTACTAAAAATTGCTGTTGTATAAACTTAGTTGATAGAATAACAGGTCTTGCTTTAGCATGCATTTTTCTGAAGAGTATGAAGTCTGAAACTCAATGCCTGTCATTATTTAGTGACTTCATTCCTAAATGATTTGCCAGAAAAACCACAAATTTTATGAGGAACAAACCAAAAATAAGAAGCAAAAATCTATTAATTCTGTGAAAATCTGGACAGTTGAGAGGTATAGTTCAGCCGGGGCTGTCTTTGAGTTTGTCGTCCCCCCCCCTTCACAAAATCATGGTCAAATGGGGCCTCCCTCCTTCAGCCATTCTAATGTCCCATTACTTGGCTATTTCACCCCATTTACCATAAACACTGTAATGCACATACTGCTTTACTCCTACAATGGTTTGGATTTCGTGCTTTGGAACCCAGGACCCTGTGCAAGTTTTATTTTATATTTTGCAGCACAAACACTAATAGACATCTGCTAAACAAAGCAATGCAGTCTCACAATAAACATAAACCTGGCATTAAAACTTCTCTGGCTTTGAAACTCACATTCATTAAAACAGCATTGAATCCCACATTCAAAGAAAATACATCTGGCTAGTGACAGATAAAGATTAACTTTGGGCTGCTTTCAAATCACAGGCCCCTTGCACATGAAACATACATGTGTTCTTTGATACACCTTCTTGATTGTATTAAATTATATTCCTTGTATAATACAGTACAGTTGTTAGAGGGCATTTTAAATTTATTGTTTTGAACATTTTTCCAGTAAACAATGAAACAAAATGCATGCACCACTAATGACAAAACTGCCCAATTTAGAGCATTTCCATCATAAAAGTCTACTCAAACTTCTGCAATCCACCAGTATCACTAAGTATGCACAATCTCTGCAGAAGTAAAAGTCATCTAAATAATTCCACATTAAAGAGATCTGTAACTAATGAAGAGGTTGCTGCTAGCAAACAACCTTATATTTCATTGTTTCATCTACAAATAAAGTGCCTGTTGCCATTGAAGAATAAATTGCCCATGTTACATTAAAAAATGATAAGCTAGTAATATTGCAATAGGGAATGGATGGCAAACTGATAACAGGTTGATAGTTACTAGGTATTTCTGCCAAAGAGGACATTCTCAGGACTGCAGCATCCACCCCCTTTAAAAGTACAACACAGTACAGTATTAGCAATGTATCTACATACTGTGGGAGTAGAACCCACAGCCTTCTGCATCAAAAGCAAGTACACTACCTGTTCTGCTATTAAGAATGCAAGCAGACTCAGCATAAGCAGCACTAAACTTCTTTTCCCTTGAAGCTCTTAGCTCCTTGTAAAATCCACTCGACACTCAACTATATCTCTCAACTTTGCAGCACATGAGCACAAGAAATCTGGAAAAAGCCAAAATTTATTGGGGGGAGACAAAAGCCCAAAAAACAGGGACACATTTTAAACATTGTTTGTATAACCTGGCAAAGTTGCTAGAATAAAACGTGCTACCGCCATGCATTTTACTGCCAATTCTTGAACCCAGGACCCTGTGCACTGCAGTCACAGCAACATACCTCTATGCCAAATCAGCTGTTTCTTGAGAGACAGGAAGACTGAAACTTAAATGGCAATCATTTAATTAATTCAGTTTCCACTATAGCTCTCAACCTCTTAACAGAAAAAAACCTGCACAAAGCCAATAATGGGGGAATACAACCCCCAAAAATAGGGACAGATTTCAAATATTGATCTTATAAACTTAGACAATTGCTAGAATAAAATGTTTTGTGTTACCATATAGTTTCTGAAGAATAAAGTCTTTTGGCTTTTACTGGTTAGGGGTCACCACAGTGGAACTCTGGCCCGCTCATGATTGGCAGTGAATTTTTACAGTGTCGAGTTGCCAGCCTGGCACCCAACCTTCAAAGAAGGCACACACACACACACACACACACACACACACACACACACACACACACCTACCTGAATGTCTTTAAAGTTCACATCAACCACAGGGAGGACATGCAGAATCCACACAGAAGGCACGCCAGCCTAGAATCAAACCGGGGAACCTCTTGCTGTGAGGCAACAATGCTAACCACTGCACCACCACAGCTGTAGTCTGAAATTCAAATGTGTGAAAATCCAGAAAACCACAGATTTTATGAGGAACAGAACAAAACAAAAATATGAGACAAAAATCTGAATGCTTTTCACAAGTGGTGCTGGGTAGGGAATTCAGGTTCTTGTTACCTATACCCAAGGTTGAGGCTTTGAACCTGAATCGCTCTCTCTAGCCATCAGTTATAGTTAACTGGGACATTTCACACACAGACACACACACACACACACACACACACACACACACACACACACACACACATACAAACACACGCACAGTACCTGTAAGTGTGCTCTGATCCTCCTCCATAAGCCAATATTCTGATGCAGAGTCCTGTTTCTCCATTCAAAGCAAGCAGCAGCTCCTTACAAGGTCCATTCATAACAGATAAGCCAGCCAGTTCTTGTTTGTTCCCCATTAAGCAGCTAAGCCAGCCAGTTGTAAGTCCCCAGCCCAGTTCCCTGTTAAGCAGCCTGTTTCTCTGTGCTGGAATGCCGAACGAGTATGTAAGCATGCACTGCCTGCCTCTATGCGTGCACAGACTTCAGACCTTGCAGTCCGATCCCCATCCAGTCTATGTGGTTGTAACCGCATAGACTTCTGGGGCATCTGTAGACTGCTGCCTTTTTCCAAATCCGGACTGGTTAAACAGCAATCTGGATTTGAATTTCCATGCATGCATGCATGAATTCCGGGATTTTTTTTATTTTGGCATGCGAGTTCTAGGATTTTTTATTTTTATTTTTCAGCTTCGGGGACTGCCATCCTGCAGTCTAATAGCATGCACCACCACTGGGCAAAGGCCCAAAATTAAGAACAATTTTTAAATATTGCTCTTACAAACATAGAATGTTGATTGATTAACAGATTTTGGATTAGCAAGATTTTTTTGAAGAGTATGAAGTGTGTAACTCAAATGTCTGTCATCATTTTCTGACTTCATTCCTTAATGATTTGCTAGTGATGTGAAAGCAAACCAAAATTTTATGAGGAGCAGACCAAAAATATGATGCAAAAATCTGGGCATTTTGTGAAAATCTGTACAGCTGAGAGGTATATTCAGCCTGCTACTGTACATTTCATTCCTGTTTTCATAACTGTCACAGTACTTGGTCCTTCACAAATGTAGACTCAAGCTGTACCAGACTTACCCCCAGGCTTACTGTATGACCCCTTTGGGGTAATTGGCTAGGCTTAAAATGGTCCACAAACGCAGTTAGCCTAGTACCAATCTATGAACCTATGAACCTATGATACAGACAATGAAAACCTAGTCACCTTTCAATCCCTGATGATGTTGATTTTGTAAAACTTGTCTAGCTTTGGTTTCACAAAACCCATTAAGTCTGATACAGCTTCTCCTTCCGGTACTCCAACCAATTTCAGATTCTTTCTTTGAACATTATCCCCCACTGAGATCACCATTTGCTGCATATATCTCAAATAGCCTTCAAACATATATATCTTTATTTTTCACCTCAACCACATGTTGCTAAATAAGTATCAAAGAAGCTGCTAATCTTGTAAAAACTCATTGTTTTTGAATTCAGACAGTTATATTTTCCTGATATATGCATCCAATAAACAAAACATAGGTTCATAGGTAGTTGCTAGGCTATTGGCCTTATGACCTATACAAGCCTAGCCAAAAAAGTACCCTGGCTTTCGCCACCCAAGAAAATTATTTTCCTGTGCCCCTGTCAAGCAGAGCCACATAAGTGATCCCTGGGGTGAATTTCCTATTACCCATCCAATCATCAAGATTTTTCTTGAAGAGTGCTAATGAGGAGCTCTGTTTGACATAGATATGTAGTCTGCTCCAGAGTATGGGAAGTCTCTGGGACAGGAATCTATCCCTCCAGCATGTTCTGTTTATTGTGGTGACAAGGTTTAGGTCCCTAGAGCATGTAGCACAGAGGGACTGGGATTTCTTTAAGTGGAACATGTCCAACAGCTCTGGGTTTGACACAGCTTTGTATGTTAGGCAGAGATTGCCTATGAATAGGCGATATGCGACTGAGTAAAGCTGGAGTGTTTTGAGACTGCCTGTGTAGGACATCTGTTTGAGGCTAGTAATCCTCTTTGTGAGGTATTTCTGCAGCCTTTCCAGTTCTTGTAGATGTCTTGTGGGGTACATACCAAAAGGAGCATTGTACTCTATAATGGGTCTAATGAGTGATGAGTAGAGGGGAACAATGACCTCTATTTTTCTGGATGAGAAACCTTTTGTGATGAGGTGTGCCATGCAGAAGGATTTCCTGACCACTGTGGTGATGTGATTATCAAAGGAGAAACTACTGTCCACCTGTGTCCCAAGGTCTCTTATCACACTTTTGGTGTTAAGTAGACTACTGCCTATGTGGTAGTTCATGGGTACAGAGTTTTTACCAAAGGGGATGACAATGCACTTTTTGGCATTGAGCTTGAGGCCATGGCTTTGACACCAGGCATCTGTCTCAGTGAGGCCCTTTTGTAGGATGTCCACATTGTTAGGAGTTTCGATTATGGCTCCTAGTTTGCAGTCATCTGCGAACTTAGTTAGGCAAAGGCCTTCTGTGTTAGCCTGTACTTCAGAGCAGTAGATACCAAACAGGAGAGGACCCAGGACTGAACCCTGTGGTACTCCACTTGTCACTGATTTGAAGTCTGATTTGGAGTCTACTACTTTCACAGTGTGGGTTCTGTCAGTAAGCCAGTTGCCAACCCATCTTGTGACATAGGGATTTATACCTAGTTTAGTGAGTTTATCTATAATTCCACAGTGGGGGATGGTGTTAAATGCCTTAGTGAGATCTAGATAGGCTGTGTGAACCACCTTACCCTCATCTATGGCTTTGGTGACTGCTTCAAAGAAGTCTATCAGGTTTAGGAGACATGATCTGCCTTTTACAAACCTGAACTGTGTGGGGTCCAGAGTTTGGAGATCTCCAATGTCTTTGTTTATGAGTTCCATGATGATATGTTCCGTGGCCTTGCAGACCAGGCTAGTCAGACTAAGGGGCGGTAGTTCCCGGGGTCTGTCATGGCTCCTCCTTTGTGGAGTGGGATAACTGTCGCAGTGCACCATTCAATGGGCACAAAGCCTGAGGTGAGGCTATGACTGAACATGGTACTTAGGTGGGGTGCCAGTTCATTCTGTAGTTCGTGTAGAAGGCAACCTGGGATGTTGTCAGGTCCCATGGATGCTGTGTTCTTGACTTTGGACCTCAATCCATTCTTTGAGTGGTCCCAATAAATGTATTAGTATATTTCTATAGATATACAGTTGACAGCTGCAGTCCATATTGACAATCATATCTATTTGTACATATTTGACTATTTATGCAGTTCATATAATTTTGTATTAGCATTTTAAATTGTCTTTGCAGCTGAGCATATGAAAGGAAAATTCCATTCTATAACTGTAAAAATATATATAGTTATCATATATTGGCAGTCTGTGTTTATACTAATGCATCCTGATAATTATACATGTTTTTATTATATTTTAATTTTTATGACACAAAATGCTGTTATGAGGATAGCCATACTGATATAATTTTCTTTTTCTTTTTATTTCCCATAATATGACACTATAGGTATAGTAAGGGGAGTTGCTTTTTTCTGTATTTGTTATCAACAATATTGCTGGGAGTCACAGGCTTCCTAGAATGCCTCTGGAAACAGTAGCTGTTTTATCTTTTTTTCATTTTTACTGAATTATTATGATTTCTGCTAACTGCAACCTGCTAAAAAGCTTTTCATGATATATTTCAATTCTCGTTAGTATAAGGTAGAAAAATAACAGATCTTTTTATGTATTTAAAATTTTAGTTCTAGACTGTCCTTCACAGTCTTATTTGGACATTAAATTTGCCAGCAAGTCAAGCAGCAATGCCCGTTCATTATTAATCAGTAGTTTTCTCTTCAAAGGATAAGGCAGAAAAAATGTTTCATACTGTCTTTACTGTTCTACAATTAATCTGATAACAGTAACACTTCACCAGCAGAGGTAGTCTCTCAGTAAAACACATCCTGTTGTCCTCCAGAAATTAACTCTTTGAAATAGTGTTTTGCTTTACTAGCTAATGAGTGCTTCACAATACTTTACTAACCTCATCAAGGATTTTGTGATGTGTGTAAGGGAACATGGAAATGATGAAACTGAAAGTAATACAGGAAAAATGATATGATTAACTATCATGGATAACTGTGCTTTCTACTAAGATGTTACGAGCTATAATACTATTGAAGAAATCAATAGAATTAGATAAGTGTCTCTGTGCTGATTGTTCCAAACTCTGTTTCATACATCCCAAAAGGGATACCTGAGGCTGAATCCACATTACTCTGCATCATTTTCATTCCTGACTCAGATTCACACATTTTCAATATCAAAACTATGGAATTGTTGCAGATACCCTTTTGCTGTGCCTTCAAAAGAAGTTTAGCAAGGGTTACCAAAGTGATAAGAGGATCTCATTCACACCTGCAGGTAGGAAATGTGTGAGACCTTAGGGAACCATCCTGCAGTATACCTGACTTTTTAACTCCAGTCCTTTGTTCTACTTCATGGTAAACAGTTTGAATGAGGTATATATATGTATTTTTTACCTTCAGGTCTTGAACAACATCACCTCAAGCAAATGTGTAGCAGCGCTAATGAGCAGCCACTGTTTTTTTACAGTTCATTGAGGCTGTTTAGAAGCTATTTCCTTTTGATCTTAAATGCCATCTACAGTGTCTTAAGACACCTAGAATGCTATTTCTTTCCCCAAGTCTTCCTTAGCCATAAGAAGAAAAGGGACACGAGAATCATTTTGGATCTCAATAGTCTTATACAGATTATAATTATAGAGCTGTTATCATGGCCTAACTAGAAATCATCCTTTAATGTAGAGATAAAATTACAAGTTTTCTGAACATACAGACTTTTAGCCACATATCTGGAAGGAAACTGAGCTCCTTGTTCACAAATGGCTATAATCCTAGGCTCATTCCAGGCATACAGGGAGGACAAACTAGAATTTAATTGAACCTGGAAGGATTTAATTTCTTGCTCCACATTAATAGCTGAGTTAGACAGAAGCTCTTTTTCTAGACTCTTGATTTGATCTAATAGCTCATTCTCTCCATGTCTTTTGCTTTTTAATAAAAGTAGCTTGATTAATAAACAACCTTTTAGCGTAACACATTGAAAGTTGCCATTGAATATCTTTGTTAATTTTCACATCTAGTTAATCAGTAACAGCTCTAACCTCTTGGTAAGACAAAAGATCAGAGTTCAGTACTCACTTCCATCCTTTTTTCTTTTCTTTGTAGAAAAGTGAAGAGTATTGAACTCCAGATAGTTTAATTTCAGATTAACAGAATAATAGTAATGTGGTTTGCTTGCACAGTTTTCAATAGGTTGTGAAAAAAAAAACTGAAGTAAGGAAAAGGGCTATTTCAAAACCAGTATTTATGGTGGGCATAAAAAAGTGAGAATTTGCTTTAATATGGTTAGTGATGTCTTCTTCTTTCGGCTTTTCCCAGTTAGGGGTCAGCACAGTGGATCACCTGTCCACTCATGATTGGCAGTGGAGTTTTATAGTGTTGAGTTGCCAAAGAGTATTGAACTCCAGATAGTTTAATTTCAGATTAACAGAATAATAGGTAATGTGGTTTGCTTGCACAGTTTTCAATATGTTGTGAAAAAAAAACTGAAGTAAAGAAAACGGCTATTTCAAAACCAGTATTTATGGTGGGCATAAAAAAGTAAGAATTTGCTTTAATATGGTTAGTGATGTCTTCTTCTTCTGGCTTTTCCCGTTAGGGGGTCACCACAGCGGATCACCTGTCTGCGCATGACTGGCAATGGAGTTTTATAGTGTTGAGTTGCCAGCCCAGCGCTCAACCTTCCACAGAAGGCACACACACTCACACACACACACTCACATCTAGTGTCCAATCCACCTGTAGTATGTCTTTGGGATGTGGGAGGAAACCGGAGCACCTGGAGGAAACCCACGCAACCACAGGGAGGACATGCAGACTCCACACAGAAGGCACCCCAGCCGAGAATCGAACCAGAGAACCTCTTGCTGTGAGGCAACAATGCTAACCACTGCACCACAGTGGCCACCCCTGTGGTTAGTGATGTCTAAAGGGAGCAATTAAATTAAAAGCATGTATAAGTTCAAAAACAGCTAAAGAGAGAGACTGATCTAACAAGCTGTGAGTGGTATTTCCTATGTAGTTGATCATTTGAAGTGGTATTTTAATCCCTAGCAAATAATAAATGATAAAAATACACAAGCACACAAACTGAAAAACCAGGACTGGCAACAGAAAGAAACATAACTGCAGTGTCCTCCAAGACACAAAGTTTATTGTGACAAAATAACAGTAGCTAAGCGCTTTTGTCTCTGACCATTCAGAGACTTCATCAGAAAGTTGAATTACTACATTCAAAACCTATAAAAGCATTTAAAACACACACACACCTCTCTTAAAACATTCAATAGGCTACAAAAATAACAAACTGAAAGTTACAACTTAAGGCAATATTACTGAATATAGCAATCAATCAAATAAATTCCAATAAATACAAAAAAACATTGCATGTTTAACAGAAAAAACAAATCTGGTATAAACACACAATGTAAACCACCAAAACAATTATTCAAACAATTATATAAACAATTATATCCCCCCTTTATTTGTTACATCTAATAAAAACCTGTATAGATAAATAAAAATGTATACATACCCAATAGATGTGTGTACATGTAAAAGCTACCTTTCTAAGGCTTTAGGCTTTAAAAAACAAGAAATGGAAAATGAGTCATTTAGCCCCGGCCATTGTATGGCATTAAGCTGGACCTAATAGTAAGAGCAAAAAAGGACCAGCACTACAGGAGAATTAACCAAACTTTTATTCAAAAGTCACAAAACAGCCACAGACCAGTTTTGGCCCTGAGCTTTTGTCAATGTACACATAGGCTGTAAAGAAAAAAATCTTTTATAACATTATATTATTAATTAACCAATCACCATAACCCAATTAAAGGCATTCATTCAAACCAGGTCAAAAAAAGCCCCCTAATCTGACTATCCATGATATTTCTTTCTTATTTAGAATATTTTTCCAACCTAATTTACAACTTCTATCCCCCCAAATCCTGACAATAATAATGAACCTAAATTGGGCAGAGGGGTGTTTTAAAGTTTATATAACACTTTATTTGGATTTTTATTTCTAATACTGCCGAGATGTTCGGACATCCGAAACTTAATTGGTCTGGATGTCTGCCCTATATAAAAGGAGAGCAAGTACATATTACTAGGTAAATTACCCAAGCCATGTTGCAATTACCAAAAACATTAATATTAAATATACTATCCTAAAAGGGAATACAATAGTTGTTATGGATTGGGTTATGTATACAACAGAGGTGGATAGACAATTAAAAGATGGCAAATTTGATACTACAATGTCTATCGATCCTACCCCCAGGTTTAAAAGTGAGATTGATGCATTTTTGGACCTGGCAGTCAGTGAGGGTATTATTAGTGATAAAGTATCATTTCATTTAAAGGTGAAAGACCCATTGCCTCAACACCTTCATTTGCTCCCGAAAGTTCATAAACATGCCACACAGCTCCCTGGAAGACCCATTGTTGCTGGTAATGCTTCCCTTATGGAACCATTATCGGAATTCCTTACTAGATATCTTCAACCATTATTGATACATGTTAGAGCTCGAATAAAAGACACTACCAAGTTTTTGAATCTTATTTCTGATGCTCAATTGGATGATGGCTGGTTCATGTGTACACTAGATGTTGTCTCTTTATATACAAGCATTCCCCATTGGTCAGGCTTAAGTGCTCTTGAATATTGGTTAAACATCTTTATATAGTCCTGTATTTTTCTTGGATTATTAGTCCTGTATTTAACACATTTCTTATTTGTTTGATGAAGCATGTGCTCACTAAGAATGTGTTTTACTTTAAGGACATTTGTTATTTACAGCTCAAGGACACTGCTATGGGGGCTTCTTTTGTCCCCATTTATGCCGACCTTTTTATGGGGTATTTAGAGCAAATGATCATTTATGACAATAGTCATAATGTTTATTTTGAAGAAATTGATATTTGGAGGAGGTTTTTAGATGACTGTTGGTTAGTGTGGAAATCTGATGTCCAATATTTGTATGAATTTGTTGAATATCTTAATGAAAACAAATGGGGCATCCAATTCACCTTAAATTTAGATAGGCAGTCCATTACTCTTTTGGACATGTTGGTAAATAAGCAATCGGATGGCACACTTTCCTCCACACTTTACCGTAAACCTTTCCATTCAAATAATCTTTTGCATGCAACCAGCTGTCATCCACCTCACATCACTCATAACATTCTGAATTCTCAGTATATGAGGATTCGTAGGATCTGTTCTAGTAATGAGTATTTTGTTAAGCAAGATGAGGAATTAATGCAGAGGTTTGTACAACATGGTTATAATGTATCATGTTTGTTTTGGACCAGTAATCAGGTCAAACAAATTAATAGAGAGGACTTATTGAAATACAAGAGTTATGATCAACACAAATGTCATCCTATTCAATTTATTACCAGTTATGGTAGGAATACATGGTTATTTATGGATATTATACAAAGCCATTGGGGCGGGCAGCCACAGTGGTGCAGTGGTTAGTGTTGCCGCCTCACAGCAAGAGGTTCTCCGGTTCAATTCTCGGCTGGGGTGCCTTCTGTGCGGAGTCTACATGTCCTCTCTGTGGTCGCGTTGGTTACCTCCGGGTGCTCCGGTTTCCACCCACATCCCAAAGACATGTAGTAGGTGGATTGGACACTCTAAATTGGCCCTAGGTGTGAGTGTGTGCATGTGTGTGCCTTCTGTAGAAGGTTGGGTGCTGGGCTGGCAACTCGACAACATAAAACTCCACTGCCAATCATGAGCGGACAGATGATCCGCTGTGGTGACCCCTAACCGGGAAAAAGCCGAAAGAAGAAGAAGAAGATACAAAGCCATTGGGGCATCTTTTTATCAGATGAACGCCTAAACACATTTTTTGGAGAATATATGCCATTTTTCTTTTAGGAAAGGTAAAACCATGGGTGGTTATTTTAACCACTATAAGTGTAGTCAACCAATTTCAGCATCTGGATAAGTTACTATTGAAGGGGATAAAGTGGTGGGTTGTTTTTCTTGCGGACACTGTTCATTTTGTAAACATATAGTTCAAACTAAAGAGTTTTCATCTAAAAATGCACCATGTTTATTTAATATTAATGTTTTTGGTAATTGCAACACAGCTTGGGTAATTTACCTAGTAATATGTACTTACTCTGCCTTTTATATAGGGCAGACATCCAGACCAGTTAAGTTTCAGATGTCCGAACATTTCAGCAGTATTAGAAATAAAAATCCCAATAACGCGTTATATAAACACACTTTAAAACACTCCTCTGCCCAATTTAGGTTCATTATTATTGACAAGGTTTGGGGGGATAGAAATTGTAAATTAGGTTGGAAAAATATTCTGAATAAGAAAGAAAAATCATGGATAGTCAGACTATGGGGCTTTTATTTTACCTGGTTTGGATGAATGTCTTTAACTGGGGTATGGTGATTGGTTAATTAATTATATCATGTTATAAAATATTTTTTCTTTACAGCCTATCAGTACAGTGACAAAGGCTTAGGGCCTAAACTGGTCTGTGGCTGTTTTGTGACTTTTGAATAAAAGTATGGTTCCTTCTGCTGTAGTGCTGGTCCTTTTTTGTTCTTACTATTGGGTTTTGGGACCTGTGCACTAGCCAACCATGCAGAGGTCTTTCCTGGTTGCCATTACATTGGGCCTGCCATAAAGCTTCCTGTCTCTCTAAATGCAAAGTCCATGCCCCCCCCCCTCCAACATCAACATCAAATACTTCTAAAATGGTAAATTTAAAAGTATGGCCAGGACAGTCCATACATTGTTTTGCCATTGCATTCATGTCTTTTTTTATTCTAATATCACTAAGATGTACATAAATATGACTTTTTAATTTCCTTTCGGTCTTGCTTACATAGAAACAGGGGAAAGCAATACAAAGGGCACAATATACCACTCTCTGCATGTAACAAAAACATTTCTTTGTTAACCTAATTTCCATATTATTAATCCTAAAGGAAGATCATTCTAAAATATATGAACAGTAAGTACAGGTGCCACATTTTTTCATCATACCCAAAGGGAGCCCCTTATAATTACTTTCTAATATATTTTTCAAACATTTACCCATACGGTAAACAATGTTAGGTTTTTCACCCACACAATTCCTAATGTCTTTATCACTAGATAAAATTACCCAATTTTTAAACAAGGCATTAGCTATTTGTTTACTGTTTTTATTAAATGATGTAACAAAAGCACATTGAAAAAATTCATTGACCACCCCCATACTATCATTGTGGCAAAGATTGCTATGAGGTGAACTATCAGCCCCATTCACGTCCTCAATTGGTTGGGATTGGGAACCTGACAAAAGTGGGCAAAAATAACCCCTCTCCCATTTATTAATGACTCAACCATAATTTCATTAATCAATTTCAGCGAGTAACCTCTTTTCAAAAAATCCCCTTAAGTATTTCGCATTCATCCAAAAAAGTTTCAACTACAATAACCATACGCTTACAAATTTTCCCTTGACAACCACCCTCTTTGTTTGTAAGGATGCGCACTCTCATAATGCAGAAAACTGTTTGAATACATTTCCTACCTATAGATTTGGGATAGAAAGGCCTTCATAGCAGTGTCCTTGATCAATCTTACATCTAAATATGAAATCGTCATTTTGTCAATACACTGTATAAAACTCAAAAAGTAGTAGTATGGTTAATATAATCTAAAAATTCACCAATTACATCCTCAGGTCCATCCCAAAAAATAAAGATGTCATCCAAATAATGAATGTACATCCTACAGTTAGTGTAAAAAGGAGAGTTATATAAATACCTTTTCTCCCACTGTAATATAACAATGTTTGCATACAACCCACCACAAGCAGATCCCATGGTCACACCTTCTATTTGTAGAAAATTTTCATTCTCAGACAGTATATAATAGTTAGTCAAGACTAATTCCAATTAATGTTCATACATATTAATTGTACCTTGTGGGACCCCTTTCTCCAATAAGTATTCACAAAACCATTCCATTCCTAAAGTGTGAGGTATAACCATATATAGATCTTTTGCATCAACTGTGACAAATATACCAGAACCATTGTATTCCAATCTATTAATCCCATTAAGGAATACCCATGAGTCTTTAAATAAATTCTGTTCTCCCATTACCAAAGTTTTAAGCTTGACATCCAAAGATTTGGCCAAGGGATATGCTATGGACCCTCTTGCATCAACAATGGGTCACATGGGTGGTTTTAGGAAGTCCTTATGGATTTTTGGTAGAGTGAATATTAGGGGTGTCCTGGGGTGAGTTACACTCAAAAAGTTGAATTCATCAATTGAAATGCTCCCTTCTATAAACAAATCATTCAAGTGACTTTTTACCTTTCTATATGCCCCATTTAATTCATTTATTGAGGCTTTTTTATTAGTTTTGCCTGTCAAAATTTCTTTCATCTTATTCATGTAACAAGTAGTATTCATAATCACAATGCCCCCCCTCCCACCTGGTTTCATGATCCTAATATTTCTATTATTCCTTAATTTTTTTAACCTATCATGTTCCCCCTTGGTGAGATTTGTAACAAGTCTGTCATAACTTAAATCACATATATCAATTTCACATAATCTTTCAAAAATCTGGAGAGAAGGGTGAATGGGGGGGGGGTTAAAGGTGCTTGACACATGTAATGGATTCCTTGTAGATTCAACACCTTGAAATAGAATATTCAAATTCAATTTCCTAATAAAATGGTTTAAATCTACCAGGGCCACCCCTGAATCCAAACCTTTCTCTGACACAAATGTCAAGCCCCTTACAAGTAAATCACAATCCAACACATCAATAGGCATTGAAGAAAAATTGAAAACAAAAGTCCCCTCTAATATTTAAATGTATGCACAAACAGTCAAAAATTCCACTGACAGAAGTCATCTCCATCCTTGAAAACTCCCCTTCTGGTTCCCTCTTGGGTTCTCTCTCAAACTGGACGGGTAAGCACTTCAACCCCTGTTCACATATTGTCCCCATTGCATATGGTTATCCCTTTAACTGCACTCCTTTAGGTCATTCCGTTCATCTCAGAGGAGGGTATTCTTCCTCGTCTAAAAAAATCTCCTGATCAGTTCCCATATCCCTTAAATTTTGGTTTTCACCCCAGCTTTGTGACCATTAATAAATGGTGACTGCTAAAACTAGAAATTAAAGAATAAACACATTCTAGCTGATTATGGCAGGGTTGTATATACCAAGCAGTAGACTTGTGTCTTTCAGACCATTCTAACAAAGGCAGATATATAATCTGCCTAAGAAATCAAAATCTGAGTTGCCCATGTACAAAAACGTAATTTTATTAATCTATATGATAACCCTTAGTTTGTTAATTAAATAACCTGCCTAGATAATGGCTTGAATCTATCTATTTCTAATATTTTGCCACTGAAGATAAGTCTTGAGAGTCTCTTGATGCAGATCTGTATTAGCATCAGATTTAAAGAAGAGGTGAACATATTTCTTTTATTTTTAATATGGATACCATTTAGAGTCCAAGATATAACGTAACACAGCTAGGAACGCTAAGATAAATGAGTTATTATCAAGTAAGGAAAACCTAAGAAGGAATACAAGAATGAAGAATAGAAGATGAAACCTTGAGTGAAACCGGTGTAATGAAACCCTTAGATGATAATCTAAGACCTACCTCAGGCTTAACACCAACTACTTTGCCTGAGATTAGATGCTCAAGAAGAAGAAAAGGCAAAAACTATATGCACATGTTACGAGCTTATGTACGAAAAAAAAAAAAGCTATTGGAATCCCATCTGGGCAAAGATAATAAGAAATAAAACTGAAAAAAAAATTGTCATGAATATTAAACTCTGCTAAAATACATAAAACGTGGTGTGCCTATAATATCTACGAGGTGAAACAAGACCTGGTAACAAACATTTGTAAGAAAAAATGTGTTCAACAAAGAAATTGAAAATTTCTTTAAGTATTGTTAGCTGTGTGGCTGCTAGACCACAAAGTCAGTGTTGTAAAAGGAAGACCCAGTTGAGTCACCTGCTGTAAATACCATATGAATTCAAACAGATGATAATAAAGAAGAGTGATATGGTTTTGTGGTTCAGAGGGAATCTAATATGAAAGAATGTTTAAAAATTATAAGGCAACATAAATAATGTTGTGCCACCTTCCGCTTTGTGAATGAGTTTTGTTACAACTTTAGCTATTTTGTTAAGTCCTTTACTGCTAATGAAGAAAAAAATTCTGGGAATGAAACGGGAAGTGTTGGGCCTCCTTCCGCTTTGTGAATGAGTTTTGTTACAACTTCAGCTATTTTGTTAAGTCCCTTACTGCTAATGAAAAAAAAATTCTAGAAATGAAACTCAAAGTGGTGTTCATTCACTGGAAAGTGTGGGAAACACTGATGAGAATTTTTACTCTGATTTAGCTACATGCTTTAAGAGAGATCAGTTTGGTTGTCTTCTAGGTCAACTCCTTTTTGCCCTTCGCCCTTTCTACCTGTCACCTTATGTTAAGTGCACCTTTTAAATTAGGCAAAGTAGTCAGCATCATCAATTATAAGAAAGGATTTAAAGCTCATACCAAACTATCAACTTTATAAATTATTCCTATTAAAATTAATAAAATGCTGGCTAAAATTGATATTTTTTTTCTTATGCAGGATATTACAGATCTGTATTTGAACAAGTCTAAGACTATTTTAATATCTGAATTAGTTCAGAGCTAGTGAATCCCAATAATTACAGACCTATTGGTTTAATTAAAACAGACTGGCTAAAAGAATGCAAAATATCATGTCCCATATCATTCCCCTTTCCAGGCAGGCTTCCTAAGGAATGTGCATTGTTAGATTAGACTTTGACTATGGATTCTGTTATACACGCTAAGGAATCTCAGTGCTGACTAATCTGTGAATTAGTTGTAGTTGTTGCTACAACTTTGATACAGTTTTATTTTATATCTTTTTTATGTCATGCGCAAATTTGTTTTTCTTCAGCCTTTTAGTAACACGATTAAAGTACTTCATTCCCTTTACCTTGCCATATATTAATATACTGTACACAAATTCAGTTATTAATAATGAAAAACAATAAGGTTATCCTTTGGCACTCTTTTTTACATTGAACACCTACAATATTTCCCCCAAAACACCTCTGTATTAACTTTTCTAATATTGATGGGGTTAATATGCTATTTATACTGATGATGGTAATCTCTATATTTTCTTTTTGCAGATCCTTATTTACCAAAATATTGCATGCTGTGTTTACTCCTTTGCCTTATTTCAGTATCTATGTAACACTAATAAATCACTCCTTTTCCCCTTCATAGGTCTCTGTTCTCCCTCACAGGAGTTCAATTTGTACAACTTCAAAGTTTCATCCTCTCTAACATTTTGGCATCTCTCAGCTGAAAAATAACTGCAACTTTAGAGGTAATCCATGAACAGTGTGGATGAATATCCAACAAGACTTACTAAGATGAAAAGTTATGAAACTTTCTTTGTTATGCATAGTAGTAATAGACAAAATGAATAATTTACCTGGCCTATTCTTTAACATTAATATATCCTGCCAATCGCTCATTAAACACTTATGTAGATGCATAAACAATAACCTGACAAAGTTTGTTGGCATCCTAAATCTATTAATGAATTTATGTACAAATTGTCACCACCTACACAACTGGCTGGCTTAAACATTCCCTAAATTTGTCTGTGTTGCTCACAGGTCTAGGTCAGCCAGATTATTCCACGTTTTAGACTATTTCAGTAATAGTCTAGGGTACTAGTGTGGGTAAAAATCTAATATTGTAATTTATTATCTTTACCTTTTAACTATTTATCTCTCCGTTACGCTCCTGCACCCTAATAATAATAATTACCATTTTCTTGAATACTTCAATACTTCTCTTAACAACTTTAAAACCTTATTAAAAACTAATGTAGAAGATACTGCTCAGTTTGGGTGATCACTTGTTAGTAATCCTAATATGATTTGTAATAAAATGATCAATGGCAAATCTTTTTTTCTCCTTCATTTAAAAAAATGTACAGTTGCATTAGAACTTGTTAAAATAATAGATGTTTGCGAAGATCCATATTGCAGAAGTCCTTACTTTGGAGACTTAAGCCACAGAAAGCCTCACAACTAGCCCAAATTCCCGAGATCAGCACTCTTCCTTCTCCAGGCCAGGCAGACATCCACCCCTTACAGATCTCAGGATGTTTCATGCTTAAAGCTGACATCTGCCCATGCCATTTTAGGACTTTCTTGTGTAGGATGGCAGCAGGGTCTCTATCCTGCCAGATTCTAATCAAGATCCTAAGGACCATACATGCAGTGATACCTGTACATTCCCTGAATCAAAGACTCATCAAAATAGAGTTTCATTGCATTACTGTCATTCAGAAATGAATGCCACCAGTATTGTACTTGTGGTCACAAATAAAGTGCTTTAATACTCTCTGTGTGGCATAAACTGTAGCAGCTACTCAACCCAAACATAGCATACTATTTGCTACAGTTTAAAAGGAAAATATTACACATCTGCTGACTAGTCAGATAAAAAAACATTTGGAAATAAATCCTACTTCATCTTTACCTAGCACAGTGTCAGTGTCTGCATGGAAGTTACACAGTTTACAGACTGTTCAAAATTAAGTTTACAATTCTGTGACTGGTGCATGTGAGATAACATCACTGTAACTTTTACATATACAGACTGACTATTAATATCCTTCAGAGTCACACTCTCAATGGTACTCTGAATTACAAATTGTAATCATTTACACTATTGTAAGTCACTTTATTGCACTGTACAAATCAAACAGCACAAGAATATTTAGTTAGTGTATCTTCCATTGCTTCACTTGTAACTTCATACAATTTACTATGTTACACACCTGAGGTATTTCTATGTATGGCCATAAGGATATAACTCACTTTTGTATGTAATTTGGGAGTTACCTACAGTAATATACTGTTTTTTTAACAGGCCAGCAGTCACTAGACCATTCATGTTCCCCAACTCCTTGAACAAGGGTACCATTGTTTCCATGCTTCATTCCACAGGCACTTCAACAGTAGCCAGTGATCTGTTGAAGATCTCAAAGAGGAGATCCATTAGCACACTGACCATTTCCCTCAGGACTCTGGGAGGCAGCCCATTTGCTCTTCCTGCTTTATTATTCCTTAGGTTAGCCTGTTCCCTCTCCATCTGCTTTTCTATCTGGCCTCTACTGTCTGACCTCTGCTGTTCTTCTCTCTCACCATGCTAACTTCCCATCCCTTTCCTTCATGAAGCCTGAGAAGTATCCATTCAGTATGTCTTCTTTCCATTTTCTCTCCCATGACCTCCCTTCCATTATTGCTCAGTCTCACCATGTTAATTGCCTGAGTGCAATTAATTTGATTCTCAGAAGCTGAAGTCAGTTATGCTGAAAATCTCTTTCAGTGAACCAGAAAAAAAGGCTTTTATGAAGAGAGACCCCCAGTGCACTCCCCATGTGGAGGGAAATCCCTCCCCAAAGTATATATGCTAACTCTATCTTCATACAACAGTGGGTAAAAGGGTAAAGTTAAGGTTCACTGAAAATGTTTTTTACTTCAACTGTTTTTATTCATTTATTAACATTTAATTACAAAGAAAGTCTGACTGGGTAGGAACTCATCTTCAGAGGAGGCCCTGGGAGAAAAGCTCCAAAGTATTACAAAAACATTTTAAGAACAATAATTTTACACTCTTCAAAAATAATACAAAACATCTTCAGTGTAAATAATTATACCAAATTAGACAAAGAGAAAACATTGGTTAGAAATAAATACAACTTATATGACAATGATTTAATATTTAGAGAAAGTTAGCCACTTTATAGAGAAATTAAAGGTAAATTAGCATAACGCAAACAGTAATTGGAATATGAAATGAGAGAGAAAAACAGAAGCACACATTATTTGCCCTCAGAAAGCTATCACATATTCCTGTATGTGCATATCTTCCAGCCTTCTATTATATACATAAGAATACCTATGTTTCCTTCCTTCCTTGACCCCTTCTGCTCACTTCCTCCTAACTTCCTTTATTGCTGTTCTTATATACTTGTACTGTGCTTCTTCCAGCTCCGTGATCCCTCCATTTATTTGCTCTGCCTTTTGCCTAATCACTAGCCTCACATTTTTAGGTAGCCACACAGAGCTTTTCTTCTCTGTTTTTCTTTCTGCCGCTTTTTACATCCTTCTCCATAGCCCCCATTACATCCATGGCCCTATCATTCTGAAAGTAGAACTGACAAGAGTTGGATACATGCTACCTCATGTTTCAGTTTTGCTGTTTCATGTCGAACATCACATGTTAGATGGTGGTAGAAGAGGCAGCTTACATGTAGTTCCACTCTACAGGGAAATTTGTTCATGAACTAATTGTAGATTCAGAAATCTTACTCTTGAATGTGAAAGGAATGTCCAAGAAGCCCAAGAACATACAGTGTACTGTGTTTTTGAATGTTGGAGGAAAAGAAGTACTTTGAGTGTATAATATATATGAGTTTCAAATGGTAGAGAAAGACAGACAGAGAGTGAGAGAGTAATGAGACAAAGAGTGTTATTCTTATTGTGAGCTAAACAAACCTACCATATATGCACCTTTTTTTTCTTCCTGAAGGCACAATGTCCCAGAAATGGTGGTACTGCTCATGTTACTGAGTTAAAGAATACAGAAAAAGACTATGATCATGGTGAGTTTCCTGATTCATCAGCATGCGATACTATTATGTGTGGTCTAAAAATAACAAGAAGAGTGTCAGATTGTTGCAGGAAGCCAATTTAATATCAAGGGACTGATGCCTGTAGGGCTAGTGAAATGTCTCTGTCTCAGTTAAAAGAGCATAATGAAAAGAAAAAGAAGTGAGTAAAGTTGTATAAGAGAATAAACCATTAAAATGATTAAAAATGAGCCAGGCAAGCCCCAAGACAAGAAAAAAACATTAAAATCTCGTGGTTAATAAATTTTAGGAAAATGCAACTATGACCAGTGCAGAAATATCTTAGGATAAGAAAACAACACATATAACACTTATATTCAAGTATAGGGATGAACTCATGGAACTGCAGGCCTCTTAGCCTAACAGTGGTGGCAGGGAAAGCCGTGGACAGAATCTTGAGAGAAAGACCATTTGCATTCCTAGAGGTCAACCACTGCCGTTACAAATAACATAGGTTCAGGGCCATATATGGGTTCAGCAGCTATTAATCAAAGCTGATCTAGTCTTGTGACTAGTTTACAGGAGAACATAATGGAAGAGTACCAGCAGACATCTTCCACTTTGACTTCACTGAGGCCAACAGCTGCTGGAAAGGGTTGAGGTTATGAAAAAGATTAAAAAACTAGGTTGCTGGATGGTTGAATGCTAGAACACAGATGGTTGTTTTAAGAGGGACAATATCAGGAAAAAGGAACATGAGTAGCAAAATACTACAGGGGTCAATCACTGTCTGACACCATACCTCTCAACTGTCCAAATTTTTGTACAATATCCACATTTTTTACTCATATTTTTGTCTGTTCTTCATAAAATTTGTGGTTTTCTGGAAAATCATTGAGAACTGAAGTCACTAAATAGTGATAAATGTTTGAGTTTCAGAGGACATATTCAGAAAACCTATGCTAACACAAAACCTTTTATTCTTGCAACTTTTTAATTAATCAGAGCAATATTTAAAATGTGTCCCTATTTTTGGACCTCTGTCCCTATTATTGTTGGCTTTGTCCAGATGTCTTGTGCTAAGAGGTTGAGAGGTATGTCTGGCACTCTTTAATCCATTTGCTTCAGAAATTTCTGAGGGAAAAGAGAACAGGATCAGCCTCTTGAATGATGACACAAAGTTACACACAGTAGAGGAAGATGGTGGGAGAGTCTAAGCAAGACTTTCAAAAGGCTGACTAAGTGAGCTGAAAGGTGGTATTTAAAGTTTACAGCAGATGAATGCAAAATACTGCACTTAGCTCACAGCAAGTCATTTAGGGGGAGAAACTGATGATAGACCAAGAAAAAGATCTGAGGTATTTATCGCTTGTGAAATGAACCACCGGAAGAAGAGTGAGAGGAATGTGACAGAAGCTAACAGAATACTTCATGTAGCCTGCAATATTAAAAATTTGTCCCTATTTTTGGACCTTTGTCCCTATTATTTTTGGCTTTGTCCAGATGCAACTCCAGAGGGCCCTGGTCAGGCCTCACCTTAAGCAGTGTATGCAGTCCTAGAGGTCATAAAGGACAAGAAGTAGCTGTGTAATGCTAGTTGTGTGGAGGAAATCTACCAGAAATGAGTATGGGATGGAGGGGAAGGCATTTTACTAAAGGCTTGAGGTCTTCTTATTACAGACCACAAGAGATGGAGGGGCATGATATGGGTGCAGAAGATCCAGTCAATGCAATGTGAAGTAGATTTCCTGAACCCTAAGGTCAGAATGGGAAAGAGCAGGTACAGAAAGCGGATTTTAGGGATCATTTTCTCCCTGAAACTATGAAAGCAGTTCTCAGAGAAGGTTGTACACCCACAGAAAGGGTGTCAGTGAAGAAATCCACAAAGATACTCAAATCTGTATGGGACAGTTGAAGAAAGAATTTGACAAACAGTAGAATGCTAAATGCATTTAAAGTGCAGATTAGACAGGCTTGACTTTATCTTTCTGCCATTAAGCCAGTTGAGAGAATGTAATCAAAAACCCAAAAAATGGCTGAGAGAGGAAAAAAAATATAATGTGGAACCTTTACTAAGTTGTCATAGTTCTGTTGTAACTGGTGGATACCACTACCATGCACAGTCTCAGACAAATCACTTTCCTTCACCCAGCTCCATGATAATCTTCTCAAAAAAATCTCAGAATAACTGAAAGCAACTTTTTCCATGTATAATGTCCTCATTCCTGTGGTAAGATTTACTCTTGATAAACCAGCTAAATCAGCCAACTCTCTCTGCTATCTTTTCTCAAAAAATTTAACTCACTGTAAAGTGACAGTACAAAAAAAAATATGTACATTCAACTACATCTGCAACGTGAATGTCTTCCTTTCCTTTTCCATTCACTGTAAACAACAGAATCTAACTGAACCACCAGGATCTTTAAATCAATGTAAGCCAAAAAACAGGCTTTTGCACGAGGTAAAAAACTATTCATTTTGTACCTACTCTTTGGAACTCTGTACCACCTTACATTCAAGTGTCCATGGACATCAATAAAGTTAACCAAGCTCTAAATGGCTATCACAAAGAGAAGGCCTGCTACACCTGCTGCAGATTACCAAGGTAATTTCAAATCACTGTATATATTTTTATGTAGCATGTTTTGCTATATTTCATATCTGCAACACAGCTTAAATTGGATACTTTCTTTCTTCTCTATGTTTCTGTTGCTTTTTATCATTTATAAGTTATTATAGCAATAACCGATGCCGCCGATGTGGTATATTGACGATTTACCCATGGTTGGCATAGTTTAATCACGAGGGCGAAGCCAGAGTGATTAAATAAAGCCAACCATGGGTAAATTTTAAGAAACCACAACCACGGATTTAGTTATTGCTATTATACAATGACATTATTTAAGAAAAAAAATACTTACTTTTCTTAAATAATGTCTTTGTATAACGGTGCATTACTGTTCTTCCACAGCTGGTGGTATACTGCTTCCTTGTGTTGATGTACTGCGCATGCGTATGAGACTTGCATTCCCATGAGTACCCAGTACATCAGTGCTCGGGAAAGTAAGCAACGGAGAAAAGAAGATCTCCATTGCTCCGCTTTTCCTTTATTTTATTTATTTTTTTAATTAAAAAAAAAAAAAAAAGGTTCAGGAAGTTTAAGGTAGAAGAGAGACAGAATGGATGAAATACAAGTGAAATCAGGTACGTGTCTTTAGTTTTAAACAGTGTACCTAATTTCCCTTGTATTTTCTGCATGGTGCCTCTCTCATATGTCCGGAGTCCGGACTACAAATTTTGTTTTTATTTTTGCTGCATAAAAGTTAAAAATTAAATAATATACCAACAGAAAAAAGTCCGGGCGACCAGACCTTTTTCAATTGGTATATTCTCGGATTTACAATGGGCACGCTGGTTGGGCTGGCCAATCAGAGTGCTCGTTTTAGAATGTTAATGGCCAGCCATTGTATAATACAAAATATTTTATTGCATCACTGTGTAATTTTCATGTTTTGAGGAGTATCATTTTTGAGGGATGGCATGACTGAAAAACACTCCAGTTGGATAAGCTTACTTACAAAGTAAAATATTAAAAAAAAAATAAAAATAAGGTAGGTGAGCCCACTGATACAGTGTCAGGACTGTACATAAACCACTAACTATCAGAATTACACAAATTCCAAGTCTGCAGGAAAGACAGTTTGAGGGCACTATGAGTAGCGAATGGTAGTTCAGTTTGTTTAGGGTAGAATGACAGATCAAATGTAGATATGACAGTTAGATCCTGTATAGTAATTTGGGTTGTCTGACAAATCCTCTCCCTTATTCATTTACTCTGGTGTTACGTTGTGGCTGTAGAAGGATATGAAGGGCCCATGAAAGGGCCCACTCCACTTAGACTTGCCTCATAATCAGCTGGTATGATAGTGGAGGTGAAATCACCCACTAAGAGCCTGACTTACGGTGAACAAAACCTGAATCATGTCAGTGGAGTAATACAGTTCTACCTCATATTAGAAGCTATTTCCAAGGTCCATTTTTGTGACATGCACCTCACATTACGTTACTTATTTTGTCTCCTCCTATCATTATGCTCTTTGTTGCTCTAAAAAACACAAACAGATTCTGCAAGAAATAACAGTTAGGAAAGGCTTGTAAGTATAGCACATCTAAACTTTCTGCTTAGCATTTAAACACATACACAATTTGGTGGTATCATGTCATTAACTAAACAGTGCTATCACAGTACGTGTTGCAGAAAAATGGTAACCTGTGCTTCTAACTCAGATTTTCTTTTCTCTAACCTTCTTGTATCCCCTACTATATTTCATTCCCCAAAATTAAGTCTTTTATCAGCACTGGTCTTTCATACATTTATCAGCTATTGGTAACCTTTTAATCTCATCCATAGTCACTGAGAGTCAAAACCTATCCCAGAAACACACTGAATACAAAGAAGCCCCAACTCCACAGTCACAATACATAATTACACACACACACACACACACACACACACACACACACACACACACACACACACCAAAAACAAAAGAAACATGGGGCAATTTAGAGTAGCTACACAAAGCAGTACGCCTCTGAAATTGGTGGAAATCAACACTGAAATAAGAAAACATGCAAAGTATATGCATGCACTAGCTTGAGGACCCTGGAGCTATTAGAAAGCACTAACCTTTGTAAACATTGTGTCGCCTACAGATTACCCTGTGCTGTGAAATGTGTAGCTTTAGTGCAATTTACTTTAATATTGGTTCATCTAAACCATATTGGCTTATATTACACATGCTAGCAATGCAATCACTTTAGACCTATCCCTGATGACCTAGTGGACTGGTATCATCTGAGCGAGCATGCAATGTCACCTTGATGGACGTGCCCCCTTTTCTGTTCACTGCTATTACTAACACAGCCTTCATATCCTCTGAAGGGCTAGTACTTTTCACCTGTACATCAAGCACATCCTTACAACCTCATCTCAGGAAGAGGTGAGCACACATAGTCTCATCTTTCCTGTTCCCCACCAGCTCCAACAGGTGTCAAAGACAGTAATTAAACTTGCCTTACATGGGTGGCAGTCAGGGCTTTATCCCTCTGTTCTAACAATTGTGAATTTAGGAATGTATGGTATAGACACTGCACAGTTCTAGTGAAATGTACAAGGGTGTAGACTGCTGCAATTATTAACAACCACTGAAAAGGGAGGCAAATGACTGGACAGACTGACTGTTATCTGCTGTCAGCATTTGTGGTTCTGTTAAGTACCCACCAAAAATATGAACGCATAGAAAACTATTAATACTGCTTCCACTTATGATGATAGACATGCTTTGGAATATCAAAGATATGTGTGTGTGTATGTATATATATATATATATATATATATATATATATATATATATATATATATATATATATATATATACACACACACACACACACACACATATATATATATATATATATATATATATATATATATATATATATATATATATATACACATACATACACACATATATATATATATATATGGATTCACTACTAAATCCCGAAACTGCACAATACTGACACTGAAAATACCGACACCCAGAAGAGCGAAACTACAGAATACCGAAAACACCAAAACAACAAAATAAAACCCCAAAATCAGCAATAACAACATGCATGCAGGCAAGCCCCCCCTACACCCCCCACCCCCCAAAACTGAAATATACCTACTCCGAGATCGCACTACAGTTGGGAGAATGGCAAACTTACCTTTACACACTATACGGCAATCTCCATTATTCGCCGTTGGGATTCTGAAGTTTCATTCTTCTGGGTGTTGGTATTGTGGGCATTGGTATTGTGCGGTTTCGGGCTTTCATAGTGTTCCCATATCTCTCTCTCTCTGTATATACATACATATATATATATATATATATATATATATATATACATATATATATATATATATATATATACACACAGACACACACATATATATATATATATATATATATATATATATATATATATATATATATATATATATATATATATAAAACAAATCCCATTTCACCATGTGTTTTTTCAGTTTCCTCACACGTCTCAAAAACATGCCATAAGTTAGGAAAACTAGCCTTCTTTTGGCTGGCATAATAACATAGTGGTTAACATTGATGTCTGACTGCCTCGGTTCTTGATCTCTGGTTCAGTTCTGAGTAGGAGTATATTTTATCTGGTGTCTGCACATCCAATATCTGGGTTTTATAAAATGCTGTTTTTCCCACACCCCAAAGACATATTGTGGGGGAGTTAGTGCACTTACATATTGCTCACAGATGTGCATGCTGTGTCAGATTGACAGTACATATCCAGGGATAAGTTAGCACCTTGTTTAGGATTAGAGATTAATTCTTCTATTTTATGCCCATTGATTGTGCTCTGTCCAAGCAACCAAAAACTGGATTAAGAGGGAAATCAGAGAATGAATAAATTAATTCCTATAATGAAAACAGACATCTCCATCTATATATCTTCTACATCTCTGCCTCTCTTTCTTTATATATATTATATCTATACATATCTATATCTATCTATATATATGTATTAATTGGGCAGGCTTAGTGGTTAAGGTCTTCGCCTCCCATGCACAAGGTACAAGGTTCGATTCTGACCTCCAACCGATGCCTGTTTGGAGTTTGCATGTTCTCCCTGTGCCTCTGTGGGGTTTCTCCCATGTCCGAAAAACATGCTGAGTGTTTCCATCTCAAACTGAATGAATGAATGGAGCTGTGGGCAGCAGCACAGACTCTACATTGTGCCCTATAGGGGGAAGAGTTGTGCAGACCAACTGCTTTGGGCATCTACTGTGGTGCACAGTATCCTCAAGATAGGAGAACATGGATCACAGACTGCACACAGTGGCAGGGCTAGCCACTCAATGGTGTAAAATATGGCTCTAGGTGATTCCGTCATGTTGACTAATGTTGCCAAAAATGGGCATGGGTAGTTACCAGTGATAAGTGGGTTGAGGACCAGGCCTACTCTGACCCACGCCAGGGACCTGCGCTAACAGTGGGAGGGGTATATGTGCCCCTATTGGCCAGTGTGTGCCCACCATAAAAAGGCCAGCAGCCCTGGGTTAATAAGCTACTGGCTGGCCAGTGTCAAGTTGCCCAGCCTGGGTTACTTGGGATAGCTCTGTTGAGCGAAAGCTGGATGTAAAACCAAACAACCTGCAAAACATGAACTGAGAATTGCTATGCTTAATGTACGTTCACTGACAGGAAGCAGCTTGGAAGTGGATGACATGATGATACGGAGGAGGCTGGACATCCTATGTATCCAGGAGATGAGATGGAAGGGCATTGCAGCAAAGCCACTTGGCTTGGGATCCAGTGTCTACTATTCAGGTGGAGGGCAGCCTAGAAATGGTGTAGGAATTGTGGTGAGAGAGAGGCTTCAGAAGGCAGTAAGGGATATCATCAGAATTAATGACAGACTCATGGCAGTCAGACTCCAGTGTAATGATAGGGCAGTATTCATAATTTTAGCCTATGCCCCACAGTAGGGTTGTGATAGTGAGGAAAAAAGTGCATTCAGACAGCAGTTGCAGGACCTAATAGATAAAGCAGGACAACATGAATTGGTGTCGATAATGGGTGACTTGAATGCACATATCGGGGCAGGCAGAACAGGATATGAGGACTGCCTGGGTCCACATGGGTGGGGGAACAGGTTTAAAGAAGAAGAATCCATTCTAGACTTCTGTCTGGCAAATGGCTTGATAGTAGCCAACACATGGTTCAGAAAGAGAGACAGTCACAAGATCACATACAAAAGTAGTCAACATGCAACTCAGGTAGACTTCTTCCTAGTAAGGAAAAGGCACTGAGATAGAATCCATGATTGCAAAGTCATCCCCGTGAAAGAGTCGGCTCACAGCATAAACCACTAGTTGCCACAATCAGCTGCAAGCAGTGGTCAGAGAAAGCTCTAATGTCAACAGAGACCAGGCTGAATACCTGGAAGTTGACTGGAGAAAAAGTACAACTACTCAGGGCTCTAGCACCTGAAGAAAAGGAGGAAATAGGTGGAGTTGAAAAAGAATGGCCTAAAAACAGCATGTGTTAGGACTACAGAAAAGATATGTGGCCTAGCCAGGTATGGAAATAAGGTACATAAGGAAAGCTGGTGGTGGAATGCAGAAGTCCAGGAAGTCATCAAAAGAAAAAAGGAGTGCAGGAAGAAGTGGGAGACAGAAAAGACTGACCAGGCTAGGAAGGACTACTGGTTGGCTAACAAAGAAGCTAAGAAAGAAGTTGCATTAGCAAAGAATAGGGCATCGAAAGCACTGTACCAACTTCTGGAAAGTGACTCAGTAAGGGGCACAAAGAAACTATACCAGGTTGCAAGGCAAACACAGAAAGATAAAGAAGGTAGTCAGATACCCTTCATAAGGGATGCCAGCAACAACCTGCTCACCAGCCCAGAGGACATCAAAGGCAGATGGAAGGAGTATTTCCAGCAGCTTCTGAATGAAGAAAACCCCACAGAAGCTGTACTGCCCCAGAAACAGCCTACGATGAGAGAAGAGGTGCCCACCCTAGAAGAAGTAAGAACAGCACTAAGGAAGATGAAGTCAGGGAAAGCAGCAGGCTCAGATGAGGTCACAGCAGATATGATAAAGATGCTGGGTGAGATACGGGAGAAATGGCTCCTGAGGGTACTAATAGCAGTGTGGAGAGAAAGGCGTATCCCAAATGACTAGAGAATAAGCATACTCATTCCAGTGTACAAGAACAAAGGGGACATCCACAACTGTGGGCAGTACAGAGGTATGAAACTCTTATCACACTGCATGAAAGTTCTGAAAAGGGTGATTGAAAAATGGATACGCAGAGCAGCAGAATGTAAGATGGGAGATGAGCAGTTTGGTTTCAGATCAGGATGCAGCACAAATGTCCCAATGTTTGCATTGATATGGATACTTGAGAAAAACCTAGAGATGAGGAGAGAGTCCAACTAGGCATTCCTAGACTTGGAGAAAGCATATGACAAGGTTTCAAGAAAGCTGATTTGGGCAGTACTGCAGTGGTTTGAAGTCCCAGAAACATTGTTAGAATTAGTGCAGGCTATGTACAAGGACCCAATGACTCAAGTACAGACAAGGTTCGGCTTCACAGAGGGGTTCTCAGTGGGTGTGGGTGTATATCAGGGTTCAGCTCTGAGCACATAGCTTTTCATACTGGTGATGGACTACATTAACAAACAGGTTGGAGGGGAAGGATCAACAAAGCTGCTGTATGCAGACAATGTGGCAGTACAGGCAGACTCTGAGCTAGAACTTCAGCAAAGGATAGGAGAATGGAATGCAAATCTGAAGGTACATGGGATGAAACTAAGCACAGATAACACTGTGGTAATGGCTGCAAATTGGGGAAATCAGAAATAGCTGAGAATTGAGATAGAAGGGGATATAGTGGAACAGGTAAACAGCTTCAATTATCTGGGAGGAGTAGTTGAGAAGGGTAGTCTGAATGAAGAGGTCAAAGCAAGAATCAGAAGGGCTGCAGATAACTGGCATAGAGTGTCAGGTGTAGTCTATGAAAGAAGAATGCCAAAGAAGCTGAAAAGTAAGGTGTACAAGATGGTGGTGTGACCAGTACTACTATATGGCACAGAAACCTGGGCAGTAAAGGCAGAACAGCTGAAGAAGCTAGAGGTGATGGAAATGAAGTGCCTGAGAAAGGTGATAGGATGCACATTGTGGGACAGATGAAAAAATGAGGACATAAGAGCAGAAACCAAAGTAGCTAAAATTGCAGAAAAGATCAAAGAGACAGATTATGGTGGTTTGGGCACGTGTGTAGAAAAGCAGAAGACATTCTGATGAGGAAGATTTATCAAGTACAGTTTTGTACCTACCATAAATGTAGATGTTCGAAGATCCACATTGCTGCAGTCATAACCTGTGGGTAGTCCGCTGTCCTCGGTCAGCCCGAATACCAAAGTATTAGGCTGGCGTCGGTCATGGGCGCTCAGATCTGACGTCAGTGCATCATGGTATTAAAGCGCATGACCGACGTCATATCCTCAGTCTTTTCGCATGACCGACGTCATATCCTCAGTCTTTTCTTGCCCCAGATGTCAGAAGGCCCTAAAAAGAAAGGCCACAGCCAAAACCCATGTACAAACAACATGTACCACCCAAACCATACAACCACTCCAAACTACAGAGGGGAAGGAGGGAGGGTAAATTGGACTGCAGCAATGTGGATCTTCGAACATCTACATTTATGGTAGGTACAAAACTGTACTATGTTCTTCATCTCACATTGCTGCAGTCATAACCTGTGGGTAGAATCCCAAAGCAAAGGTAAAGGGAGGCTGGCAAAATCATAAAGCATTGGGAGCTGCTAATAAGCCCTGTAAGACTGCAGTGGCAAATCCAGCCCTAGATTTGGAATAAAGAGGGAGATGGTAATGTTTAGAAAAAGTGTGCACTGAACTCCAAGTAGCTGCTTCCAAAATATCTTTAGTAGCTACACCCCTTAAAAAAGCAGTAGAAGTGGCAGCAGCCCTAGTGGAATGAGGTCTGATTCCAGCCGGAATCTCCTTACCATGATGAGAATAACAAAAAGCAATACAATGGCCAATCCACTTAGAAATAGTTTGTTTTGAAACAGGTTTCCCATGAGAGGCCAAAGCAAAAGAAACAAATAACTGTTGAGACTGTCTGAACCCTTTAGTCCTGCTCAAATAATAACGCAACTGCCTGTGAATATCCAAAGTGTGCAAAATTTTCTCCTCTTTATTTTGGGGATCAGCATAAAAAGTAGGCAAATGAATAGATTGGTTCAAGGCCACATTTGAAACCACTTTAGGCATAAAAGTAGGGTTAGTACACAGGGATACCCTATCCTTATGAAAAATCAGGAAGGGTTCAACTGCCATAAGAGCCTGTAATTCAGATACCCTTCTAGCAGACGTAATGGCCAACAAAAAAGCAGTCTTCCAAGACAAAAACTTTAACTCAGACGTAGCTGCAGGTTCAAAAGGAGGTAAAGTAAGTTTTTCCAACACAAAATTGAGATCCCAGGAAGGAGTAGGAGCTCTCTGGGGTCTTATGTTCTTTGCCCCTCTAAGGAATTGCTTAAACAAAGGATGAGAGAATAATGGTGGGTCACAGTCATAGTGAGCAGAAATGGCTGCAGCATGAACTTTTACAGAGGAGAAAGACAAACCCTTGTCTAATAATTCTGTAAGATATTGAAGAGAAACACTTAAAGCAGGCCTGGAAACATCAAAGCTCTTTGCTTTGCTCCAAATAAAAAATCTCCTCCATTTATCAGCATAAACTTTCCTTGTACTAGGCCTTCTGGCCTCCAAAATAACATTCAAAACTTGTTGAGGAAGCTGCGACCCTCCAGGTTCTAGAACAGAATATGCCAGGCTGTTAGATACAGGGACTGAATCCTGACATTGAGGAAATGATTGCCCGCCTGGGACAAAAGGTTTGGAATTGAAGGCAAAAGCCAAGGAGGCTCCCGTACTAAACTGCTCAGCAGAGGGTACCAGTGCTGTCGAGGCCAATCTGGAGCTATTAGAATCATGGAGGGCTTGTCTTGTCTGACCTTCAAGAGCACCTTGGGAAGGAGAGGCAGAGGAGGAAAGGCATAGACGTGAAGATTGCTCCAACTGAATGATAGAGCATCCACTTTCCAAGCTGTTGGATGAAACATCTTTGTGCAAAACTTTGGCAACTGGAAATTTAGTGGAGAAGTGAACAGATCTATGTCTGGAGTCCCCCATATCACTGTCAACTGTCGAAATACATGAGGATCCAATTTCCACTCGTGGGGATCCACCATCTGTCTGCTCAAAACATCTGCTAAGGAGTTCTGTGCTCCTGGCAGAAACCTTGCCTGAAGAGTGAGGTGCAAACTGAGAGCAGTCTCCCACAAAATCATAGCTTGCCTGCAAAGAGGGTACGAATGGGTTCCCCCTTGCTTGTTGATGTACCACATGACAGTTGTGTTGTCTGTTTGAATCAACACTTGTCCTGGGTGAAGTAGATCCTTGAAAGCCATCAATGCAAATTGGACCGCTAACATCTCCTTCAAGTTGATATGTAAATGTTGAAGTCTGGCAGGCCACGTGTCTTGAACCCGTTTTCCATTGAGGTGAGCTCCCCAAGCCTTGTCCGAGGCATCTGTCGTTAAGATCTGACTCGCCTCTGGTCGGGTCACAGAGAGTCCCTTGTTTAGGTGACATTCCTGAGCCCACCACAATAATTCCTTTTGAATGCAAGGTATTATCTGAATGACAGTGTCCAGATCGTGGCAGTGTTGTGTCCATACATTTTTGAGATACCATTGTAGCTTCCTCATATGCAGTTTGGCATTGGGAAGCACCAGAATACAAGATGCCATGAACCCCAAGGCTTGAAGGACTGTCCTTGCAGTCAGCCTGGACCATAGAGACAACTGTTGGAAGTAAAGTGAAAGGTTTCTTTGTTTGTCCAGGGTCAAAAAAGCCATCTGAGAAGCTGTATTCAGTCTCACACCCAGAAAGCACATTTCCTGAGAGGGTACTAGACTGGACTTTGTTTCGTTCACAGAATACCCTAGGCACCTTAACACTGCCATAACATACTGTAGATGGCGAAGTAGCTTGTTTTTGTCTTGAGCAAGAATCAGGCAATCGTCCAAATAAGGATAAATTTGAATTCCTCTTAACCTTAAGAAGGCTATTACTGGAGCCAGAGCCTTCATAAACACCCTGGGCACAGTAGATAAGCCAAAGGGCAATGCCGAGAACTGATAATGTAAAGTCCCAGCCCGAAAACGCAGGAATCTCCTGCAACTGGGCCTGATGGGCACATGAAGATAAGCCTCTTTAAGATCCAGAGTTACCATCCAGTGATCTTTGCCCAACAGAGGCAGAAGTTGTTGCAACGTCAACATTTTGAATTTTGGAATGCCCAGGTATGTGTTGAGGATAGATAAATCCAAAATTGGCCTCCAAGTGTTCCCTTTCTTTGGTACAAGAAACAGGCGAGAATAAAATCCTAGGCCCACTTCTGACGGAGGGACCTGCTGTATAGCCCCCATTTGAAGAAGTAAAGAAATTTGTTTGTGAGCCTCTACCCTTTGCTGAGGAGGAACGTCTGGCATGCCTTTGAAAGGAGGCAATGTGTGGAAATACAACTTGTAGCCTCGGTCTATAATGTCCAACACCCATTTGTACTGGGTGACTAAAAGCCAGTTTTGCTTGAAGAGTGCCAACTTTCCTCCCAAAGGAGCTGCCAGACAGGAAGGATCTGGCAGCTGAAGATGCAGGTCATTGGGCCTGTTTACGAAAGGACTGGCCCCTGCCCTCACCTGTAGATTGTGCAGGGGAACTCCACGTTCTAGGCCTGAAAGTACCCTGAGCTCTGCTCCTACCACGTCTAGATCTACCCCTAGACTGTAAATCAGAAGAAGGATAAGCCCATCCCTTAGTAGGCCAATTTCTGCTAAACTTAGGGGCTGCACCTGCAAAAATCTTTAACAGTCTGCATAGACTTAGCCTTGTCTTCCATTTTCTTTAAGACAGACTCCACAGGAGTACCAAACAAAACTTCAGACTGCAAAGGAGCATCCAAAATTCTAGCTTTAACATGCTCTGACAAGTTCTGATCCTTAAGCCAGGCGTGCCTGCGAATAACTGATCCAGTGGCAGCCACCCTGGAAGAAGCCTGTAAAGCATCGAAACCACACTGCAAAGAATGCTTACCCACCTGATCAGAGGCATGAACCAAATCCTGTAATTCCTTACACTCTATGCCCTCTGCCAAAGCATCTACCTTAGACTTTAATTGAGTAAGGAGAAAATTCTGGTACTTCAACATATGAAACTGGCAATTTAAAGCCCTCATTGCTAGAGTGGAAGAGATATACACTTTTTTACCCCACCTATCCAAAGCTCTAGAATCTTTATCCATAGGAACTGGATTCTTTACAACAGAAGCCCTTACCCCCTTAGGTCCCTGGCTAATAGTTTCTGGGTCAGCCCTTGGGCTCTTATACAGATATTTATGAGCCTCAGGCACTCTGTAATACCTATCTGGCTTAACAGGCACAGGAGGCAAAAATTCTGGATTAAGAGAGGCCTCAGAGAAAACATCCTGAACCACATCCAAAACAGGAGGTATAGCCAAAGGCCGATGTTGTGGTAAAAACAAAAATTCCCTAAGCCTCTTTCGGGAATCTGAGAAATCCTGACCTTCCCATTTAAAATGCTCCCTCATAGAATGCAGGGTTTCTGAAAAAGAAAAATCCTCTGGAGGGGAAGCAGAAGGACTGGAATCATCTGCGTCTGAATCAGAATAAGGAAGAAAATCCTGAATGTCTTCAGCCGAAGACTCTGAGTAATCTGAAGCCTGTTCCAAACTTTCCACCTCTGGCTCCACCCTAGGCCTCTTATCTGGAGGGGGCATAGAACCCCTGATTAAGGAAATCAAATCTTCTGCCATTTTAAGCATGTGTTTTTTAGGCACAGAACCTGCAGAACTAGGACTGACACCTGAGGAAGGCAAACCAGGCCTGACCTTGGAAGATACCTTAGAGACAGAAGGAGAAGGCCTAACCACCTTAGGCAAAGAGGGGAGTACAGCAACCTGAGAGGCCCCCTCAGCCTGACCTGACTTCTGAGAGGCCACATCTTGTAAAATTAACGGCTCCCCCTGAGACTCAACTGAAACCTCGGCCGGATCTACAGATTCCACCATAGTTTCTAAAGAACCGGTGTCCGGAACGGACAACTCATCCTGCTTGGACCTTAACGACTTTTCCTTGCGCTTCTTAGCGGTAGCGGGCGCCGGAGGATCCGACGGCATATTGTAATTACACCGCTTACCGAAGACAAGCCTAGCGCAATCTAACCTACGTTTAATGGTGCGCTTATTAAATCTAGCACAGAAGCGACACCCGACTACGTCGTGCTCAGGCCCCAAACAAGGAATACAGAGAGAGTGGTAATCCCTATGCGGTATCTGCTTCCCACAAGAAATACAATTATTCACTTTTTCTGACATCCGGAATTAACTGAGGCAAGAAAAACAAAAATATTCCCAACGGGGTACTTAGCCCAACTTGGTTTCGGTCTGAAACTCAGAATACGAAAATTTCAGAACGCAGAACGGCACTTGCAAACGCTGCTTCTGCTTCGGACCATGCGGCAAAAAAGACTGAGGATATGACGTCGGTCATGCGCTTTAATACCATGACGCACTGACGTCAGATCTGAGCGCCCATGACCGACGCCAGCCTAATACTTTGGTATTCGGGCCGACCGAGGACAGCGGACTACCCACAGGTTATGACTGCAGCAATGTGAGATGAAGAACATCAGACAGGAAGAATGTAAGAGGAAGCAAGGACATCCAGCAAAGGGGTGGATGGATTGTGTGAAAGAAGATCTGTGACAGTCAGACAGGAGTGTTGAAGAAGGCAGGAGTGTGGCATTGAATCAAGAGAGTTGGTGACAGTTAACACGATTCCCCGACCCATGTAGAAAATGGGAAAAAAAGGGAGCTGATGATGATGATGACGATGATAGGGTAGGTTTTTCTATGTTTGCTGAAACCATGAAAAAATGTTTTTGATGATGTTTCATCAACTTTTGTATCTAGAAATCAGTAAAATATCAGTATCAGTAAGAAACACAAAAATATTATTTTTTTGTGGAGGGGGAGGTGGCAAGCCAGTTTGGCAGAGGGCTTTGTCCTCCCTGCACCTCTTATGTGCCAACTTCAAAGTCTTACAACAGTGTGAAAAAGTGAAAAGTCCTTCTGGGTTGCATTTTTATCATGTCTAATATAAGCCAATATGGTTTAGATGAAACAAAATTAAAGTAAATTGCACTAAAGCCACTCACTCACTCAAGCTACACTTTTCACAGTGTAGGGTAACCTGTAGCTATCACAGTGTTTACAGTGATTAGTGCACTGCCAGCCACAGTATGATGGTTGCTAGGCTGGCCCTGTGCCATTCATGGAACATAATAGCAGAAAGAACCAGGGAACCTACATATGGAAAGTAGTGCCCTCCTGCATGTAGGGCTGTCCAAGCAGAAGACCCCTCTGTGGTATAGGTCAAAGCAGGGGGCCCGTAGCACAACATCTGAGAAGATGAATATTGGTAAGCTACTTATGAAGTAAACCTGAAGTCAGCTGTATCCAGTGTGCCAAAAACAGGAAAAAAATTACTATCAGTTTTTGAACCCACTTCCCTCCTCTTCCTCCTCAGAAAAGCTGTTGCATGTGTCCACCTTTCATAATATTGAGTGATCAGCTGAAGAAACTCCAAAATATAATCATTGGAAAAAGTACCCATTCTTTTCATTGGAAAGTGAAAACAAATTAGTGCAGCAATTTCAAAATGAGAAAAACCTTACCGAGTATGCACTACATGTAAGGCAATTCATCTTGATTCCTTGCTTATCACAGCATTGTACTCAGTATCATCCTAGTAGGTGATGATATCTTAAATTTATTTATCTAAAATCTAACCTACAGAACAAAATATGTTCTAACAAGATAATGATTGGAATAATTAAGTTACGCACAGAGTAACCATTCACACTACACCCACCAATGCATGTGTGAATACATAAATTCACGCACCTACAGGGAGAGAAATTAAGTCTCAATTTCAGGGATTTAAACAATGTAATCAAGTTATGTCCCTGCTGTTAGAATGATGCAAGCAACTCAACATAATATCCATTAGTGACAGTCATATGATAAATTCCAGTATTATTCATTCAGTCATCCACTGTCATTTCTCTCTCTCAGGCCTCCCCCTCCCTTCATTTCATTGCAACACAAATCCAGACTAAAACACAGGCTATGACATAGTTCTATCCCACCCCACCCCCACCCCATACCAAGCCTCCTCAGAGAAAAGAAATTATTTGCATGAAACTTTTTTTTTCCCTGCTAGCCTGGCACGCTGGCCTAGATATGCCATTCCGCATGGCTGGCACACTGTTATCCCTGGAGCTACCCTGCAAGCAGGTGCACAAAATCACAAACGAGCTTTCAAATCTGCAAAGTAAATCTAACATGACTTTTCAATTAGGAGTGAAATGCCAAGAAAGAGGCTTTTGTAGGATTGCTGGACTAACTGAAGGGCTTTCTCCACTCTCCCTTTGTTGTAGCAATTTAGATCTATTAATTTATATCTATATGAATTCATCATTGCCTCTAAATTATCCCTGGTTCAGAAAAGCAGTGCAGGTAGGAGAATAATGGGGTTGGAGAGAGGTAGGTGAGGTACCCAGACTACAGTAGATTCTGCCCCTTATACACTTGCCATTCAAGTTTAATACTTTCCCTCTCCTTAGATGTTATTTTTACCCCTATAGATTCTGTCTGACTTTATCCCCACTCCATGACAGTGCACTGCATCAGGGTGGTCCTCGTGTAAATTCTAGCTGCTGTATGTGAGGGAAGGCTGAGGTCAGGATGGGGGCACACGGAGTACTTCAGTGCAGTCATCCAGCAGAATGGGATAAATTCCTCCTGTATTTTAATCCCTAGAGTGCTTCACCATGTACATAGGGTGGCATTACCATTTTACCGCAGGCCTTTCTCAGTCACCACACTCACTGTGCTGCCACAGCAGATCTGTCAGGCAGATTTAATCAAAGAAACAGCAGCAAAAATCTACAGCACTGGTACCCTTGTGTAAAACATAACTACTCTGACTTTTAAATGTACTTCAGCTGTTTGCTACAGCTGTATTTCATTTGTTCAAGGTTTAAATGAATACTGTGATCTGTATGCATGTACTTGCACTTGTCCCTTACAGACAGATTCTGCAAGCTGATCAGGCTGGCTGAACATTACTAGCACAACATGCAGTGACGGAATTGGGATATGGTTTACTATCACATGCTTGACATACAGTTGGTCTAGTGGAGCTGTGCAATTCCTGCATATTACTAATTGGCTTGCCAAACTTGCACCCCTTCCAGACCCTTGTTAGTGCTTGTTCCTGGATATGGAGCAGTAGGGAGTTTTGTCTTCAGTGTCTTTGACTGGTATGCTGGTATTTGACATGCAGACTTTCAGGAAATGATTGTGTTCATTGTTCAACTTGTCCTTGTGTGTGTCAAACATATATACTAAACCTTGGGATATACATGTTCCTTACAGAAATATGTTTTAGCGTGATATGAGTCATTGCACATTACATGGATAGCATGCAATAGTGTCACTGGGATATAAAAACTCCTGTTCTTGTCCTTTACAAATACATTCTGCAGCCTAGTATGCTTAGTTGGTTGCACATTACTGGCATGATGTTCAGTGATGTTACTAGGATATAAATGCCCATGCCTTTGCTCCTGATAAACACATGCTTGCTTTGATTGTTTGCACATTATTAGTATAACATAGAGTGATGTCACTGTTGTATACATGCCCATGTTTTTGTTTGTAACAGACATTCTACAGCCTGATATGAGTGCCTGCACATTATTCTCAATAACAGACAGGGATGTCACTGGGATATATATATATGCCTGTGTCCTTGCCACTTACATACACCTTATGTAACCTGCACTGGGTGTCTGCACATTACTGGTATGATGTACAGTGATGTCACTGAAAGCATATGCCCTTACTGTAGTTCATTACAGATGTATTCTACAGCCTGCTTTGGGTGTCCTCACATTAATGGATGGTGACTAGTCTCCATTGGGAGTAGTCAAGTTATGCAGTATTGCTCCCATTTCCTGGAACAGAGTGAGTTATAGAGATGGAGACAGAGAACAAAGTAAGAGAGACAGAGAGCAGACCAGTCCCTCACTGCCTCTTACTGCCTCAGATGACCATCTGCAGCTGGACTGTGATTGCAAACATGGAAACAGAAATATACGAAAGAGAGAAGCTCTGCCTCTGTACCAGCCATCCGGTACTGGATTTGTAATGTTATATCCCTCTCTCTTTCTCTCTTTCATTAATGCTCCTTTTCAGTGCCTGCTGATATTACCTCTGGTGTAAGTGTAAGATCACACCTTCATCCAAATTATTACACCAGAAGAATGAGATAATCCTAGAAAGCCATGATGTGGCCCCTTTAAGAATGAGATTAGTGTGCACTATCTATGGCTGGCCTTTATTCCTAGCTTTTATCAGGGAAAGCATGTCCTGTGTTATGTTCCAGATTGGAAGAAGCAGTTCCATGCAAAGCCCAAGCCTCTGCTATTTCTTATTCCGTTGCTTGTTTTAGAATGTCATCAGTGCAAAGATTGCCAAGGATTCAGAATTTCAATACAACTCAATCAGCCATTTTGAAAACTTCATCAACATTCTTAGTGTATAATAAGGCACTAGTACAGGGAGCTCCTTTAACAAGATTATCCTCTACATTTCACAGCATTCTTTTTCATTTCTTAATTTATTATAAAATAATAAGATAAAAAAGAAGAACTTGGAATGTGCCAAATCACTCAAATGAGCATTATATTTCTGTTAAAACACAGACAGTTTCTCAATTTTATTTATTTTTCATCAGATCTTAAAGACACTTGGCATGTATTAGTAAATTCAGAACATTTAATGTACCCCACTTCCCCAGGATGTAAGAATGACTTGCTCTGGGTTTATATTAAACAGTACAATAGTATACTGCATACATATTCTGTAGCACTGCTGCCAGAAAGCCTCAGCGTGAAATCTTTTCAGTCATCTTCTTCATTTATATGGCAGTATATAGCTCTGTGAAGAGTCACAATAGGCGTGAGCTCATGTGACCTTACTAAAGAATGGTAGGGTCACTAGCTATGTCAGAACATTTGGGATTAAGTTCCAATACTGTACATCTGTATAGATAGCCGAATGGAAGTCTGTGAATAGTACAGTCAAAATACTGATATTAGTTACAGCAAACAGAAGTGAGGGGTGCTTTATGGCTAGTTTACCGACAATAAGAGCATATTCTCTCTCTCTCTTCTTTAGCTGCCACTACATCAGTTTAGAGCCCTAGTCTACAAGTCAGTTTGGTTTATAGTGGGCACCCTGTAGCCAGATAAAAACTACAAGTTCTGTCTGTGGTTACATTGAGAACAGTACAGCAAGTTTGATCTTCTGTCCTATGTGATCTTTTAAGTACCACTGTCAGTTAGCTGCAGGGAGAGAGGAGAAACATTTCAGCAGATTTTCCAAACCAAAACAGAATTTAGTGTGTTAAATTCATTGCAGTCTTGTGGTTACCATATCTCTCAGCCTTCTGCTATTAGAACAAGGATCATATATCTGCTTAATGAAGAACAGCAACAAACACTGTTAATTGTCATACTGAGGGTCACAATCACAAAGTAAGAAATGACAAATCAAAATTCTATGAAAACAAGCATTATTTCTTCACAAAACTGAGTTTAGTTATAGCATACACACACCTTATGTATATATATGCATTCCTGCTTAAAACTGTGAATGTACAGTAAGTTCAATGTATAGATAGTCCCTTTATCATGAAGACGGATGCGAGGGTTGTGACAACAACCTTTGAACAATATAGTGGTGTACCTTGTGACTGTTCTTCAATCAGTACAGCAACAGAACTAACCCCTCCATGATGCAGTACGACTGGAGACACTATTTGTTCTCTGCTGACAACAGCAACTGTAAAGTTATCTCTGTTTTCTTATGGGTACAGAAGCGCAACTCCCCTCCTCACTACAGCAACTGTACTGTCACCTGTGGTAGCCTACAGAGAGTATATCAGCAGAGCTTCTATCATGACCTAACTGTACTGTCACCTATGATAGCCTACAGAGAGTATATCAGCAGAGCTTCTATCACGACCTAACTGCAGTGTGATCAATGGCTTCCAGGGGACAGTGTAGTGGCAGAACTTTTATCACTACCCTACTTAATACACCAACTGTTGTGTGCCCTTTGACAACTTCCATCATGGCCTTATACATGCACCACACTACACGTTTGGTTTCAGACCACTTATATAATATATGTGTATATATATATATATATATATATATATATATATATATATATATATATATATATATATATATATATATATATCTATAGTAGCCTTCATGCTCATCCTGGGGGCTAGTGTATTTGAAGTTGTTTGAATGCAACACAGAAAGTTGAGACAATAGGTAAATGTGCAGTATTGGCAATCAAATGAAGAAATGAGTCAGTATTAAATGTAAATACATACTTAGCAAGTAACAGGGGCATATGGACACTGACAGTAAAAGTGGTTTTATAGATAATTTAATGCCTTTCCAGGCCATTTCAACAAACTTTATCAGTCATCTACATCACCAATATACACTGTTTGGCCTGTATTTTCCTTATTCTGCTTAGAGATTTACCATGAATCACAGCTGGTTGAAGCTTCCAAATGAAGCCATCACTCTTTCAGTGAAGATATATTAAGGCTGTCTTTAATGATTCATCTCCCTTTGCAATAAAAGTGTGCTGCCTCTCACTGTTGTAAGCAAACATTTGTACTTAGCAAGCTCCTGGATACTTTTTTTTGGAAAGGAATAGAAGCTGGAACTATTTCTAAAGTCATTAAGCAGTTACTTTTACATTAGGGATCCAAATGTTATTAAGGCTTTTGCCAGAAACAAGGTGACATCAAGGTCTACAGTGCAATTGTGACTCACTGGCTTGTGACATAAGCTGGTAAATACAACAGGAGTTGGCCTCTGTAAACAGTAGTCTGCAAATCACAGACAATGGATTAGAGAAAGTACAAACAGAGATGTCTTCTATGATATTTTCTACATTGAGACACAATGGTGTTGTCTAGTATATAATGGAGAGAAAACTTTACAAACACTGGTAAGTGAAGTTTGCAACATTTGAATGTTTGCAGAAGAACCAAAACCATAAGCACTAACCCATATTCCAGCTGAGGTATGAGGACTTGAGTTTCCATCTCATGCCTACCTTCAGTTTGAACAACCTGGTGGCTTTATAACAAAAGTAAAGCTTATTTACTCCAAGGCATTTGCTCTCAGCATGCTGACCGAAGGTAAGAGCAGGCCAAGCCAAAGACTAAAATATTTAAACAATGACCATTGCCAGACTATTCATGCATTATTCACAATTCTTGTGCTATCTGCTTTACATAATTTTTTGTGTATGCACCAAACATTGTGGTCTTACCAGGGCTGAGAACATTTTTATTTCTGGCAAAACATCTTTGGATATTTTTAAGAAGTTCCCTTTCAACTGTTTATTGATATCAGAGACCTTAGAAGCTGATCTACACAGGGCTAGGTCATTTGAATATAGTAGATCAATTAGCTATGGTACAGCAAATGTATTTTGGTTAATGAAAACTGTGAACAGAAGTCCAGCACTGAGCTTCATGGAGCACATACTAATCTCCAGAGGAATGCATGCCAATGTGTTTCACTAGCAACTTCCTGTTGAGGAGATGACTACTGAACCATTTACATGTTCTGCCATCGTATCTCACTTAACTTATACATATTATAAGCAACACTGTCAAAAGCTTTCATCACATCCTCAAAAACTGCTTGAGTTAACAGACTCTTGTCCATCGTGTTAAACATGGAATCCATAAGCAACCAGGTGCTACATGCTGGCCTGAAGACATGCTGTTCTCTGGAGCATACTCCAGTGTTTTTTTTAGATGGGGACTAAGCTGACAGGTTATTAATTTGCAACTTGCAATCCAGCACCCTGCCCTTCTTGCTCCACAGAAACCCGATATTGCTTTAGCAGACAGATACATCATAATGATAAATTGTTTGTGTATATAAATATGGGTAGAAGAGATCACAAGACTTTTTCAATTTCTCCCATTGGGATGTGCTTCGAATACCTGTCACAGGGACATGCATGTATGCATTTTTTTAAAACAGTACAATATTAATATTAATTTCAGCTAAAATATTGATAACAGGCCAGTGAAAAATTTCTTGTGACTAACCAACGCTTTCAAATTTTCCAAAACTGTATCACAAATTAGGGAACAGGCTCAAATACTTGCATCTGCTTCTGTTTTCTACTGGCATGGCTTAGCTGCAGTTAGGCCAAGAAGTGACAGAAGGTGAAACTTCAAAGTTATAAACTGTTTACTAATTACTTATTATTAAAAAATTACTAGTAGAATACAATTTTCAGCTTTTAGGCCCAGAATTATTTTTCTGTACCATCTGAGTGATTTTGAAAAGAAAATAAGTGAAAATTCTAGAGATATTCCAATATAGTTTTTGGACACTACAGTCCTTAGAGGTAAATCATCAGTCAGTAAGATTCCTGATGTCACTGCATAAGTTAAAATGTTAGTGTTACTCTTTTGTTGAGATTAGCTCTGTTCTCTGATTTGACTGATTTACAGACGGCCTCTGTATAGGTGCCAGATTCCCTAATTACAGTATGATCAGCATAAAATGGAATATTGCATGTCTTTTTGGAAATGTTTAGGGTATTGATGTAAATGACAAACAGCAACATCTCAAGGGCACAGCCATGTGGAACAGTCAAGAATACAGTGAGGAAAGAGGACTATATGTTGGAGACAACAAAATTAGAGGCAGCCATGCAGTTAATCAGAAACAGTTTGAAGTAATGGAGTTTAGGATATAAAGGGTGTCTTTGATGAGTAGGGAGTGATCTACAAGGTCAAATGCCTTGGAGAGTTCAATGAAAATTGGACACGTGAGGATCCCTGCAGTCATTGCACAACAGAGTACATCAGTCAAAGAAAGAAGAGCTGGCATGTTCTTTTCTGAATCCATGCTGTTGGTTCTTGAGGCGGCCTTATGTTTCATTATGTTCCAGACATTGCGCATCTGCAGCTTTCCCTAAAATTTTGACAAGGCCAGACAGCACAGCAATAAAGCAAAAGGTGTCAGGACTAGACCCAGTGCTACCTCTGGTGAGAGGGATGACAGTGGCAATTTCCAAGAGGTCAGGAAACAAACCACTAAAGAGGGAGAAAAGTGTTTATGATGTGCTTTAGAGGAGGAGCTAAGCAATTATGACAAGGTCTGATAAATTTCAGGTAAAGGCAATCATACCTGGTCTTGGCATTAGAAAGAACTTTCTTGAACCATTTATTAATCTGAAATAATGTAAACATTTAGAAGTAGAAATCATTGTTAAAATCAAAAGAAGACTCAGCAGAGATATTCTATCGTAGCTGAGACACTGCAGAAATGCTCAGGCTACTGTAATGAGAAGAGTTCTGCAAAGTCCCCTGCAGTCAGTTTTAAACTGCAAGTTAAGCAACCATTCCCTAGCACAATTAGGCACTAACTACCTTTCTAGACGTCTCTTGGATTACAAAACAGTGTTTCCTGATCTCAGTGGAGCTAGGATGTTTACAAGACGTTTGCTTTCCTTACTAAGTAAAGAATGACCTTAAGATGAGTATTTCCTTCAAGCTTCATTAGAAGACCGCCAGAACTACACACCGGGTGAGGCGGGCTGGAGCAGCTTCTTTCATCATTATCTGTGTCCTTAGAACAGTCTTCCAGGCCACATGACAGAGTCAGGATTTGTAAGCCACTTCAAAAGAAATTAGAAGGTACATTTGGCTGTACCTTGATCATTAGCTTCCATAGATATTCATTACTCAGTATTGGAGGTCTAATGATAAATAGTCAAGACATCCAGTCACTCTGCTGGTAATTCAGGTTCAGGAATGAACCAATCTTCTTAGGAGGACCACTGGGGGCTAATAAATAGAGAAGATATAGATTGACTTATCCCATGATGTAGGGACTGAGGTAGGATCTGCTGTTTGTAGTTAAACATCTGTTGGTTGTTTTGGGACTAATTGTCCCAGTGAATAGCATATGGTAAGGTGATTCTGGGGCTTCATGGTGGCTTGAATGCCAATGATCTCCTCATGAAGTGTCAGTATAGGGCGGAGGGTATAATGCAAAGCAACTTTGAATGTGACATGGTAAATTGCTAATTACTAGTCCCAGTTCTCCACTTGTCTCTAGAATTTGTGTGGGCCTACTTACTAACTGAAGCATTAAGCCATGATTTGCTAAATATATTTCTCAAGGAAAATAAACGTGACAGCAAGGATTGCAGCTCTGGCCCGGGATAAGTGGAAGGCTAGGAGTTAAAGTAAAAGAAAATCCCATTATATGTAACAATAAGTCCTGGAACTAATCTATATGTGGTCATTGCCTCAGTAGCCTATAATTGCTATCCCTCCAAACATATGTATACATGTAACTGTCAGATTAATTTAAAGTTGCAGTCCATACTCAGAGTTTTTCATGTCTTTATTAACAGACAACACTTTTTCATACAGTAGACTACATATGTTTGCCTTAATTTTGTTTTAGTTTTTATACTGACATGGGCAATCAGCTAATAAACATCCATTTTCTGTTAGTTGAACTCTCATTGCAGCTGCAGTACTTGAGCACTTATGATGTCACTATAGTTAATTAAATCACATGCCTCTTTACTACACACATGACTTGAAAACAAATAGCCAGAAACAAATGTTAAATCCAGATATTCCAAAGGTCTATGCAATATATTCTGGAGTATACCAATTAATTAAACACAGCTCTGTGTCTCTGTGATATTAAAGCCATTATTTGATGGAAACACAAAATAATCACCATATCTGACAATCTGTAAAAATAATTTTTGGCAAATGGGTGCCAGACTTAATTGTGTCATTTGTGATTTAAACACTCTTATCTGTGATCACAAATTAGTGGTTTGTTTGCTTTTGATTTAAAGACTGGGGCTGCCAAAATGCATAAATATTGCAATTAGTACATTTAAGTGTACTTATCAGGATTGAGGAGATGCCCACATGTTAGGGGTGCAGGGGACAAAACTGCCATGTAAATGCACTTGAAGACTGAATTTTGATTGTTATTGCTTTGCTGTACATTTGATACTTCGTGATGACACTTTTTGTATTTTTAATTTCTCATTTACTTATATCATCCATTAACTTTCAAATTACAGTAACTTACATAATTCAGCCTCACAATGCTGTATCAAACTTCTGTCATAGATCCATGAAAGACAGGTACAGTGCCATCAACTATGAAAAGAAGCTGGAGTTGTGAAAACATATCTAAGTCACTGGATATGAATACAGCTTATGAAATTAGACATCAACACGGTGTTTGATCTTTCTGTTAAGGATTACTTTACATGTGCATTATGCTAAATTCCACCAATGTTCATTCCCAGTACATCTATTGCTTATATATTTCACAGAATCTACCACTGTTATACTGAAGAAATGTTTCCTCACATATATTCTGAATGTACATTCCCTGTTGATTTCCATTTCCACTTCTAAGAATGCTTTCTTTTTTGAAATTATTCGGGACTGTAGATTCTGGTGTCAGGTTAGGACCATTTGGGTACACCTACTTTTTATGCACCTACAGTTTCAATAGATACAGAATAAGCTGCAGAGCTTCCTAAACCAATGTAAGAGCTACTTCACATCTGTTCTGTTTATGCGTTCTTAAATTCTTTCACTGGCACCCTAATACCATTACAGGTACTATATGAACTTCATTATCACTATTTCTTTGCAACAACATTTAAATCTCTCCTGAGCCAATCACCTTGCATCTTTACAATAATAAATTGTCTGGGTCCTCTTTCCTCTGCATGTTTTAAAAACGGGATATTATTCAGACCCCACTAATTCTCTTGAGGTACTTGAGTGATTAAGTATTCTTATCATGTCTCTCCTCTGTCTCCTTACTGTAACATACATTTTAAGCTCTTCCAGTCTTCTTCTCATGTCTTTCCTCTGTCTCTTTTCTTTAAAATTATATATTTTAAGCTCTTCTAGTCTTTCCTAATAAAAACTTCTGTTGCAAACTGTGCATCATTGTTTGCCCTTATTTAAATTGTTGCTATCCTATCCGTGTCCTTACAAAGATGAGAACTTGGGAACTATGCACAATATTTCATCTGGAAACGTATTAACTGTCTGTATGAAATGATACCTACTTTTCTGTTGCTGGTACCAAGTTCTATACAAAGCCTTCCTTCATGCTATGTCTCTATTGCTCGCTCACCTTCTCCCTTTCTCGCTCTCACTCATACACACACATGCACACAAACACACATGCACACACACACACACACACACACACACACACACACGCTAAGCCATTTCCTTTTATGTGCTCTTTCCATAGCTTCCTATCAAGTTATGTACTCCCTTTCTGGATTTTTGCTTCTCATTAGCATTATTTTACATTTCTTTTCATTGAATTATATTTCTTTTCATTGAATTATTTAAGTAATATGCATTCTTTTTGTATGTGTTTAGTTGTATAAGCTAGTCAGTTCTTCAGAACATACTATGCATTATAACTGCTGCACACCAAAAACCAAAAAATACCAAAGACACAGAACCACTATGAGCTGGATACAATTTATTTAGCAATTTTGTCAGTTGTGAAATATGACTTCTTCAGAATCTGATTCTGAAGAAGTCATAGTTCACAACTGACAAAAGCACTAAATAAATTGTATCCAACATACTATGCATATTATATATATCATAGTGTAGTCTGTGCATCATTTAAACTATATCCTCTTTCCATGTGCACAGCTTACATTTCAGTCAGGAGGTATAATTATAGGGGGAGTGGGGTTCATATCCCGTAATCTCATATTTTTTATCCTCCAGAATTTACATTATCCTCCAGAATTTACATCACTTTGTCACTTTTTTGTCAGATTAGACTTATATAATTCAAGTCTTTTTTGCACACAATTCTGACTATACAATTGCCCTGACTTACAAATGTCAAGCCTTGCCTCATTGTTTTTGCTTATTGGGCTTTGTCCTGAATTACTGATTCACACTGACATATCGACATTGAGTACGTGTAGTGAGCACCAATCACTCAGGCTTGTGCACCAGTAGGCAGCACCTCCTCTCCTTCTGTGAATACTAGTGTAGGTACGGTCCTCACTTCCCAACTCTGTCCTGCTCTGTTAATGGCTATGTAGAGCACCCCCTCAGTCTTCACCTTAGTGACAATACCAATCCCTATAACTTTAAATTACAACTGTAAAAGTACTGTTTGGAGTTTGAAGGGTATTCTTGTCTATTTCCACAGTTCCACGTAATAGGGGTGATACCTGTTGCCTGTACTGCTCCCCAATCCCACCCCTAACTTTAGATTTGTTGTATTCCTTGCAATGAGGGAAGACAGGCATGAAAACGGGGAACAGTTTAAAGTTTTCTTGGTGTGTAGAGAAAAGACATCAAGATCAGATAAACTGTGCATGACGTAGATTATTATTATTACAGAATGACAAATAAAATATAAGGTGACGATTTTGGTCCTGAATGTCCTGACTATAACAGTTACCACTTAAAGTAAGAGAGACCAGTAGTTGTTAACAACAGCACTTGTATACTAGACAGACTGGCAGACATGGTCTTTGAGATTTGCACTTCAGATATATGTCAAATGTTAGAGCACAAAATGTTGCACAGACTATATGTTACACCCCTAGCATCTTACTAAGTAATACCTGCTAATCATCACCCTGCACCTTACCTTTCAAAAACTTTCTCTATAACGCTACCACTAATCAAGACAGCTCAGATACAAACACAAACACACACACACACACACACACACACACACACACACACACACACACACACACACACACACACACACACCAACACATGCACAATACACTTCACTTCTGTCCTTCTTTAACCTTACTCTAAGCCTAACCCACCTACACTCACACAAGCACTACAACCTGGAAATGTTGAAAACCTTCAAAATATATAAAGGATTTGGCATTATTTTCCCAAAATCACATTTACATTACTTGCAAGCAATCAATGTTCCATTAATCAAAAATGTCAAAATTTCCATGAACGAAACAAATGACTCCATTTCGGTCATTCACTCTAACAATCAGCAGCTGCTTTGATGCAGTGAAGGGCATTCATCTATGGTTATGTAAGCAAATATTTAAAAAAAACTAATAAAAATAAATCAATCTAGTAAACCACAGCTTAAATCAATCTAGTAAATCAAACTACTGAAATAAAAGTGTTTTTGCAGGAGGGGGAAGCCCACCAGCCCTCATCCCACCCTCTAGAATTAAATATACCAACTTCTTAAACCGGATAATGTCCACCTTTAAATACCAGATTCTTTAAAAGAAATTGTAATTATATACTTACAAAATACAGACAGCACACGGTTTCCCAGATGTCCCACACAAATTAGCCACTACTGAAAAAGCCTCTCCAAAAAATATACCTACCAGTTGGAACAATCTCCCAGAAGATCAACTAACTTACTAGCTTCAAACTACAACTAAAAAAACTATCTGGTAAAACAGCTTGCTTGTACGTGTTTGTGAAATGTGGGCTAGAAAGCAGCTTTAAGGAAAAGAATAATGTATTCCATCATCTGGCTTAATACTAATTTAGGTGTTATCATATTCACTGAAATGCTTCCTTAGAAATGAACGGTAAGCTAATTTGCTCTAGCAGGAATAAACTGTACCTACCAGAACATTCAACACAATCTGTTCCTAAATAAGAATTCAGTATGCTGCTGTACCTACATCTATACTGTTGCCAATGCCAATGTAAATTTCTGTGTAAATTGTTTTACATTCTGTTGCATTGTCTGGCCTGTCTGGTCTGAGTCGTGACTAAAAAGGGTCCTTATACTATTTCCCCTACCCAGATAACAAATGTTAAATTAATAAATATCAGTCTTAATTGCATTTGTTCTGCCTGCTATTGTGTTTGTATTAAAATTTTGCTTTGCTATAATTCCCTTTATTTGTATTAATGGTATTTAAATTCTTTCCAACTGTCATTACTAGAGATAGAATGGGTCAAAGGTTTTGTTTGTTCCTCTTCCATTATGTAATACGCTGTCTTCTCTTATTCACCATTATTGCTGTCCGCTTTTTATTACTTATTAATCACAAATATTTTCTCAAATTATTAAAATACAAAGGACTCTAAAATTTTCTTATATTTTAATCAAATAAAATGCCATCTATCGTCTACATACATTCTGAACATTTACAATCCTGAAACGCTCAATGAGACGCAGGGAACCAGCAAACTTATTGCTGAATAAAAAGTTTAGCACCTTTGTCCCTTAACACAGGAACTTCAGAAGAATTCTAAAAAAATTAAAAAAAATTTAAATAACCTTTGACACAAACATCAATCAAATTTCACATATGACAACACATCCTGTCAGTCTTTAAAGTAACAATGTTCCTTATCACCACAACACTCAACAAGATAATCTTAAAAATACAAAAATGCTCCAAAGTGCTAACAGTTGTAGTTAATAATAATAAATATAATAAATTTTCATCCCATTAATCATAATTCATAAGTTCTTAACTTCTCAATACTATTAGTGTCAGAGCTCGATCCAGCACTAGGTGACCTAGGCTGTCTCCTAGGGTCCACTGGCCAGGGAGCTGCCACAAAAACCTACATTTCTTCTTCTTTAAGAACACACTCTGCGTGCATTATATTTCTTCTTTAAGGATGCACACAAATTGTGTCCTTAGTAGCATCTGTATTGCGATGCATTCACATTTTGAAACAGAGTGCAAGATTAAACTAGTATGGATTTCCAGAAAAACATGGAGGACCCATTCTTGAAATTGTGTGTGTGAGTGTGTGTGTGTGTGTGTGTGTGTGTGTGTGTGTGTGTGTGTGTGTGTGTGTGTGTGTGTGTAATAAATGGCTTCAAAAAGCAACCAGTAGTTTTAAAGTTCATAAATCACTTTTTGTTTAATAAAATCAAACTTCTTCAGATGCAAACATTCAAGGTACAAGTTTCAGTTAAATAAAATGCCAGGAAGTGCTTGAGCCTGTCAACTCACATGCTGTGATGACATCAGCAACAATAGTTAACCCTTCCTGTTCTACACACTATGAAAAAATACTGTTTAAAACTAAAACAATGCTGACATCCAAAACCAAGGACAATTGAAGCTATGGTTTAAAAACAATTATTAACAAAGTATACTGATGGGTATACTTTAAACAACAAAAACAAATAAATATATGAAATAATAAGGTTACCTATAAGGAATTACTATAAAATTTCTATAAATAATTCAACTGTATTAAAAAAAAAAAAATATATATATATATATATATATATATATATATATATATATATATATATATACATTAAATACTTCATCTCTACAAAACTGAATCACATCATATCACTAATGAATACTTATAATAATATAAGCAATATGCTGCTGAAATTCTATCATACTGCATCATAGCTAATCGCCTAGCCCAAAAAAATAACTCAGCTGACAGTTTGAGAAATAAATTTAGGCACCATTAACAGTGACTAAAATTACCATGCAAGAAATGAACTTGATGTTAGAACATAATTTTAACTAACTATGATGACCATATTACTAAGTCTATAACATTCATATTATGCTATGCCATTCACTTAATTCCACAGTATGGCATTCATTATATAAAAATACACAATCTACTCCCACACTATGTATATTGAGTGCTGATATTGCAGTACCACCTCTAAGGGGGGATGGGGTGCTGCATTCCTGAGTATAAGATGCCTATTAACTATGAACCTGTTGCCTGTTTGACAACCATTGCCTATTGCAATATTCCCAGCTTATCAATTTTTTTTAATGTAACATGGCCAGTATTTTCAAGGGCAACAGGCACTGAATCTGTACTTGAAACACTGAAATGTAATGTTGTTTATTAGCAGCAACCATTTCATTATTTATAAATCTGTTTAATGTGGAATTATTCAGATGATTTTCACTTTTTCAGAGATTGTATATATTGACTGATATCAGTGGATTGTAATGACAGAAGTCCGAGTTGTCTTTTGTGGTTGAAATGTTCTATAATTGGTAGTTTTGACTTTATTGGCTCACATTTTATTTTATTGTTTACTGGAAAAATGTTCAAACCTACAAATTTAAAACATACTCTAACAAGTGCTGCTGTATTATACAAGGAATATAATTTAATACAATTAGGATGATGCAAAGAACACAGCCATGTATGCATTGTCCAAAAAATGTGTGCAAGGGGTCTATGATTTGAAAACTGCCAAAAGGTAAGCATAATCCTCCACTGGCCAGATGTATTTTCTTTGAATATGGGTTTCAATGCCATTTCAATGAATGTGAGTTTTAAGGGCAGAGAGGCTTACTGTTCATGCTAAGTCTGTTTTCACTGTGAGACTGTATTGTTTTGTTTAGCAAATGGCCATCAGTGTTTGTGCTATAAATATGAAATAAAAGTTTTAAATATCTCTAATCATTGTAAAAGTAAAGGAGGAAATAGAATGCACACTGACAGGTTTGAATGGTGTCTGTGGTAACTGAGGAGAAATAGCCAGGTAATGGGACTTGAAATGGCTGGGGGACAGTACAGCTGGGGGGTAGCTGCTGAGGGGGAAGGGGAACTAATCCATTACTCTGTCTAGGGCCCCACTTGATCATTATCTGGCTGTGATTACTGGATATTATATCATTCAAACCAGAAATGTTAGAAGCATTTAAAATAGTCATCACCAAAGTTGTCTTTTCTCAATAATCTCAGACTATGGCCCACCTCTTACATGTCTGGGCACCCATTCAAGGGCAAAAAAATAAAAAAATTATGAGAATTCCATCCATCCACAACCTCTTTTCCCATTTTTGCATATGAGGCTGGGGTGTCACTTCAACAGTGACAAACATCTACAACCAAGGTTTATACCTCCGGGGTGTAGCCCTGCCACTGTAGTTCTTCCACACCACACACATGCACTCACACTCACACCTATGGCCAATTTAAAGTGTCCAGTCCACCTACTCTGTGTCTTGGAATTTGGTATGAAAATGGAATACCCAGAGGAAACTCATGTGAACACAGGGTGGACATGCAGACTCCATACAGAAGGCATCCCAGTTGAGAATTGAACCAGAGAAACTCTTGTTGTGAGGTAAGAACTCTACCTGCTGTGCTACTGTGCCACCCATAAAAAAATCATGAGAATTTTTGAAATAAATATGTATGTATAATGCATTATTAATATTAGCCTTCTTAATATCACAGATGGGCTCATATATCCTATCTTTAAACCTTTCATAATAAACTATTACATTCACATATGATCTTAGTATATTTCTACTGTACTCTGAATATTATTCATGCTGTTGTTCTTATAAAGTTTCCATATTATTCCATACTCTAGTTTGGGTGTAATGTAACCTGCAAATAATTTAATCATTTTAAATTTCCTAGACTTTATATATATTTTATCAAGCGTATAGATTTACAACTATCATTAACCTATTGGGTTATATGATTAGAAATACTTAAAACTGGGTCTCACTTATATACTAAGACCCTTAAATGAATCCAAATTTCAATCACTATGTGCTGTATTAAATATTCACCCTTCAATCTCTCACTTCCAAATCTCATATGCTTAGGTCTTGATTTATCTATCAGCATATTATTCTCCTGTGCCCAAATCAACAATTTAGTCAGGTTCTTTAACTGACATGCCCTGTCTGTAACAGATGCAATCAGTTTACCAGTTTTCACTTCATATGCATACAGACCATAGAACACTTCAGAAGAAAAAGACAGACTTTAAATACAACTAAACAGGTGTGGTCCTGTGGGATGAATTTCACCTGTCCAACTGCTATATGACACTTGTCATGTCTTGTTTGTAAGCCATGCAGCTACCCATCTTACAAAGAGTAAATTAATACCTAGTTGTTCTAATTTATTGAGCAGTACTTTGTGTATGGCCATATCAAAGGCTGAAGATAAGTCTATATAAATGACATGACAATACAATTGTTCATTTTTAGCTGTTATTGTGTTATTATAGAACAAGTTATGGGTATATACATAAATATTTCAACAAATGCACATTGATATATGGCTTCCATGTCCCAGTCTTTCCAGTTACGGCAATTACTTACTCAAAATAACCTTCTTTATTATGTCTAAATAACAAGAAAACAAACTTAAGTGTATGATTCTGGGTTTGTCGTTTTCCTCTTTCCTACTTTCCCTTTAAAGATGGGTTTAACACATGCATGTCTCCAAGCTTGAGGGATATCTCCATCTTTAAATGACCTAGTGAATAACTGATATAATAGTACTGCAATTTCAAACTGGAGTGTTCCTCCTCCTCCCTGTGCTTTGTTTGGGTCCAGTTTGCATTATGCTTTTTCAATGTAATCTAATGTAATTTCAGTATTTGAAGTTATTGGGATATTTGTAGCACAAATTACACCCCTCCCCTGTGGAGCCAGATTGTTTTGCACAATATTTTGTAAACATAGCTACAATCTGTCTTGTTTGAAAATACATTTTAGAATTGATGTAGGTTAGCTATTTGTATGTCTTTACTCCTACCACATCTTATAGCTCTATAAAAATCTATAAAATGGTTTCCTATTATGCCAAATATATTTATATACATTTTCTTCAAATTATTTTTGGATATTGCATCATTCTGTTTGTCTGCTCATTTTACTTCAGTTTTGAAAGTTATAGTTAAATCTTATTCCCACTTGTTTTGTTTTATCTATCAGCTTAAGTATAGTGTTATAAAAATATATCCTCCTGACCATGTGTACCTAGTTTCTGATGTTAACTGCGTTTAGATTTTTTGCAATCAATTTCCCTTTCAAAACATGCCACTTTCCTTCCTTCTGCCATCTGTCCACTGAATGCATCACTTCAGTTAGTTTTTGAGGTTCTCCCTATTGGGTATGCGACCTTTCATGATATAACCATATAATGGAAACATGCACTATACTCCTGTAAATGTTTTGTATTATGAACATATCCAGTCTATTTGTCTAGATTAATATTTGTCTTATGAGTGTGCAGAGCAGTTTCCTTCTTTCTTTCCAAATATTCAACTACATTTTATCAACTCTTCCTTTATATCTTTAGACACTTTCTTGTATTTTCCTTTTTTCTGTATATTTTATTTCTATATTAATATTAATTGATTATTACTATACTCTGTTTAGATGTACTTCCCAAGTATTATAAAGTTTCAGAAAATTCTGGACCATCTGTGTTCACAGCATACAAATCACAAGTCCCCCAATTTTTGCCTCTTATTTTCCCTAGACATATTAACTACATCCCCTCTTGATCTTTGTCAGAACACCTTTCTCCTTTTAAATACAATTGTCCTTTTTCCTCACCTATTATTTTATGATCTGCTTTTATTAAATGGCAGTTCCTTATTTTATTTTATTTGAATCTTTTATCATTAGGTTTTCCTCTTGCAGTAATGCATTCTGTTCTTATCCTTTTGTGATATCCCCCACTATTTCAACATTCCAATACATAAAGGTCAGATTATTTTATATATCCCCTTCTTGAGCTCTCCACCTTCCCCAACTCTCTTTAAATGCCTTATTCTAAATTGAGAATTTGTATAACCCCCTTTGGCTACTTGTAGCCTAAGATCAGGTTCTTTATCCTTGTGGATTCAGCTCGGACTTTTGCACCCCTCTTTACTCTTGTTGTCAGATGTTAACTTAAACCATAATTTACTAAAGTCAATTTGTTCTAAAACAAACTAGTACCCTTTTATACTATACCATTTGTACACTCTCTTCAATATTTTATCTATTTCCAGTATTGTATCCATTTTATAGTTAGGAAAGTTGGAAATCAGATATGGATCATACAAGCACAGTTTTGCTTCCACTACACATGTGGAATTTTGAAAATAAATCTTAATGTATTTCAAATATACATTCTTACCAAGTGTCACTTTCAGTTTACATATAGAGTCATTAACGTGTTTACAGTTCTATATTGTCCATGACATTAATATTATACAGTGCTATCTGTGGGTGCTCAAACTGAATTCTATAGTTTCTATTTGTAGTGATGTTAACTGTGAAAATATTTTCTAATTTAATGTCAGATGAAAAGTAGAAAACTGATTAGCATCCCTTAAACATACTGCAAATGATTTATCTATAATCAATTTACCTTTCTAATTTTTCTCACTTTTAAACCTTCAGATTCTCCAAATAACAGATTGCTTATAAGTTTTATAAATTCCATACATTGGTAAGTACTTAATAAAAAAAAATTCAAAGCAAAATTGTTTTCCATATGGAACTGATGCATATATTGGCAATATCTGAACTACTTTTGAATATGCAAACCTGACTATTCAGAGAAAAAGTAATTCATAGAACTTGTAAGTTAAAATAATTGTATAATAATCTTTATACTCCTACCATCTCTGTCCATTAAAAGTAATGATAATGTGGCAAGTTCAACAGCTTTATACACAAGAAATATATCTTTGGAAATACTATTAACAGAATGTGACGTGACAAGCAAAAACACTAGTCCGTATCTCAAACATACAGCAAATTATTTACCTGTAGTCAGATTACTTTATAATAGTTAGCTCATTTCATTAACTTACTGAAAATCTATGTTTGACTGGAAATAAACTTTTGAAATACAATTCACTGTTGGACACACAATATAACTTTTTCAGCATGACACTGGCTGGGATTTATAGACATTTACTGAAACATATAAAATAAGATCAGAGATATACATAATTAACATGGCACTGAATCTCATTAAATGCTCCAGCGAATTCCTGTGAATCAATCATCTAAGCATCTGGGAAAACTATGGATAGATACTCCACAGAGCAGACTGTTGCCATGTAGCACTGAGCTGTGTGGTTACTGACCTGCTGTACATAGTCAGCAATTAATCACCCAATGAAATGAGTAAGTGTATGTAGACATATGCTGTCCATTTCAAAGGTCCTGTTGTACAAGTTTTTATCAGTCTTCATGGTGCACAAGTTTAAAAACAGTGCAGCTCTCCAAGACATGCCGGGTCCTAATTTGCACAGAACTCTCAGAATGCCACTTTTGCATGTGCCTCCAGTCACTGCTAATCTGGGTGTTCCTGTAATGTAACATAACTGTTCTCCACTACGGCTTTATTTAACAACAAATGATTCTTTCTTCCATATGACTTTCTTTTATTGCCCTTTTGTTCTAGTGCCATAATTGAGTTTTCTTCTAAATGACTATATACTTTGTCAGCATCAATACCAATGTATAGTTTATACGTCGTTGGAAAGCAAGTTACTGGTCTATAATTTTTTGTGTAGCTTGCAGGTTCACTCTTAAGTAGGAGCATTATTTTTCCTGTTGTAAGCCAGGTTGGTGTTTGTTCGGGCTGCTCATATAAATAGTTCTTAATCATGGCTAAATCTTCATGTAAAGATGTTAATAGTTTTAACCAGAAGTTAGGCACTACATCTGGGCCTGGGGTTTTCCAATTAGAGGCTTTTTTTTAACTTTGTTTCAATCTCTTTGGCTGTTACTTCATCCCATTTCATATCCTGTACCTTTAAGCTTCTAATTCTTTCTTTTACTTCTTCTATATATTTAGCATATTTTTTATGTTCCACAGGATCTTCATAAATACTTCCCCAAAATGTATCTATTTCTTCTTTTTTTTTTTTTTTTTGGTGGTCTTTCAGTTCTTTTTACTTGTTTCCCACTTCTCTATAAAACGTTTTGGGTCATCAATAAATCGCTTATTTTGTACTTTCCCTTTATATTAATCTGTATATCTTTTAAGCTTTTCTGCCTGTGCTGATATTTTTAGTTTATTATTTGTGATAGTGCATGATAAATCCTGATCCGTTATAATGCTGTGCATTCCTTTTATGACGTCTGTCTTTCTGAGTATTTTTGTTGATCTGTTCCCTCTTCTATACTCTTCTAATAGTGACACTTCTTGTCTTAATTGTATTATAGTTTTCTCTGTTTGATACTTCCATGATGGTATTTGATTTCTCCCCTTCCTTTCCCTTACTACCCTGTGTTCTTATGATACAATTTTATCTCTTATTAATTTACTTGCACAATAATATATCCTCTTTACTTCTCTTATACCGCATGGATCCCTACAGACAGTCCTAATTACTGTATTCATTTGTTTTATCAAACTTCTGATTTTTTGGGTTTTATTGATCTTCTGCAGTCTATTTCTTTCATTGCTCTTACTATATCTATCTCTATTAAATCAAGCAACTCTTCTCTTAGCTCATTTTCTGGTAAACTGAGGGCACATTTTTTGTTCTCCATTTCCTGTGGGCATTCTATAGAAAGTTTTATAAAATCTTCCTGTGGCACATTCTCTTCAATTTCATCCTGTGTCATCCGTTGCACTGTCATATGGGAACTCAGTGGCCTATCACTCCTCAGCACTGAGTATGTCAGAGTTGCCACAGTTTCCTGTTCCTTCCCTTACTGTCGAGCTAAAAGTAAATGTTTATACTAGTTTCCTGTGAAGTCTCCAAAATATCTTCATATGACCAGCTGTTTCCCATTCCATTGGTTTCTTCTTAATGCTCTATCCTGCTATGATGCTTTCTGAGTTATAGAATATTCTGTATGACTGCTATTTTCCTTAAGGATCTGCATCTAAAATCCCATTCTCTCCTTATTTCTTGAATTTCTCCCTGCTTCATTATCCCTTTCCACTTTGAATTATAGTTTTCTGCTTGATTTATGTATGAGAGCCTTAGCTGTATAATTCTAAAATATCCCTTCAAATTATGTAATCCTAAACCACCTTGTAGTATTGGAAGGATCAGCTTATTCTGCTTGACCCTTACCCTCTTCCCCTTCCAGATAAAATTCTTCAACTCTTTATTAATTATAGTCCACAATTTCTCTCCTGGTTGATAAAAACGCACCTGACCTCTATGCAAAACTAAAGGGACTAAAAACATGCCCATTGTATGTATCTTGCTAGCCATATCCATAAACAAGAGCTTCCAGATTCTCAGTTTTTATATTATCTTTTATTTAGTCTCTTCCCACGTATTCTTAGTTGCCATAATAGAATTCTTTTTAACCCATACACTGAAATACTTCATTTTATCATGCCCCCAGAAGTATGAGTATTGTACCAATGCATGTGTGTAAACGGGTCTATATGACTTGGTCGACAGTTCATATGATCGACTGTTTATTTGATCGACAGTTCATTTGATCGACAAGCATTTTAGGTGGGGGGCTTCGCCCCCCACACCCCCCAATGTGGGGGGCTGTGTCCCCCCCAACTATATATATCAACTCCAGGGTCACACAACATTGGGGAAGGGGGCAAATGTTTGTCGATCAAATGAACTGTCGAACAAATAAACAGTCGATCGTATGAACTGTCGACCAAGTCATATAGACCCATGTAAACATAGTGTACAGCCATAGCCTTTTATTTTGTCTGTACTGATTTTATATCCCCCCAAAAGTGAAATTGTCTCAGAATATTCCATAATACCGAAATGTTCTATTCTGGTTTTATCAGGTACAAAATAATATCTGCAAATAAACCCAACTTTTCTTGATTACCATACCAATTATATTATTGCATTTCTGAGTGCCTTATTTTCTTTGCCAAAGGGTCTCAATATAATAAAAATAAAAGCAAAAAAGAACACCCCTGCCTGATTCTTCTGGTTAGGCACAACTTTTCAGAGAGGAATGCTCAGACTAAGTTTTGCCTCTGTTACCTCATATCTAATGTTAATTAACCTTATAATTGTATAAAGAAATACAAATACTTCCATTGCCCTACTCATACAATCCCAGCTTACTCTGTTGAATGTTTTCTCTGCATGAAGACCCACCAACAACAGTAGCATTTTCTTATATTCTGCTTCCCTCTGGATTGTCATTGTTCTATTAATGTTGTAAAATTTTTGCCTCTTCTCCACAAGACCACACTGATCTATATCTATCAATTTTGGTAACATCTTTACCATTCTTTTAACTATTATAGACACACCCTTTATAGTAAATGGTTTAAAATTGACTTGGGCCTCTATGAAGCTGGGTCTGATGGGTCTTTACCATACCCATACTGCTAAACAAAACCTTCCAGATCTTTATCACATTTTCCCTCCTAACTTCAAACTTCCACAAAAATACCATCTATTCCTGAGACTTTCTTGCACATTGATTATGTATCACTATTTTACTCTCATCTCCTCTTATGTTAACTGTTGATCGTTGAGCCTTATCTACTTCTAACCTTGGCATACTCAAATCTTCTTTAAATATTTCCATTTTCCCTTTTTCTTGATTTCCAAATTCCTCTGCTTTATACAAATTTACATAACATGTCTGAAATATCATTAATACCTCTACAGTTATTTTTCTTGTTATGGGCTCCCTCTGTTTGGCAACAACTCTTTCTAGTTTCTGTTACCTAAGTCATTGTGCTAAGAGTTTTTGTGCTCTGGGGTTATTATAAAAAAAAATACACTTGCTTAACATCAATCTCTCTAAACTCATGCATGTTATGTAGTCCTAGTTACCACCTCTTGATCTCTTTTTCCTATGGCAGTCTGGTTTTAGATTAAAGCATAGCCCTAAGACAACCCTTTCTGAGATCATTATTAGCTTGTTACAACTAGAAATTAGAATGTATATTCTGTCTACATCATCCGTTATTTCTCAGCTGTATCTGACATAGTGGATCATAACATCTTGATCAACCATCTTAGAGATGATCGTGTTTTTTTTTTCTGACATCATGCCTGGTTGATTTGCCTCTAACCTTTTGGGATGTTTGCAGGAGATAATGTTAGAGTATAACTTCTCTAGTAGTCACAATATACAGTGTTGTGTGCTACAGTGCTTGATTCTAGGGCTTTTGTTATTCACTCTGTGTATGTTGCCCCATAGGGAGGTCAAGTAAGAGAGAAGTATTTCTTAGAATCATACATGGATTATATCTAGATTTGACTCACTTTCACTTAGATGTCTACTGTACTGGATTTTACTACTCAAGGACCATTTGGAGTCACATGGATGGAGAACTGTCTGAAGCTTAGCTCAGAAAAGAGAGTTTTGCTGTTGGCACATACATGTTTATGTCCATTATGTCTTCCTCTCCTTCCCCTCTTAGTTTATCTTGGGGATTAGATTAGAATTTTCTTCTCATGTGCATGATCTAAGCATGACTCTTGATAGCCTGACACTTCATGTGGCAACTATCATTAAGCCATCATATTTCCATCAGAAAAATATATTCAGTGTCTGGAATCATATTTCTTGATTAGGTCCAGCTGTGGTGATTCTTGCACTGTCATTGTCTTGTCCAGAGTAGTTCAATATCCCTTACCTTGTCTGTTTAATTGTTCATTGCAATGCTGCAGACAAAATTATGCTGTGCGGCTACTGGCAGTAGGTTCCTGTACCTGTCATGTCACTCTTCTAAATTTACTGCAAATAAACTGGCTGCCACCTCCAGCCAGATATGCATATTTGACATTGCTATCTTAGTCCTGCTTACTTGAAAAACCTTCTGGTGACCTGTCTCTTATGTCATCAGGTGAGGGGTCAACTGCTATTTTTAGAACCATATTAAAAAATTCTGGCAAATTATCTGTAGCCTCACACACCCCTGTCATTAGGAATTATCTACCTTCCCTAATTCAGGCAAGTGACTCTCGGGCCTCCTTCAGGAGATTCCAAAAATACCATAATTTTACAATTTTACACTACTCTACTAAAAACCTATCTATGGTGAAAAACAAATGGACAACATATCTATGGCTCACAAATGTCCAACAAAGTCTAGAAGATTTACGATTTTTGCTTAGAAGTGTTTGCATAGGTATTTTTATATCCCAAGCAGATAGCAAAGAATTTTTCCTAAGGTAAATTGGCAAATGTTGAAGATGTTATAGGGAAGAAAGTGATAACTGGCATATGTTTTGGGAATGTAATGAGTTGGCAGGCCTTAAACATTCCCTACAGAGTGCTCTGTCAGAAATATTGGGTGCGCAATTTTTTTGAGCAGGGATACAGGATCTGGATTGCCTAGACATAGCAATGGCTTGTTAAGTTTAATTCTGATGGCTACCAAGAAAGCAGTTACTAGAAATGGAAATCAAAGATTAAAAAAAAAAACAACTTTATTTGAAATATTAACTATTGTAACAAAGACAAAAAGAAATGGAAGTGGGATCTTTAGAAAAGGGTATATGCAAATGACAGAGAAAAATGGAAATTGTGAGAACAATACATGCAGAATAATGTTTTGGAGGAGGAGAAAGGTTTAAGGGAGGGCAGGAATTGAGCAATTTATATAATGCTGAGTTGTATGATAGTTATACAAAAGAATATATATGAAGTATAATGTCTGAAACTGGGCAACATGTTAAAACAGTCTGTTTTCTTTTCTAAAAGTGTATATTTGCCTATGTCTTAATTCATAATTCAATAAAAGTGTTTAAAAATCCTATATGTGGTGCAATATTTAGTTTTAATTATGTATTTTACTTATTTCCATTATTTTATCCTATCAATTTGCTATTTACATTTGGCTATGTGGTACAGCTGTTTGATCTTTTTTCTTTTTAATGTATAGTTATGTAAGCATTTAATACTTTAAGTTAAAAATAAAATAAATAAATGTCCATAATAAAGAATGAAAAGACAAATTAACAATAGTCATGTCACTTTATGTCAAGAGAAACAAAATTCAAAATTCTAGGGTGCAAAAAAGATTCTAGATTAATAATGCATCTGTAGAGTATAAGTTGGTATCCAAAAATCCAGGCCCCCATATCATCCAGGGGACAGAGGATAGCATTCTTACTATCACTAATTAAATGAAGTAGTAATATAATAGCAGTAACAGTACATAACCAACACTTGTTGGATTACTAGAAACAAAACAGGGAATGGACTTTATGCAGACAGCTATAGATGCTAATATGGTCTTCAAAAGAAATTAGCCAATAGGAGTTGATAACCTAGTTTATGACATAGTTACTAGTTCCATTAGCCTTGAAGGTAATAGTTTTAAAGCTACTCTGAATGTGCAATTTTCTGAGTTATACCTGTTTTTCTACTTGTTACTGTATACCTTGCACCAACAAATTTATTCCTTAATAGTGGATCAGTTACCATTCTCCCTATAGATGGCGTGATGATTCTGCATGAAATTTGTCAAAATTTAACATTAAAATAATCAGAAGTATGTAGAAGCTTGTGGGGAAATTGTAATTTTACTACTTTTATCTGATGAGCAACTAATGCATGGTCCTACCATTATGGCCACTGGTAAATCAGGCTATTCTAATGTAATACCTGGGTGACTTTATGATGAAGTAGTGACAGTAATCAAGTAAGAAGAAATGTATTTGTTTATAAATATTTTTATAAATAAATTTATCAAATCATCATCTTCTTTTGGTTGTTCCCGTTAGGGGTCGCCACAGCAGATCACCTGTTTCCATTTCTTCCTGTCCTCTGCATCTTGCTCTGTCACACCAACCACCTGCATGTCCTCTCTCACCACATCCATAAACCTTATCTTAGGCCTTCCTCTTTTCCTGTTACCTGGTAACTTCATCCTTAGCATCTTTTTCCCAATATACTCAGCATCCCTCCTCAGCACATGTCCAAACCAATGTAATCTTGCCTCTCTGAGTTTGTCTCCAAACCTTCCAACCTGAGCTGACCCTCTAATATACTTATTCCTAATCCTGTCCACCCTCATCACACCCAGTGTAAATCTTAACATCTTTAACTCTGCCACATCCAGCTCAAACTCCTGCCTTTTTGTCAATGCCACTATCTCCAACCCATATAACATAGCTGGTCTCACTACCCTCTTGCAGACCTCCCATTTCACTCTTACAGGTACTCGTCTGTCACAAATCACTCCTGACATTCTTCTCCACCCACTCCATCCTGCCTGCACTCTCTTCTTCACCTCTCTTCCACACTCACCGTTACTTTGAACTATTGACCCCAAGTACTTAAACTCATCCACCTTCGCCATCTCTACTCCTTGCATCCTCACCATTCCTCTATCCTCCCTCTCATTCACACACATATATTCTGTCTTAGTCCTGCTGACCTTCATTCCTCTTCTCTCTAGAGCATATCTCCATCTCTCCAGGGTCTCCTCCAGCTGTTACCTACTCTCACTACAGATCACAGTGTCATGTGCAAACATCATAGTCCATGGGGACTCCTGCCTGATCTCGTCTGTCAACCTGTCCATCACCACTGCAAATAAGAAAGGGCTCAGAGCTGATCCTTGATGTAACCCCACCTCCACCTTAAACGCATCCGTCACTCCCACCGCAGACCTCACCGCTGTCACACTACCTTCGTACATATCCTGTACCACTCTTACATACTTCTCTGACACTCCTGACTTCCTCATACAATACCACAACTCCTCTCTAGGCACCCTGTCATATGCTTTCTCTAAGTCTACAAAAACACAATGCACCTCCTTCTGACATTCTCTGTACTTCTCCATCAACACTCTCAGAGCAAACATTGCATCTGTAGTGCTCTTTCCCGGTATGAAGCCATACTGCTGTTCATTAATCATCACTTCCCTGGGATGCACAAGCCAGTGCATTTCTTTGTGCCGGTCCCAAGCCCGGATAAATGGGAAGGGTTGCGTCAGGAAGGGCATCCGGCTTAAAACCTCACCAAATCATTTCATGCAATCACCAGCAAATGTATCACATAAATAAATAAAATAAATACATAAATAATGCCTGGGTGACTTTATGATGAAGTAGTTACAGTAATCCAGTAAGAGGAAATGTAGCAAACTGAAGGGATTGTAGCAAGTTTGAGATTCTGACAGTGTTGACAAGAAATGGTCAGACATTATTAAGTCAACAAAGTTTCTTGTCGCTTCTGACTGCACTATTCACAAACAAATTAAATTTAACTTGATTGTCAAGAATACAACCAAGAACATCTGTCAGTTTAACTTTTACTTAGCAAGGTACTGTTTAGAGGGTCAATTATGCAGTGAGTACAACTATTGTTACATGTAAGAAAAAGGAGAGTGGAAGGAAGAGATTAGTAAACACAATGAAGAAAAAAACAACCAAAATAAGAATTTATATTCTGGCTTCTGCTTTGTAAATTTAGGAATGGATTCCAGATGGTTAGACTGCCTGCTTTCCCTCCCTTGGTAAGCAGCAACCCCCCCCCCCCCCCAGGAAATCATTGCCCATTGTGCAGCATATGCTATTTCTTACAGCAGAATGACTGCTTGAATTAGTTTGATTTGGTTTCAAAAGACAAGAGGAAATATGAGCTACAGACTTTCCCATAAGGAATTCTGTTCATTTTTCCTCTAGCTCTACTTCTGCTGTCCTTCACAAAAGTAAACAACATGGCCCGTTATAAATTTTTTATGTTATTTTTATCACACAAATATAAAGAAATAGTTTCATGTTTTATATATGAGTGTGTGTGTGTGTGTGTGTGTGTGTGTGTGTGTGTGTGTGTGTGTGTGTGTGTGTGTGTGTGTGTGTGTGTGTGTGTGTGTTGTGTTGGGGAGGTAGGATATTTAAACACACAACTTGCACTGAACTGAGACATACTTTAAGCGTGTCTTGGAAAGAAAGCTATACTGAAAGATTTGTTTAAGGTCAGACAGTACATATTTACAGAATATAGCATTCAGTGCCACTTGTGATGTTGTATAAACCAATAGGGTAAAAAATGACACTAAAAGATATGGTCATTTAGTGAATTTCTTGTTTAAAAGTTGGTTCAGTGATTTGGCAGTATGGAGTTGCAACCAGTACTGTCTGCTTCTTTTCCCATGACCAGACCTGCAGATGTTGTTGTTACATGAAGGATAACTCAGCACTGCTGCTGGAAGTAGGATCCTGTCCTTAAGACTGACGTGCAATGCTCTGATTAGTTGAAAATATTGGATGCAAGCCTTTCATAGGCTGAGCTGAAAACACGTGACAAAGCATACTTCAGGAAGTATAAACTAACATGTATGGCTGTCACTGATACATATTAAGAAACTGATTGATTAAAATGATTAGGCTTTGTACTATGAAATTGCTATCTTTATTTGGCCTTTTAATCAATCACAACAAGTTATATTGCTGTATGGCTGTTTTAATTTATTACAGTCTTTTTAAGTCAGTCTGGCCCTCAAGTGATTTATTTATTATTTGGAAAAAGTCTGCCTTGCCTACATGACAGACATGCCATGTGCATTGACTTTTTTCTTGATTTGTTTATATAGAGCTTGAGGTTCACCTTGTCATTGTGAAGTTTTAGTAATTTTAATTTACCTAATACAGAACAACAATAAAACTGGTAGCAAGTAAATGTATTAAGTTTTTAAAGCATAAAGAAATGAAAAACGTCAAGTTTATTATTTTAAAAACATCATGCTTTCTTGATTATGGAAGCACTGAAAATGCACATTTAGTGTTAATATTTTGATTTTTCAGTTGCTTTAAGTGGGGCCATCTCAAGATGAAATGAAGCCCCAGGTAAAGGACTCCACAGCACACCTTGCTGTCAGTCATCCCCACTGCCATACCCTCAAGTACCCCTCTCCATTTCTACTTATCCAAGGCCGCCTCACATCATCCATAATAAATGTGAAGGAAATAAATTAAGCCATGGGTCTGGGAGTCACTTAATTCCCAGAAGTCATGTAGTTCTAGAGGGCCTGAAGTACATTTTAGAGGCTTTTCCCTAATCTTTTGATCCATGACTGGCCTGAACAAAAATCATGACTAGGGGAAGAAAGTCATTCTTTTTTCTTTCAAGGAAGACAAAAGTTGTGTCTAAAACTTAATGTTTAAAGATGATAACATAATAGTTCTCAGTCAGCTGAGAAGTCAAATGTTTGTGAAGATATACATATTATACCTAGGAATACTGCCTGCCTCCCTACCCCCTAGACAGACAGTCACCTTCTGTATACCTGTCTGAGGTTTCACTGGGATGAATAAGAAACAAATGACCACAGTTATACTTCATGTTGCTGCTATCAAGATGCCACCTCACTCTTGCCCTTAAAAAACAGCCACCTTGTGTACACCTTTGATGTCAGAGTAATAAACAGAATGCAGTAATATATTTCATCGTGTTGCTGTCAGATATACATACATATCAGTATGCCTCGATACCCCTATCATCAAAACACAGCCACTTGCAGACACATCTGATATCTGATTGTGAGAAAAAGGAAGACAGTTATGATTATAGTAATGTATTCTAGCTTTTTGCTGCTAGACAGTACAAGTTTCTAGACAAGCTATAGTGGACTTCTGTGCATACTTCTGAAGTCTGACTGTGAGAAAAGTTAGCAAAATAATGACCACACTATCCTCAAACCCCACTCAAGCTCTGAGGTTTGATTCTGATGAAAATTAAAGATAATGGACACATTTCTGAAATTTGATTATGAGAAAAATTAAGGAAATAACTACTTTCTCTTCAGCCCACATGCAAGTTCTAGTGACCTTCTGTTCAAACCTCTGAGCAGATCTGAATTTAGACCATATAGGTCCCAGGGTATAGACCCCTACAAAGTCTGTATCAATATCCACTTATATAGCCAGGGTTTGGGGGCTTCCAAAATATCTAAGGGTCTAGATGATCTGTGATGCACTTTATGCATTATTTTTGAAAGATTATTTGTTTTAACTGATACCCACATGCCTGCCTATATTGTGTGTTCATATGTAAACATCTGTGATACTATTTTATGCAATATCCAACACATGCATATTAACACTGCCTTTGACAAGCCAGTTCTCTCACAAGACACACTTATGTTTCACACATGCACACACTTAATGACACAGCCCATGACAAGACAGATCTAACATAAGATGTACAAACACAAACATGCACATGCTTATGTATATATACACACACACACACACACACACACACACACACACACACACACACACACACACACACACACACACACAATGTTTACGTACAGGCAAAATGCCAATTCATCTACAGCAGGTGTTAGGGATGTTTATCTACCAGGATAAATCTACATAGAGACAAGGATGACATGCACACAACAGGAGCCACGGAGAAGAACTCAGCTAGTCAAATTATGTGAGATGGAAATACTACTCACTGTGCCACTGTGCCATTGATCACTCACTTTCACGCACATCCTGCTTAGACTACCAAAGACATCCACTTATTGTGTACAGTGCTGATGTCTGACTGAGACGGAAAGTGAAAAATATTACGGTCAACTTATTACTCTTAAATTCATTGTGACAATCCTAAGCACACGCACACACACACACACACACACACACACACACACACACACACACACACACACAAGCCATAGAAATGAGCATTTTTCACTAATTTCAAGAAATACAATACCTTGTGTAACACTACTCCTGCCAAACCAGATCAGTGAATGTTTAATAGTGATTAAACAACAACAGTAGACTTCCAGGACAAGAACACAGTCAAACAAACTTTTATTGCACAAGAAAGACCAGATTAAGCACTTTCATCTGGTTGTAGCATAGGACTTCATCAGAATCTAAGCACACATTTTTTTTAAATACCTTGTTAATTAATGAATGAACAGCAATGAGAAGTATAACCATGATGTGTTTCTTTTCCCAATAGCGTAAATATTCAATCAGCAAACACGATGTAAAACCAAGACCAGTTTATTGAAAAGATGATGAGCGCTTTCGCGTAGTACTGGCTACGCTTCTTCAGATAATTTTTACAAACCAAAAAACATGTTTAAATACCCAAATTGGCGTGAATATTTAACAATTAGTATCACTTATACAATTAGGTTAAAGTGCTACCATCAAAACCTTTCCTATCTGCTTTCATTAGTAAATTTATTATAAACGCTTATTTCTATTCATTATTTCTTGTTTAAAACATCTATGAAATCACAACTAGCGATAATATGTCTCCATTATTATGTTCTAAAAATGTAAGAAACTATAATGCACACCTGCGTATGCATTACAAATTTGTACTTGTATAAAATCACTACTAAATATATACAATTTTAAAACAATTTCATATTTTTAACCTTCTGATATTGTTATATGACATAGTATATACTTTTATATCTTGAATATGAATTAGTTGAATATCTAGAAAAAATATTTACAATATGAATAATATATGTTAACCTTGTAAATAATCTATTTGTTCCTTATTGGTTTCAAAAACCTTTTTATATATATACTATATTCTGTAGATGTAAAATATATATATATATATATATATATATATATATATATATATATATATATATTTACAAAAACATTCTGTTATACATAAAATTATATTATTCTCAAAAAATGTATCTATTATACAAAAAATATATATGTATATAAATGTGTAAACAAAATTATTTTAAGGTTATACAAAGATCTGATATGTACACCTAGCACCAATATTGTATAAAGTGCTCTATTATGAGTTGTAAGTCGGAATATTGCATATAAATGCATTTAGCCAAAATAAAATATATGCATGCATATGCGACTGAAGAGACATAGCAAGTCATAAAAAATATATAAAATATACAAACATTTAATTATACATTGCCATATATAGAAAGTACGCTAGTCTAAGCATTTATCCAATTGATATTAAATGGTAAATTATATTGTATAGATAGGAAACCTATATCTTACAGAAATGTATATATTTTACTTGTAATGTTGAACTAATATGCTGCTTCCAATAAGCTATAATGCTTGTATTAATCCAGATATACATATAGTATTAAGTGAATATACTATAAATCTCAGTGCAATACTGAGTATAAAAATATAAAAAATATTTTTTAAAAAATTTAGAAAATTATAAAAAATGTATATATTTATTTCCTCCCCATTAATACTGGTTTAATGGAGAGATAATTGTTGATACCAGGAGGTAGATGTGCAACTAATTTTATTATCCAATGAAGTTCTGCCAAAGCTAAATCATTGTCTACATTACCCCCTCTCCTGTTGGTTTGTACCACTTGCAACACTCTAAAGTTGAAACTATGAGTAGGGCATTCCTTAATGTGCCTTGCTAATGCATTTGTTTCATCTTGCTTACGGATGTCGTATAGATGATCATATATACGATCACGTAGTCTCCTTTTCGTCAGTCCTATATAAAAGGCTGAACAAGCCATACAAGTGGCTAAGTATATGATATTTGTGGTGTTGCAATTGGCATAAAAACAAGGGTAAAAGGTATAATCTATATAGGGATGCTTATATGGTTGTACTCTTGAGACACTATTACATCTGTTACATTGGTAACATGGATAAGTTCCCTGGGTTAAAAACTCCCTTTTTGCTGTATTACATTTATTGTTAATAGCATAGTGATCATTGCATAAAATCAATTTTAAGTTATCACTGTTTCTATATTGAAATCTGGGTTTGTTTCCCACTATGTCCCTAATATGTGTGTGCGTAGTGAGAACATTCCAGTTATTAGAAACTACTTGTCTTATATGGTCAACATCACTAGTATACTTTATAGTATAATTAATCATTTCTACTCTGTTCTTGGTCCTATCTAACTTCTTGTACTTGTGTTGATCTAAACAACATGAATTGTGGTCTTTATTTGTGGGTTGTATGTCACCTAAGACTTCTTGTCTTATACCTCTAACCATTTTGAGATCATATCCTCTGTTCTTAAACAATGTTTCCATAAAGTCCGCTTCCCTTTTCAAATCGTTCAACTCTACACATAATCTGGAAATCCTAGTAAACTGACTTCTTACTATTCCTTGAAACGTATGCCTAGGGTGCATACTGTCGTATGTCAAAATGGCATTCTTCCAAACTGGTTTCCTGTATAATGAAGATGTGATAGTACCTTTACTTGTTAATTTTAGCTTAACATCCAAAAAATGTATTTCCTTAGGTGAATATTCTTTAGTGAACCTTAAAAAATGTGTAGTAGTCTCTAGATACTTCAAAAATGAATCAAACGCTTCCACAGAACCCTCCCAAATAATGAGTATGTCATCTACGAAACGTTTGTAGTATCTTACTGACTTAAATAGCTCATGATTGAACAAATATAATTGCTCCCACCAATATACTACAAGGTTGGCGTACGTATTTGCACAGGGGGTGCCCATGGCTACCCCCCATTGTTGCAAATAATATAAATCGCCAAACAAAAAAGCATTGTTAGTCAGTATGATTTCTAATAGCTGGCAAACCAGTATAACTCTTGCATTAGTGAACGTAGTTTCCTTAACCAAAAGTTCTCTTACATATTGTATGCCTATATCATTGGGAATTGATGTAAATAGGCTTTCTACATCCAATGTAACAAGAAAATATTGTGATGATACTGAATCGAGTTGTATAGTTTTTAAACTCTCTAACAATTGATATGTATCCTTCAGGATGGATGGAAATTCATTTACTACTGGTCGCAAGATATTTTCCAAAAAAGTGGATATGTGAGTGGTTATCCAGCCATCCCCTGATACAATAGGTCTCATTGGGATGGGATGGATGCCTTTGTGTATTTTTGGTATACCTTTAATAATAGGTATAACTGGATGTTGTATCAAAAGGTATTCAAATAACTCTACACTTATTTGTCGGCACATCAGGAGATCATGTAAGGTATCTTTCACTGTCTGTATAATACTCAGTATTTCTTTATGTGTTATATTTCTATAGGTTACATTGTCTGATAGCAAGTTGTTCATATAAATCACATATTCTGTGGTATCTAGAATCACTACCCCCCCCCCCCATTGTCAGCTGGTTTCACTACTACTGCTAAATTAGTTTTAAGATTAGCCAAGGACTTAGATTCTAGATTAGTAAGATTATAGTATCTCCCTTTTTTATTTTTGGTGGAAAACAACGTATAATAATCTCTTTCACATAATTTGAGAAAGCACTCTACTGATGGAGGTACTGGTGGTAAAAAAGTACTCTTATTTTTGAAAGGTATCGACAATAATTTCACATTAGAACCTTCTTTACCAGTTGAAAAATGCATTCTAAGACACAGCTGTCGACAAAAAAGTCTTAAGTCAATCAATGTCTCTGTGAGCATAGCCGAGGTAGCTGGAATGAAATTAAGTCCCCTATTCAGGAGACTAACAGTTGAGCTGTCCAGTACAAAGCTAGAGCAGTTATACACCAGAGAAGTCAATACCTGGTTCTCCTGTTCTTTGCTGTCTTCTCTTCGGAAAATTTCCGTTTTCTGGGACCTCTGCTGTTGGATCGTCCTTGCTCCCATTGTACAAATTTCTTTTGATAAGGTAAAAAAGGTTGTGATGTGTTGTTCGTCAGCACAGTTGTTTTTGGCACTGCTCCCAATGCGCGTATAGCTTGATTGCCTTGAAGTGCCTCCTGGTTGGGAGGGGGTGTGTCAGTATTAGAACAATCATTGCTGTCTGAACCAAACGCTCTAGCCAAAGATGTTTCAATCTGGCTAGAAGGAACTGCACTGTTTGGAAGCATTAAAGAGGAATAAGTGGGAGTAGTTACTTCTTCTCCAATGTTAGATGTATCACGTTGCTTAAATAATTGGTTAGAAGTAGTAGGCTGCGTGAATTGGGACCTCGGCCAAACGAACACTTGGCCTTTTTGAAAATCGTTGTAGTCCCTTTTTAGTTTACGTTGCTTTGTTATTTTAAGTCTTTCACTGAATGCTTTGATCTGCATAAAGGCATGACATAACTTATTTTTACAGTACTCTGAGCTAAAGCGTTCTGTTATTTCTTTGTAAAGAGCATCAGTTTTATTACGTAATTCAGTCTCTAATGGCTGAAAATATTTAAGCATTAATCTGGCATAGTTGAAACCTAGCTCTATGTTGAGGTCTTGCCATTGCTTGAGCAATAAAGGATGTGAGTCCCCATACGTAGGCATGCAGAAAATCCGCATGCCTCTGGGGACCACCTTATGATGCAAACAAGCATCCAAATGCCGTCTTTGCCATGAGTAACACTGTAATTGGTACAAATTATCTTCTAGGTTTTTCAACAAGTTATGAAAATCTGTCAAATTCTCACCAGTTTCTTGTGGATGAACAAATCCCAGTGTATCGTTAAAATCTAGAGACAATAAAGGGTTCGACTCTTGATTTAAGAGGCCTGTCCATAGCAGAGATGTATCCCTCAACTCCAGATTAATGGTAGATGTAATGTTAGTAGCTTCCATCATGTGTGGTGAGTTGCCAACAAAAAACAAGTGAAAGTTGAAAAGGAAAGCAACTCTCCGCCTAATATACTTCTCACCAAAAAATAGAAAGATGAATGAACAGCAATGAGAAGTATAACCACGATGTGTTTCTTTTCCCAATAGCGTAAATATTCAATCAGCAAACACGATGTAAAACCAAGACCAGTTTATTGAAAAGATGATGAGCGCTTTCGCGTAGTACTGGCTACGCTTCTTCAGATAATTTTTACAAACCAAAAAACATGTTTAAATACCCAAATTGGCGGGAATATTTAACAATTAGTATCACTTATACAATTAGGTTAAAGTGCTACCATCAAAACCTTTCCTATCTGCTTTCATTAGTAAATTTATTATAAACGCTTATTTCTATTCATTATTTCTTGTTTAAAACATCTATGAAATCACAACTAGTGATAATATGTCTCCATTATTATGTTCTAAAAATGTAAGAAACTATAATGCACACCTGCGTATGCATTACAAATTTGTACTTGTATAAAATCACTACTAAATATATACAATTTTAAAACAATTTCATATTTTTAACCTTCTGATATTGTTATATGACATAGTATATACTTTTATATCTTGAATATGAATTAGTTGAATATCTAGAAAAAATATTTACAATATGAATAATATATTATATGTTAACCTTGTAAATAATCTATTTGTTCCTTATTGGTTTCAAAAACCTTTATATATATATACTATATTCTGTAGATGTAAAAAAAATATATATATATATTTACAAAAACATTCTGTTATACATAAAATTATATTATTCTCAAAAAATGTATCTATTATACAAAAAATATATATGTATATAAATACACATACAATACACATGCATATTAACACTGCCTTTGACAAGCCAGTTCTCTCACAAGACACACTTATGTTTCACACATGCACACACTTAATGACACAGCCCATGACAAGACAGATCTAACATAAGATGTACAAACACAAACATGCACATGCTTATGTATATATACACACACACACACACACACACACACACACACACACACACACACACACAATGTTTACGTACAGGCAAAATGCCAATTCATCTACAGCAGGTGTTGGGGATGTTTATCTACCAGGATAAATCTACATAGAGACAAGGATGACATGCACACAACAGGAGCCATGGAGAAGAACTCAGCTAGTCAAATTATGTGAGATGGAAATACTACTCACTGTGCCACTGTGCCATTGATCACTCACTTTCACGCACATCCTGCTTAGACTACCAAAGACATCCACTTATTGTGTACAGTGCTGATGTCTGACTGAGACGGAAAGTGAAAAATATTACGGTCAACTTATTACTCTTAAATTCATTGTGACAATCCTAAGCACACACACACACACACACACACACACACACACACACACACACACACACACACACACACACACAAGTCATAGAAATGAGCATTTTTCACTAATTTCAAGAAATACAATACATTGTGTAAAACTACTCCTGCCAAACCAGATCAGTGAATGTTTAATAGTGATTAAACAACAACAGTAGACTTCCAGGACAAGAACACCGTCAAACAAACTTTTATTGCACAAGAAAGACCAGATTAAGCACTTTCATCTGGTTGTAGCATAGGACTTCATCAGAATCTAAGCACACATTTTTTTTTAAATACCTTGTTAATTAAGTCACATGATCTTCAAATAAGTTAATTAACAAACAAAAATGGTTTACTTTAAAGGAAACTTTTACCTAAAAACCAACATTCTAATAAATAACACATCATTAAAAATTTCATAATGCTTTATGCTAATACATAATCATTTCAATATAAAATATATATATATATATATATATATATATATATATATATATATATATACATACACATAATATAAATACCCATATATAAAAAAATTCTAAAAAAATGCATTTACAAAATATGGAGATGTTAAAAATATTGGTGATACTCTTACTTAAATGTCATACAATATAATAATGTCACACTTGTCATAAGGCTATAAAACATAAGATCTAAGTTTTAGCATACTGGTTATACTTTGATGGTCATTCAACCCCGGTGGATGCAATGCTTTTAACTTTAGCTGCCATTTAAGTTCTTTGGCCTCTAAAATATCCTTCCAGGGTTCAAGTCAACCTTGTCTATACCAAAAAACAACAAAATTTGACTATCATATTGCCCAATGTTTAGCTAAAGAATTTGTACTCCTACCATGTATAATGCCTAGCTGGTGCTCATAAATATGTTCCTTAAAGTGTCTTATGGTTTTACCCGCATAATAACATGCACACACTTTGCACACAGCAATATAGACAATACCCTTAGTTTTACAATTGCAATAAAAGAGTGAGTAAAGTATTCTACCATTGACTGACAGTGAATTCCCTTCTTTGATATACAAATACTGTGAACAGCTTCCACACTTATAAGTTCCAGTTCTCTTATTGTGTGTTCCTGGCTGTTCAAGATAATCTTTAATAGAGTTCCCTTCTCGAAATACCACCATTGATTCATTCCCAATACATTCAACCACCCCTTCAAAACAAGAAAAAATGTTCCAATTTTTCTTCAATATTTGAACTATATTGATATGGTCTAAATTGTAGGTTGTAATAAATGCATATGTAAACCTGTCATTGCCATCTTTTACTATAGCTGTTACATCCCCAGGATGCATTTCTTCATCCCTCAGAATAGGTTTGTAAAAACCCTCCTCTCTTTTCCTAACAACTTCATTATAAAGGGTAGAAATAAGAAGTTCAGGGTAACCACAATGGGTGAGCATTTTCTTCAATTTTTCACCTTCCTGTACAAATGAACCTTCCTCCAAAAACAAACGTGCCAACCTAACATATTGGCTTTTGGCAAGGTCCTTCTTTTGGTGGTACAGGTGACTGCTGTCATAGTGAAGGAGACTATTAGAATAAGTGGGCTTACGAAAAATGTTGCTCACATATCTCTGTTGGATGTAGTCTTTACTAATTTTCACATCCAAGTAACTAATAGTGTTTTGGCCCACACTGGAGGTAAATTTCAAAAATGCAGTAGTACTGTTACAATAATCAAGGAAAGAAGCAATGGCAATGAATATGTCCTCCAAAAATCGACAATAAACATCCCAATAGTTTTAAGAAATGTGTGTTTAGATTCTGATGAAGTCCTATGCTACAACCAGATGAAAGCGCTTCATCTGTGTGTTTTTGTGCAATAAAAGATTGTTTGACAGTGTTCTTGTCCTGGACGTCCACTGGTTTGGTTTTGTATCATTTAAACAACAACAGTGTTAGGTCACCTTTATTCACAGATGGCTTTCATTCCCATCAATAGCCACATTTCTGACTGGAAACATCTGAGATGTCTGATTTTGATGCAAATAGCCACAGCAAAGCATTCCAACATGCTTTACACAAAAGTACACTAGTCCTGAAAACCCATATTGGCTTTTGAACTTGATCATGGCAGCAGGGTCAGAATTTCACCCACAAACAGCCTCACATAACATTGTTAACTATGTATATGACAGATGTTTGTGGTAATACAATAGTAGTAATACTAATAATAATAACAACAACAATAATAATCATGGTAGTAATATATTTCAAGTTTGCGTTACACAGGAACAGTGGCCACAGTAAAGTACTCCAGCTTACTTTGCCCAAATAAATGCTAGTCCTACAAAGCCAGATTAAAGGCTGTGTAGTTTGGGGGGTAAGTTAAATTAATAGGGTAAAATACAATTTTAGTTATGCATCTCCTTTCTAACGTTTGAGTTATTCTTCTTTTTCTTCCATTTTCTTATGTGAAAATGCATTACTGTATTCGTTAGAATACAACTGTTACATTTGGACTTAATGTTACTTGATCCGATTGTTCTTCAGCTTCCCAATGCAAATGTTGTCATATTCATTTATCAGATTAACAGGTTGATTTCTTTTTTATTTTTACTGCTTACATTGTTCTGTATTTGCATCTCCTCAAGGGAATTTGCAGTGAGATTGCTGAAAATTATTTGATGAAGATCCTTCAAGTATACTGAAAGCAATATTTGTCACACTGTCATTCATCTTTACTTCTACCACAGAGCAACATTTCCTGGGGATACTTGGCTTTATAATTGAAATATATATTCCTGTACTTACCTTCTGTAATTTGGACAGTACTTTTAATGCGATGTGTTGGTATGTTGATTGGTGTAGTTAATCTGGTAACACCCAGTAGAGCCCTGCACCCTCAAGGGACCTTGCCCTTTGCAACTGCCAAACACTCAGTTGGCTCACAGGCATCTGCTCCTTATATGGTTCATCAGACTTGTCTTGGCCATGACTCACAGCTATAGCAAAGTACAAGGCATTTTTTTGTTTGTAGCCCTGCTTCTAACATAGCTATGTGTCTTGTCAGTGCAGCACCTTTCATTTCCCTGCATGCTTTGTACTGTGCTGAATTGTAGCCTGTGTATTTTTCCAGCTTTTGAGCCAGCTTGCCTAAAGTAACAGAAAAGGTGGTTCATGCTATGGGGTTTTGCTTGCCAATGGCTGCTTGAACCTGGAGTGTTTGAGCTACATACTCATTGGAACTCTTTGGAGGCTCCTGTAAAGAGATGAAATTGTTGCTTTAACAAATCCATTAATATATATGTATATACACACACACACACACACTATATATATATATATATATATATATATATATATATATATATATATATATATATATATATATATATATATATATATATATATATTTCCATAATTAGAGCTGCTGTTCATGACTTTTGTTGTGCTTAAGGCCACACTGGGACCATCCTGGACAGGGTTATGAGAGGAATTAATTTGTCTGAAAGATTGCATAGGTCTCTACATCAGTCCTACTCCATGGTGCACTATATTTGTGAATGGTCTTGGCTTTAAACATTATTAACTGCTGCTGAAAAATGATAGAAGCTGAAATACTAAACAATAGGTTGATGGTACACTTTGTGTGAATAGTGTGGGATTGTTTCTCATAAACAATTGTCCTGATTTTTTTCTATAAATGGGATGGTATAATTATTCATAGTATTACAAATGCGATCTGAAAAGTTATATCCTCCCTCATAAATATGGCTGGGATGTGCATCAAAAGGTTTTTTACTTTTGAAAATGTTCCAGTGGTACATAAAAATAATTGCATGTGCTTCACTTGTAAAAATGACTGTAAAATGTTAATTGTATCATGCTTAATAAAGCCATTTGGATACCTGTCCAACAACATGCCAACCTGCTTCTTGAATCCCAACACTGCAAGCTCCTCAAAGAACATTCCTGTCCTTCACTTATCTCAAATTTATTCAGACCGTCTAAAGTTACAATCTGAGTCTTAACCACTCTGGTCCACTTCTTCAGTGTCCCAGAACCAGACTTCATAGGACTAACCAAGGCACTAATCTCTGGGAATCCCTCTCTAATAATCTTAAAGACCTCACCTCATATCCCTCATTCTGTGCTCAGCTTAAAGATCATCTCAGGTCAGACTCAGTTTGTAAATGCTTTCCCTCTGGACTAACCGCCACTCTCCCATTCACCAGTCAGACACCTTTGTCTTCCTCACATTATTTACCTTACACTAATATGTGACATCTCTTCAACATTGTATACAGTTTATGTGTGCTCTTACCTTACTTTTGCTATCTTTACACTGTCCCTTCACTGTTTCACTCTCTTATTCTTCTTCCCTCCTTACTTTAACCATTCCTTCCTATTGTCCCTTATACTGTGTATTTTGTTATTTATACTGTTATTGAACTATTACTATCTTGATGCAACATTTTGTTGGCATTTATAATACTCCTTGTTACCTTGCTTGTCTGCTGTCATTTCTGTTTGTCTGGGATGAGACTGAAATAGGTCTGTTTAGATGAGTGCTATACCCCTTTTACCAAACTGAATGAATGAATAAATGATAAATAAATAAAAAATAATCCATCCACACTTATGTATGGGTGGGGGGTTCAACCAACATAAAAAGAAACCATATGAATTACTAAAACATGCAGTGAAATCCAGAATACATACAGTGGGGGACAGCATTTTGAGAAATATCACTGATTCTGTAAGATAACATGCATTTTCTATTGGCATAACTCATTTCATTTTGTTTAACATAATAAAGTTAACTGGTATGGAAATAAAATATGCTTGTCCTAAGGGCCATTGGTGTCCTTTACTTATGACTCACTGCTGTTTTTCTGCTGTGATAAATTTTTATGTAGTGTTTTCTGCCAAATAGTGTAGCTAGTAGCTGTAATAGTGTTCATTACTGTAATTGAATTTGTACACTGTGGTGGTGATGCTGCGGTAGCATTGTTGCCTCATAGCAAAACATTGTCCCATTCGATTCTCAGCTAGAGCATCTTCTGTGTGGAGGCATACATGAATGGGGCGTGCCTTCATTGAAGGTTGTGCGTCGGGGCTGGTAACCCGGTATGTAAAAATCCACTACCAATCATTAGCGGACCAGAGTTCCGCTGTAGTGACCCCTAACTGGGAAAAGCCGAAAGACACAAACAAACAAACTGTAATTGAATTTGTACTGAATTACTAAACTGTATGATTTTTCACGCTTAGAGTTGTATTTTCTGTTTGTGAGTGCTCTATCTGTGCTTTTCTGTGCATTTATTGTGAGTTTTCTGTGTTCTAGTCAGGTAGCATAGTCTGGATAGAGGCCTGCTGTTATCCAGACCTAGTTGTTTTGTTTGTTAAGTTTCCTGTGTTTCTGGCAGCCATCTTCTGTTGATAGTGTCTTTTCTTCTCTACTATTGAGAGTAACAGGGTTTCCTGACTTTCTCTAGCATGAGTGATCTTTTGAAAGAGCAGGGGCTAGCAGGACTGGGTAGTAATTCAAGCTTCTAGATTCTTCCATCCTTTCTGGTATTTAAACCCTGTGTCTGCAGGGGGCTGTGCTTGTATTTACCAGGCTGTGGAGTGGTGATTCATCACAGGAATAAAGAAGAAATTCCCTAAGACTCCAGAGTAGAATAAGTTAATTCTTACATTTATTTCATTGAATTGTACTTTAATGCTTATAATTGTGCTATACAGCTAATCTTCTACATTTTGCATTGTTATAAAGCTGTTTTTACTGTTTCATTTATTTGTGCACTGTTTAATACTGTTTTAACTGTATTTTTCATTGCTAGATAGTGTTTCATTACTGTAATTGCATTTTTACTGAAATACTTAAATGCAAACTGCTTTTTCATACTGAGAGTTGTATTCTCTGTTTGTGAGTGCTTTATCTGTGTTTTTCTGTGCATTTTTTGTGACGTTTCGGTGTTCTAGTCAGGTATCATGTAACTGATTTGTTTGCAGTTAAAAGCATTCTTTAGAGTCTCCCTGCTCCTTTATCTGTTTAAAACTTTCATTTAGTGGCTCACTGCTGTTTTCCTGCTATGATAAACATTTCTATAGTGTTATCAGCCTAATAGTGTAGCTAGTAGCTGTAATAGTTTCCACCCCCCCCCACTGGTGTCTTGTTCTTATACTTGGTGGCTTTGCAGTTGCCTGCCCCTACTGTAAATTTGATCTGGGACACTTCTCCCAGTCTATTGCCATTATCTCATTCTACCTAATACAGAGAGAACGACTGAGAAGGCCAACCCACTTAGGTTCTTAACCTTGAATTATGTATTGTTCCTTGTTCCTGCTTTCTCCCTTTCCACTTTACTAAAAAAAAAAACCTTGCTAGCATCTCCTTGTGTTCTGATTGCATGTGCTTCTCAGCTGAAAAGTATATTTTTGGTACTTTTTAACTTTTCGGTTGAATAAAACAATAATTAAATTCAGTTCAGAATACAGTTTGAATAAATTGCATTTATTTAAACTGTATTTGCTTTAATACAGTGTTCTAGCTTGCACTGCACCTGAATTGTTTTTCATGCTGTTTTAGATACTTTTCTGTAAAAAAAAAAAACCAAATTCTAAGCTTGTCACCTGCCTTCCTGTAACTAGTCTAGTCCAGATACAGATTTGCAGATTCCAGGACTGTTTGTAAGCTTCTGAGCCCCCCAAGCTTTTCTGTGTGGGAGGGAAGACTTTTAGCTTATCAGTGGTAGTGGTAAGCACTGGGTAGCCTATCTACCACAAGAGTAGTAGTTTCTGGCCAGGAAATTGTAGTTTAATTGGCTGTTTGGACAGTGTTTTTCATCTCTTTCAACTTTCTAGTTTAAAAGCTTGCATTTGTGCTTGTTTCCTGCCTTTCCTGCAACTAGTCTAGTCCAGATACAGATTTGCTCTATCCAGGACTGTTTGTAAGCTTCTGAGCCCCCCAAGCCTTTCTGTGTTGGAGGGAAGCCTTCTAGCTTGTGAGTGGGAGTAATAAGCACTAGCTAGCCTATCTACCATAAGAGGAAAGGTTTCTAACCCAGAAATTGTAGTTTATTGGCCATTTGGGCAGTTTTTCCATCTCTTTCAACTTTATGGTTTAAAAGCCAATGTTTGTGCTTGTTTCCCACCTTGCACCACACCACATGAAACACATAGCTCTCCAGAACACACACCAGCACTGCCTTCACATAAAAACACAAACCACACACCCACCTTTGGGGAGGCTCTCAATAATAATCTACCCAAACAGCAGATCCCTCCAAGGAAGAAATGCACTTGACCACCACAACACAACATTAATCACAAGACACATAACTCTCCTAACCAGTGTGCCACTCAACCAAAGCCCCTAAGGCAAAACAGCATGTCCAACACACTAGTCATAGGTGAATCAATAGTGAGGCACACTGATGTCCCACTCACAAGGTTGAATAAGGAGAAAGTAACAGTTAGCTACCTGTCAGGTGCCAGGATCCACCACATAACATATGCGCTCAGGTCCCTCAACAACAGGTACAAATATGACTCTGTCATTGTACATGTGGGTGTGAATGACCTGAGACATACTTTGGGATTTCAGGATTCTGTAGCATTCCTCTCTCTCTCTCTCTCTCTATATATATATATATATATATATATATATATATATATATATATATATACATAGATATACGTATATGTATATATAGATATATGTATACATAGCCATATATGTATGCACATCCTATGTGTACAGATATGCCTAGTTATGTTGATATATATGTAGATATCAATAACTATATGTGCATACATATTTATTCTGATATCCCTACTTCTGTCAATATATATGTAGATATCCATACGTATATGTGCATATGTATCTCTGTCTGTATATGTGTAGATATCTGGGTGTTTATTTGTATATCTATGTACATATACATATCCATCTATGTATGTCGATATGTATATCTGTAAGTCTATATAGATATCTGGATAAGTATATGTACATATATCATCACCATATGTCCTGAACATGGAGTGTAGCCCTACCTCAGCCCCTGTAGTCCCAACGTCGTAGTGCAAGGGAATGTCAAGTATGTATAGCAGGCATATTTGTAGAGTATTGCTACTGTAATAGGGATTGTCTTCACAGACATGGTGTTTGTGGGAGGTCACATCTGCTTTTAACAGGTGCGCCATTGGCTCCTGACAGACATCCTAAGGACATCATAGTACAGTACCACTGCTAGCACGTAATGCTCCTGTGCACTACAGCAGAGATAATGGCCAATATATGTGGACAGTCTGACACATTCTGGACAGTACAGAGGTATACACATAACCCCTTAGTGCAAGACATGTGGACCAATCCTGACAATGTGGATGTTAACAGCCATGTAGATGGGTATAACACGTAACTACTGGTATACATTTGCCCCATAGGTTATGCATCCCTGTCTGTCCTGCCACATAATAACCGCTGGTAAGGAGGTACCATGGCTACATACCACCCACTAGATATTGACATACATCTCTACAGCATACCACTGCTCTGTCTGACATACACGACTGTTATGGTGGCCCAGCAGCAGTACATCTGGCAAGTAACTGGACATTACATCTCACTGGGTAATTACACTAAGCTGCTAGGCATGTAACAAAGCACTGTGCAGACTACAAGTAGACCGGCTCAACACTGGCCTACATTTCCTATGGGGAATGCACATGTACCTGCATATAGATAGCAGGCTCTACAGGCATGCCACAGCACAGAGTAACATACACCTGTGTGTAAGTGCATCACCACAACCAGTGTGAACACAGCCACAGCTACATATGGCATGCCAGTGTATTATTGCAGTATATGGGCTATCTGTTCAACACCAACCTCATATGTGCCACCCACACACTAACCCTACATATACTGGGCCACTACACAGTGTGGTCTGCTGCCTGTCTGTGGTATGGGACATGTGCATGTATGGCCCTACAAACATGTAAGCCGATAGAGTAACATACAGTGGAGCAGCATGTAACATCAGATAGAACACGACCAAGAACAATGACATCTACCACAGTCTGTACACAGGCCAAGGTACATATTAACAATACACACACTGCCGACAATCACCATAAGTACACAGACATCAGTACTGTACACACAACCACAGGATGTCCAGGTTATGTCATTAAATATAACCCCTACTATACATTACATGTGTAGCAGTCTGACATCTCACTGGCTTGTTATCAGATATAATGTCACTAATTATGGTGTACAGTACATATGTACCCCTTACTGCATGACCTATGTACAAAGGTTGTCAGGGTTGTGGCTGGAGGCACATACACAGGGCCAATATTGACATGTTGCTGTGATAACCTCATACATTTACTGCTGTAACAGGGTTTGTGGCACCATATGTCCTATGAGGGATATTTATTTATTTATTTATTTATTTTACATTTGTTGACCGGGCTAGTCTAACTGGACATAAATATCCATTTTCAGTAGAGGCCCGGGGAGAAAAGCTCCAGTACAGGCAATAAACAATGATTTATTACATAAAGCATAATATGAGTAAAAACAATACAAGGTAGAATGAAAAATATGTTTCAACACAAAACACATAGTAAAAATAGGAGATGAATTTATATTACATACTACTATAAAATACTTTTAAAAACAGTAACAGTAACAAATAACACCAAATGAAGTTAACACAGGCAGATAAATGATTTCTGGTAAAGCCTAATTCTTAGATATAACTCTAAAACTCCTGAAAGTTATCGTGAGTAGCTAAGTAAGGGGGGAATGGGGGTAAAAATAGGTGAGTGAGAACATGATTTCAGTCGGGATTTGCACAAGGACACAGCCATTGTGTTTTGAGATGTTCTTTAATGTGTTTTTTGAAAAGAGAGGTAGAGTTTTGATTAGTTATTTCTTGTGGGAGTTGATTCCAGATTTTACCTATGGAATTTGAGAGTAATGCATCCCCAGCTTTATTATGTGATTTAGTTAGAGATACTAGGAGTTTGTTAGCAGAACGGAGTGTGGCTAGGTTTTTATATGGTATGATCAGTTTTGTAAGGCTAGGGGTGACATCAGGGTAGTAAAGGGTCTTATGAATGATGAGTAGTTGTTGATAGAGTAAGTGGTTATTTAGCTCTAACCAGTTTAGAAGTTTGAGGTTAATACAATGGTGAGTTCGTTGGGGAGTAGCAGTAATGAATCTGGCTATGCTATTGTAGCAGATAGAGAGTTTGGTAGTGTTATTTTTGGATAAGTTAGTGTAGATAGGTGAGGCATAGAAGAGGGTGGAGATCAGGTGTGTTTGAGCAATGGTTTTCTAGCTTCTGGGGTAAGAAAGGGTTTAATTCTGTAGAGTGTTCCAATTTTTTTGTTGACAGTTTTAATAGTGGTATTAATGTGTTCATCAAAATTTAGATGATTATCAATAGTTACACCTAGCAGTCGAGTGGTCTTATCAGGGTTTATACTGGTTGCATTATTTGAGGAGATAGTAAAGAGAGGTGTGGGAGATTTATGAGTGGGAGTAAAGAGAAGAAGCTTGGTTTTTTGGGGGTTAAGGAGGAGGCAGTGTTGCATGAACCAATTTTCGACATATTGAAAGACTGTTTGGGTGAGGGACTGGAGGGAGGGAATATTTTTAGCAGTGCAGATTAATGTTGAGTCATCAGCATACTGAATGCAGGTGGCTTGTGGTATATTCAGATGTAAGTCATTGATGAATAAAGAAAAGGGGACCTAGGATTGAACCTTGTGGAACTCCAATATTTACTGGGAGTAAGGAAGATAGGTTGTTCTCCCAAAGGACTGATTGTTGCCTGTTATGGAGATAGCTCCTAAACCACTGTAGTGAGTGTGGGCTAAGAGAATAAAGGTTAAGTTTGTCAAGAAGTATATTGTGGTTAACCATATCAAAGGCTTTGGACAGATCTATAAAAAGTGCTGAGGAGAAGCAATTATTGTTTCTATTATTGTTTATGGAGTCAGAGAAGGAAAGGAGGGCAGTTGTTGTGCTGTGGAATGGTCTAAACCCATGTCGACAGTCGGCTAGAAGTCTGTTTTGAAGAAGGTAGTTAAGAATTTGTTTGTGAACACATCTTTCCATAATTTTGGCTAATGGGGAAAGTAAGGCAATAGGACGGAAATTTGAGAGTTCAGTTGATGAACCTCCTTTATGTAGTGGAATTATATGAGATATTTTCCATAAGGTGGGGATTGTTCCTTCAGTGATTGTCCTATTTATCAGTATGGAGACTGGATAATTGATAGCTTTAGCAGCTATTTGTAGGTATTCAGATGGGAGTTGGTCAGCAGATGGGGTGCAAGGTTTGAGTTTCTTAAGAAGCTTATAAATAAGAGATGTAGCAATGGGTTGAATTTGAAAGTTCTTAGTCGAGGGTACAGAGGTATTTGGTGGGGATGCAGTTGGTGTAGGTAATGAGTTAGCTAGGGATTGAATGGCTTCTGTGAAATACTTATTAAAGGTATCAGGGATCTGTGTAGCATTGTTGAGGTGAAAGCCTGTAGGGGTAGGAGTAGGTGCATGTCCTGGTTTAAGAAGTTTATTGACGCTTGACCAGAATTTTTGAGGGTTTTTGACTACTTTGTTGCAGGTGAAGATAATATTCCTTTTTATCTCTAACAGTATCTTTTTTGGTGGCATTTCTTAATTGTTTGAAGAGGAGATGATCAGATGGGCATTTAGTAGATCTCCATTTGGCCCAGATTTTATTTCTGAGGATCATTTTTTCTTTTGTTTGCTTAGATAGCCATGGAGCAGCTTTGGATCTTATTCTAGTAGAGTGAAAAGGGGCATGATGATCAAGGATCTGAAGAAAGTTTGCATTAAAGTAGGTCACTGCTTTATTTAGTTCAAGGTGAGTTAGTGGTGACCAGTCACAAGCTTGCAATTCAGTAATGAAATTTTCAGGGTTAAAGAACTTTTTTGATCGGGATGTTCTTAGAGTATGAGTAAGTGGAATATTCACTTTTTGTCTTGTGACATATGTAAGCATATGGTCACTGATATTATCAGGAAGGGTTCCTGGAGTGTAACTGCTGGGGTGGTTATTAATAAGGATCCAATCAAGAGTTGTTTCTTTTCTATTTTGTTTATGGATTCTAGTAGGAGTTGTTATTAATTGCCTGAACCCATAGAGATTAATATGGTTAGTTGGGTGTTGATTTGAACAGGTTATCCAGTCAATATTAAAATCACCAAGTATTATGGTTTCTTGGTGTTGTTGGTTGGAAAGTGAGCTAAGTAAGTTTTCTAGAGTCTGAGTATTTTTACCAGGGGGGAGATATATACAAATTAGATAGATTGATTTGTTATTGTTAATCTGGAGTTTGGTAGATAATGATTCAGCTTTTGGGTCTGTTAGTGAAAGTTCATTATGGATGGTAAGTTGGAGATTGGCTTTATACAAGATGGCTATACCACCACCTTTCTTAGTTTTACGGTCATATCTGAGTATGTTGTAGCCAGGAGGGGTTATTTCCTGGTCATGAGTAGAGGGTTTTAACCATGTTTCTGTAAGACATAATATGTCAAATGAGTGCAAGTTCAATAGTGCATGGAGATGATGAACTTTGTTGTTTATGCTTCTAATATTAAGGTGAGCTATTAGAAGGGAGTTAGATATTTTAATACTTGGTGGAGGTAAAGGTAGAGGATGTGTATTTGTGTTTAGATTAGTCTTAGTGTAGGGACCAGGGTTTGGATGTATATCTCCATGAAGGAGGAGGTAATGATTGGAGTAGAATAGGAATTTAAGTATTTTGAGTAAGTTGTTACAATATCTTGTGTTAAGGTAGAATGTCATATGAGTTATTCTGTGGTATTTTGGTAGGAGAAAAATAGTGGAGCAGGTTATGTTACTGTGATTAAGGGTAGTGAGAAAAGAGGATGGTAGTGTTTGCTGGAGATGATGATTTTGTTCCTTTAAAGAGTTGTTTTCAAAGAGGGTGATATAGTAGGATATAGAAAGAGAGGCTAGAATAGTGGTAAAGAGAAGGATGTATGAGATAAAGGGTTTTAGTGTAGGAGGCATGGTATTGAGTAAGTGTTAGGATGATATAGTTTGTGAGAGTTGGTCAGTACAAGAGCCAGTGGTTATGTAATAACCAGTAGTATGTGGTGTTTAAGAGAAAGAAGAAGTAAAAAACAAGACCTGGATAGAGGTTGTCAATAATAGGTAGATGCTGATAGAATTAGCAGGTACAAGGGGTAGCTTAGTCTAGGTAAAGGACAAGAAAAGTAGAAGAATGATTTGGAGGTGAATGTTAGAGATGGGAGTAGCAGAAGTAGCAAGAAGTAGGAGGAGAAAAGGAAAGAGAGATAATAGCCAAGGGGAGAGCTTAACTGATAAGAGGGATGGTGATAGGCTAGGGGATATGGGGGGAGTGTCTAGAGAGCTATAAGGTAAGGACTCCCAGGGGTGGGTGGGATATGGGGGTAGGGAGAGGAGCGTAGCGGGGCAGACACAAAACCATGCGAGAGCAAGTGGGAGAGAAAACAATCAGTAAGGTGCAATTCAAGGGCAGAAGGCTGGCTAAAGGAGGGTAGTGGAGAAAAGGGGAAAGATAGTAGATAAGTGAGGCTGAGAATAAGACAGTATGGGGAATAGGCTCAAGGGAAGCCTAGAATATGTAGAGGTGGTGAAGAAGCAGCCTTGAGACAGGTTGCTAAGACTAAGGGACAGAGAAATGTAGTCAGGGCAAAGAAAAGGGAAAAAAAACAACAAGGAAGAAGCAAAGAGTCAATGAGAGCACAAAAAATACAAACAGTGAGGAGGGTAGAGGGAGACACTACAATGTTCCCAGGGGGAAAGAGAAAAGCATAGGAGGAGGGAGAAGGTGAAAGGCAAGTACTAAGGACACAGATAAAGGGCTGGATTGAAAAAGGTAAGGGTCTACAAAATGAAGAGGCAGTCTAAGGGATAGAGTAGTAAAATGAAACAGGGGGGGGGTTGCTGCTGGCAGAGACTGGCAGTAGTCTAGTAAAAGTAACAAGAGTAGAGAATAAAATATAGCATAAGTAATACTCTTGGAATAAAAGTAAAAAAAAACACTGTAACATACAGTGATGATTACTGTGGTTTTGTCCATACAGTGACATGTGGAACTAGTGTGAGTGTGTGTGTTACAATGAGTGTGTAACTCAGGTGTATCACATGTAATGCAAGGGTTTAGGGTAATGCTCAGCACATTTCATGGTGCTATTTAGGGGTATGGAGCTACATTTGGTCTTATGGATATTGGATTTAGTGGCCCCGCTTTATCTTGGACATTGTGATGTATGCGCCATTTTCCATTGTGTGAGTTTGCATCACCTCCACCACACACCTCAAAACCCACTCCACAAAGTGTCCAGTATACACACACACAGACACACACACACACACACACACACACACACACACACACACTACACACACACACACACACACACACACACACACACACACACACACACATACACATCATGTGTCTGGACTTAGGGCCTACACCCTGGTAAATATGTTATATAGCACTGACACCTTTGTAGGACCGCCAGGTGTGTACATGGGTTGAAGTGTGTGCAGGTATATTTCAGAGGGGCATTTACAGTAGGGGGATTGCCATTGATTGCCATTTATTGATGTAGTATTTGTGACCCAAAACACAAATGCATTGCAAACACACAACACATGATAGACATACAAATGATCCACAACTGCCATGTGTAGTGATATAAACCACTACAGATTTTGATATTGTTATGATGCTGTCCATGGATGCACCATGGAGGAGATTATTAGTACCCTTCCCCAAACAAAAGTTCACAGATTGCCAACATGGGAGGATTGCCAAAGTAGGGATGAATTTCTTTCTCTACACACCTAGCCTCTCACACACACTCTACCTACACACACACACACACACACACACTACCACAATTATTTAATTACTAATTTACGCTCTTTACAATTTATCACACTATGATTATGGGATGTGCCACCCCAGGTGCTACAAGTTGCTGGGCTACAACCTTGGTTGCTGTGTGGACTTAGGTGGATAACAGTAAATGTGTTGCCAAAGTAGAGAATCTGAACTGTAGCAAAAGCTGCTCTCTACACAGAGTTGGACCACAACACACACACACACACACACACACACACACACACACACACACTTGCAGATGCACTTGCCAAGTATTTCTACCCAACTATTTTTATCACACTATAGCACACCATTATGGCCTTTCATGGCAGCAGCTACCTAAGGGCTACAATTGAGGGGGGTAGGTGTGATGAGCCTTCTGGAGTGGATCTCTGCACACACACACACACACACACACAATTGGTGTAGGAATTATGACTACCCTCTACAAACTATCGTACTACAGACACAGACACAAACACACACACACACACACACACACACACACACACTTGCCAAGTCTGGGATTAGAACTCCTACCTATATTATCACACTACAGCAGTTTGCAGTTATGGCACGTGCTACGGAGATTACTGGGTTACAACTTTCCCAGAGATGAAAGCATTGCTCTCTACACAGACAGAGACAGACAGACAGACACACACACACAGTTGCCATGTCTGGGATTGGAACTCCTACCCAACTACCTTGTCACAGTCACCCTCTTTCACACATCTATGTACATCTACCTTTGGCTTATTATAGTGCGTTGTCCTTAGATATATGTCTGTATTCCTATCCACTGTGTGTGCAAAGCGTATGTGGTGCATACTGAGGAGTTTCTGCACTAGCATCTGCGACTCCCAGATATGTCTGGTCCACTGGTGTTTGCAGACATGGCCTTCATGTGTTTAAGTGTGTGAGCATGCCCAGTATTACATGTGTTTAAGTGTGTGAGCATGCCCAGTATTACCTTTCAGTATGTTGTTGACTGACATTGCCTTCATTTCTCTAAGTGTGTGAGCATGCCCTGTATTGAATGTGTGGATTGAGTCCAGGTAGTTTGTACTGCAGTGCTGACCTTTGTGTTGTACACCTACAGGTAGCATACTGTTTCTGCAGGGTATCCATCGATCATTTGGCATTGACTGTTACTACATTTCTACATAGGATGGGGGGGCACCCCTGACTGTTACTACATTTCTATGTAGGATGGAGGGGCACACCTGACTATTTCTACATTTCTACACAGGATTGGAGGGGCACGCCTAACTGTTATTACATTACTATGTAGGATGGGGGGGCACACCTGACCCTTGTACACATTTGCTATGACTGTACCGGTATGTCAGGTAATCCATTTCATTTTGTATTCTTACCTATCATGCTGACTAGAGGCATACCAGTGTACTACAGATCTTAGCTTTGATTTACCTATATATTAGTTTATGACTTCCTACCCTTCAGAACTAACGTCCCACTGCCTGACCTGCTGTAGTCTGTCTGTGTAGTCCTAAGGGAGGTTACCCATAGGCATCATTCAGAGGCCATAACACAGCTTTTGTTTGTGTTTGTCTACACTTGTCCTGCTGGCTGTGACTGTTGTTAGGTATGTGAACCCCTCTGACTGACATGTGTGAGTCACTTACCTTGTGGGTGTCCCAGTATTGAGGGTGGTGCTGCAGGGCTGTTTATGTCAGATGCACATAGCACACTCCCTACACATGGTTGAGCACAGGTAGTGTAATGTTTGGTATCCCTTTTACTGTATGTGAGAGTCAGAGAGAGGTGTTATTCCCTGGGTCCCTGCTGTGTCAGTGTATGTGCTATGCGTTGCCTCTTTGCCAAGGCCAGGGCATAGTGAGCATGCCTCCTTCTGCCTACTGGGGCAGGCTCAGGTTGTTCCTCCTCTGAGTCACTCTGTGCCTGTGCAGGCTTTGGCAATGGTGGGAGGCTGTATGGTCTTGCTCCATGCTGTTCCTGCTGCAGCTGTTTTTGCAGGATCATATTGTGTAGCATGGTACATACAAGGACAATTTGGGTACATGTAGCTGGTGAGTACTGCAAGGCTCCACCGGATGTGTCCAGGCACCGGAACCATGACTTGAGCATCCCAAACACATGCTCTGCAATAATTCTGGTCTGTGCATGTGCCTCATTATAGAGTTCTTGTTCGGGTGTGTGTGCATTTCTGATGGGTGTCATCAGTCACGGCTCCAGTGTGTATCCAGCATCCCCCACTAGGTGACCATGATGGATGTCCCCATTGGCAAATCTCTGGTACAGCTGCATCAGATGCCAGATGTGGGAATCATGATAGCTTCCAGGGCAGCCAGCACACATATTCATCATTATGCCCTGGGCATCGCACATGACCTGGCAGTTGATGGAAGGGAAGCCCTTGCGGTTGATGTAGACCCTGCCCCGCTCAACGGGTGGTGCTTTGATGCATATGTGCGTGCAGTCCATAGCACCCACTACCTTAGGGTATTCTGCTATTTGGTGGAACAGTTGCATATTGCTGGCCAATGCCTCACAGGTGTTGGGGAAATATACGTGCTCACCAACAGGTGCTGACATGGCATCCAGGAACTGGTGGAGTACCTTGGATGCTGATGCCTGTGAGATCCCCATCATATCCCCAGTTGGCCTTTGGAAGGTACCTGTAGCTAGTATTTTTAGGCCTACACATACTTTGGTATCTACTTGGATGGATTCCCCTCTGTTAGTTCTGTGTGTGAGGCATGGCTGGCACAGCTCAACAATTTGCTGTAAGAGGTTCCTATCCACCCTATAGCGCTCCACTATCTCCAGCTCATGTAGCCCCTGGTAGGTTACCCTGGGTCTGTACACTCTTCTCCATCTCCTCACTGTGGGTTGGTCGACAGCATTCACATCCTCACCACCCTCAACCTCTTCCACAAGTTGTTGTACGATAGCTATTGCAGCCCCTATCATTTTGCTGTTGTGAGTGCTAAAAGTTCCCCGCTTGTTTACACTGGTGGTGTAGAGTGTGGGAAAAAACAGAGGGGAAGGTGTTTTCATAGTTTATAGTAGTGTTCTGGGCTGGGCTGGTCTGCTGCCTGTGTAATTGCCTCATTCTGATACATTTCACCTGCCAGCTATGCTAGTTCTCCTAGATTACCTTCCTACTGCTGTTTTCCCTTCCCATTACCTTCCTGTTTAAGCCTAGGGGAATGCCGCGCAAACAAAGTACTCAAATGTGCACAGAGCTGCTATTTCCTGGTTTAACATTTTTTTAAAACCTTTAAAACCTGGTGCGCGGTGCGCACACCCGCTTAGGCAATGTACAGAGTGCTAAGCAGAGTCAGACACACCCCCTTGTTTAGCTGTGCTTAGCTAAGAACAAACCTGAGCCACAGGGCTCCAATCCGCTTACAGTATGCCTAAAACACCCCCCCCCCCCATGATGTCAGCTAACTCCTAGGCTTGCACCAAGCTATTCCTACTCTTACACTGTTAGGACCTGACTAGCATGTTGGGGAAAACTGGGATTCACTATCATTCCCCTCATTTGCATAGGTTTGCCTGCTAATGCATAGTTACATGTCTCACACTGAGCCTCCCCCCTTAGCAACCACTACTCACTGGCAATGTTGTATTCTGCCTGCCATTGACTTGCATGGCAGAATAGTGATTTTAGTTAGAATGCTTATTTTAGGTTTATTTTGTTATGTTACGCTTAAACAGCCGAGATCGGCTAAAAGAAAATAAAAGTTGATTTTTTTTTATTTTTTATGTTGTTTGCAATGCCAATGGCCTTATACTTGGCCATTGGCATGCTTCCTGACTGATATGCAGCCTTTATTTGGAGCTGTCATGGCTCCGTTTTGGATTTTGCAGAAATGTACTGGGTTACTAACAGAGCACATTTCTGCAGATTGCACTAGTCCTGCACGGCTGGTTGCAAGCTTCCTGGATTGCAAATCTACCTCATTTGCATGGATTTCTCCTGCAAATGGGGTGATTTGCATACAAGGGCTTAGTCCGTGCAGGACTAGTGCAGGAGTGCTCATGCACGCCCCTGCAGGCTGTTCCTGGACTGCACGGCAGACATATTGCCTGCAAGAGCTCCTGCACTGATCCTGCACACCATGCAAGGCATACAGAATCCGGGGGAGTGTTTTGTTTTCAATACAACATAAATATATTCCGGATACATAATCTGAAATAATTTTAAAACTAGGAGGCCAGAGAGAGGACAGGACTAAGTGGACAGGAGAGGGTGGCACCGAAAGGTCCAAACTGGGTGTTTAGTTATCAAGGCTGACATTTATGCTGATATTGGAGTGGTCTGAAAAATATAAAGAAACCTACAACAATTAAAGAAAATTCTAACTCAGATAAAGTTATGTCATATTTTGATACACAGTGCAGACCAATACCAGAAACTGATGCTTGCTGAACAGGCCTAGATACATTACAGAGTCAGGCTGAGGACAGAAAGTAGAAGGTGATAGTTTCTCTCAGCAGGTCATTGTCAAATATGAAAAAAAAAACATACTATCACATCTCAGAAAGAAGCATAAACCATTGCAAAGACCTGCACACATGTCCATATGTACGTATTTGGCAAAAAAAATTGGGATCCGTACAGATCCCTGATGGCACTTTCTGCCAAAGCAGAAATCACCAAACATACATAACCGAAAGTGCTGTTCACCAAAGCAGCACTTTCAGTTATGTATGCTGGTTGTGCCGGAAGCACTATGGTGCGGTTAAGGGAGAATTCCCTTTTCTCCACTGTAGTGTGACCTCGGAGTGAGAATATAAAAGTAGGGGGTGGGGGGCACAGCCCCCCACATGGGGGGGTGCATGGGGGCTTGCCCCCCTGCATAAAAGAAGATTTAGTGTTTTGTTTTGTTTTTTTTGAACGGACTTTAACAAAAGCGCTTTTTTCGGTGAAAGCGCTTTCGTTAAAGTGCGTTCGGGTATTGTGGATTTGGACTATTGAACTTTCGTTCAATAGTCTTAGATCCAAAAAATTATAATAATCACTAATAATTTATATTAATTATTAACAGTAAACTGTTACCCGTGGTGGTGGTGCTGCGGTAGCGTTGTCGCATCACAGTAAGACGCTGTCCGGTTCGATTCTCAGCTAGAGTGTCTTCTGCATGGAGACATGCGTGAATGGGTGTACCTTCATTGAAGGTTGTGCATCAGAGCTGGTAACTCGGCATGTGAAAATCAACTACCAATCATTAGCAGACTGGAGTTCTGCTGCGGCGACCTCTAACCGGGAAAAGCCGAAAGACACAAACAAATTAACAGTAAACTGTTATAGATGTTTAACAACCCAAAGTTTGAACCACTGCTTAGAAGAGAAAGATGGTCACTGAGGCTACAGATCTATCAGTAGGAGGCAGTACAAAAAGGGGAAATAAATAATTGGAGACTGCTTATTAGGCATCTGCTGTCACCACAGAAAAGGGAGAAAAGTTGGAAAAGTGGCAGAGTGCTGTGATAATATAATTGTTGAATGTGCAGCACCAAGAGCACTAATTCTAAACCAGATGGAGAAGGAAATGAAAAAAGAGACACATTAGAGTCATTTAGCACATAGCATTAAGTGGAAAGTTTCATAAAATTGTACTGAAATTAAACACTGAGGAGCAATTCAGAAATGGGCAAATTCATCACCATGAACAGCAGTGCTCACCTGTTCTGAGCATCAGGACTGGTCAGTGGTCAGTGTACAGAAGTTTCACTGCTGCTAATATACTAGGTATAGCAGCAGCAACATCTCAACAAGTGTTAATGCTGTGCATCATCACCTGCTGCTGGACAGATGGGTCTGCCAGCAGCTAACATGCTATCACTTCCACAAATAAGACTTTGTTTTTTTCCCTTACCTCCCTGCAGCTGACCATCAACTACCATTAGCTCCCCTCCTCATTCACTGAGTCTGTCATAAAACTAGGACATTACTGGCCACTGCCATGTAAATAGTGGTACCACCTGAGGATTATTACGTGACTAACACAAATGGAATTAAAGGGATGTATGGGTTGCCTATCCGTGTGGACAAAAGATGTGTAGCATTAAGCATCCTTGCTATGGGGATCTTTTACAATTTAAAAAGAGGCATACTAGGAATTTAGCATACTTTCACCCCATGAATTCTACATCAATGAGATATAGTTTTCACAGACCGCAGAGAACAAAAGTAACACACTTTTACAACATATTCATTTTACAGCATATCTAATTTTCCTGAAGTTGTGGAGGGGGCCACCGATTGTACTCACATCACCATTAAGGACTCAGAAGCTCCACATGGTGTCCTGCATATCAGCTGGCCTTTCACTCCATCAGCTACCAGGTGCCATGTAATGCATAGGGAATTATACACAATGTGTCCGTGAGCCACCCAGACAATTTCCATAATTCCCACATCTGGCACACATGACACCTTTACCAGTGTTTTATGTAGGGTGACTTCCCTCAGTGTCATTTTTTGCTGCACACTTTGTTGGGTACAAAAGTCATAAAATACAGGTTCCATTGAAACAGGTAGTAGGCCATGTATAGTGGTGTTCACTGTTGTGTCTTCTAGGTGATGCTGGATACGTTTTGGAACAGTGGATGATATCCACCCAAAAACCTCAGACCATGGCTGAAATGAAATACAAAACTGCACATTTGCAGACATGGAATACTGTCTAACATGGGTTTGGACTTCTACAGGGATACTTCTGCAGTTTGGATATACCAGGTGGCACACTGCCATATGTATCTGTGAATTGCAGCCAGATATTCTTGATGCATGCCATGTTACACACTATGGTAATATGCAGGTACATGCAAAATGGGAACATTGTGGCACTGCTTGAGAGATCTGATGCAGCAGCAGATAAAATGGTGGGTGCAGAATCCTAGGTGGAACTGGCTGCAGCAGCAGTAGTACTCTATGAAAGACAAAGGCTGGTGTAAAATGTTGCAACTCTAACAAAGAGGCACCATCTGGCCCACAATTATAGGCTATGATACAGACAACACGAAATAAACATGATACATGCATTAACAAAGCCAGACTATACATTAGATTACACAGACTGGCCACACTGTGCATCAGATATTACCTTACACACATAGGTTAGATGGTGGGCAGAACATTGTCAAAGGTGACAACAATGCTATCACATGGGTAAGCATCATGGGAGGTGGATTTACCAGCCACATATTTTTTGCAAGTGGGGGGTTCAGCAATCACATCCCACCATAGTGGGGTGAAGCTGCCATATTAGGAACACTGGCCATTTGTACTGTGTGGCATTGCAGCATTGGGCCTTAATGCATTCTTTGGTAGGGATGTTGTAGCCCTCCAGCAGCATGTACAGGAAATATGATGTGGTGTCTCATGTTGGAAGCAAATAGGTAGATATCCAAACTAAGGTGATGGCCACGGATAGGTGTGGCACTTCATTGGCTGACAGAGGATAGGGACAGTGTAGAAATGCAGAAACCACAGTGAGTGGCCTAGTGAGACACCCCAAGGGTAGACCCTGAAGAGTGCCACTGGTCATGACTGGGAAAATAGTCACACTGAAGTCTGTTATCAAATGTGGCCAGGGGTGACACTGATGCCATCTCCAGAATAGTGTGAGCCATTTGTGAAAGCCCAGCATGTGACTGACACCATTACATCAGGACCCTCAGACAGCCATGGCTGTTATGTCCTGCAAAAAAGTGCAATGAAGACTATTTGCCACATGTCTCATGGTTGCACCAAGGGATTTCATGTTGGCTACCAATGCACTGAGCAGATGTGTATATAGTATGCCAAGTCTCTTTACAGGTGCTGCAGGTCATCCCACAGTCCCTGAATCTGTTACCTATCTTTATACAGGTCAGGCACCATGCTCACCACCTCAACTACAATGTGTGCAGTATTTGTCTGTGTCTGGATCATAGTGAGCACATCTTCTGTTGCCAAGTGTGGTCCTTTAGTCATGGAGAACTAGGGTCTAGCTGTGATGCCCATCAACACAGCTGTCCCCTACAGTGCTACACTGCATGCATACACATTTCAGGTAGTGCAGCTGATGGATGCCATCAATCATGGTGAGTCATGACTAGGCTGTGTATGGTTCACACACACAGGATACCTTGTGTCAAACATAGGTAATGCTGCAAGGCTGACCTTACCCTTCCATTGTCACCTTACATGTGGAGATGCCTGTCAGTCCCCCAATGTTATCATTGCTGACAAAGTCAGTGTGTAATTTGGAAATGTCATGTGAACATTGCCAAGATCATCAGACATAGATTAATTACTGATAGCAAACACATACCATTCTGTTGCAGTGAACCCTCCACCACTAGAACCTATGAAAGCATAACAATATGCCTCACTTCCCCCAACTCATGACATATATACTAGTACATTAAGTTCTGTGAATAGTGAATAGGCAATAGGTATGTACAGTACATACCATGTGGTGCAGGGCATTGCAGTTGCAGCTCAGCCATACCTGGTGAACAGAGTTGCAGAGGTGATGTGCTGAATAAATGACATGTAGGCCAGTGTACAACATGGACATGTACTTAATACTAACTTGCAGCACCTCCTACAGACACTTCAAAAATTGGCACCAGTTCATGTCCCTGGGCAGGGATATCAGGAACTTATCCACATCTGTGAGCCAGTTTTGTGTTCATGGTTGACCTCCTGTGGTGGACTTGTACCTTGTGATGCCTTCTTCAGTCTTGTTCTTGGTATGTAGTATCACATCAGTGATCCTTTGGTGCACCTATACTAGTGCCCTTTTATAACTGTCCAAAACACTGATGTGTTGCACCACTTCCTACCATTCCTCATCGCAATAATTCATGCTTGTTTTGCCCTTGTCTAGGTTGTGTATACCATATATGCATTGGGGCTGTAGTAACATAGGATGTGCACACCATGTGTGGATTCGGGCTGTAGTAATATAGATCTGCATGCCATGTATGCATTGGGGCTGAGGTAACATAGGATGTGCATGTCATTTGTGCACTGGGGGCTGTAGTAACCTAGTATGTGCATGTCATATGTGCAGTGGGGTACATAGGATGTGGATGCCATGTGTGCACTGGGGTTGTAGTAATACCTCAGTCTTCTGATTGATGAACTTTTTGAAGCCATTGCCACTCACATGGACCCATGATAAGACAGGTAAATTTGTGGGTTACATGTTTGTGTGTGTGTGTGTGTGTGTGTGTGTGTGTGTGTGTGTGTGTGTGTGTGTGTGTGTGTGTGTGTGTCCATGTGCATGCTTGTGTATGTGCTTGTGGCCGATTCATATGCCTCATCTCTATCATCATGCTGTGGCCATTCACACCCTTTCCCTTATGTTCAGCAACAATGGATATATTATCACTGACCACCACCCTGCATCACTGTGCTGACAGCCAGAAGTGTTGTACCTATCCGGTTCCCCTTCCCACTTTCCATACATATAGCCATGCCATGATCTATCTTCATGGGCCATTGTGTTCTCTGTATATGTCTTACACTCTGTGTGCATAGTCCTTAGTATGTCATTCCACTGTGATGTGCTCTCTGCCAAAGTGAGTGTCAGCCTACTGGATGTGCACTTGCGTGACCATGCACTGCTTTCTTTTTCATGATCAGCAGTACAACTCAAAATTTACTGATCATGTCATCGTGCTACATTACACTGACCCTTCTACAGGTTCCTGTCTTTTTGTACTGCTGCTGTCTACCCTGGGTGGTCATGTACAGTGCAGGCATACATTATCACACATCTTGTCTTCCTTCATTATGTCTCTATCACAGGCCATCATCTTCAGTGAATTCCTAGTCTTCATTTGCTTATCATAACACAATGCTCAGGAATATGGAAACCATGCTTTGTATTTCGCTAAAATGAGCCTCTTAGTGAGGCAATTATACTTATAATGGGAATTTAACACAATTGTCTAGAATTGCTACTATGGCATGTTACGCTATGACACCCAAGCAATGTAACCATGCTCATTCTCACCCATCCCAGTGCTAGTGGGATTCATGCACAGTATGTTCATGTACAGTCTGCAGAGCCCATATTTCTACAACTTGACACTAATGATACACTAAATAGTGTACCATTGCTGCCTAGTGATGCGCAACATGTTATGATTTTGGGGCTACCATTTTGCTCCTGATGAAGACCAGTAGAGCGGATATGGCCATTCACTCACTGGTTTCATCAGGAATCCTACCCAGTGCAGCCAAGACACAGAGGTATTTTGGTATCTGTTACTCAAGAACTAACAGGAGTACCTGCTGGGCTATTATGGTGGCTGATTATATTAAGCAGATGCCTTGTAACAGCTAGCCAAGGAGTTGAGCAATGGTATCACTCATTCTGGTCAGCAGTGCAGGTTATGCTATAATGACCTGAGATGGTGCTACCCTGCCTGACCTGCTTCCATAGTGGCAAGCTGGGATTAGATAAGAATGTGCCAAACATTTATTGTAAGCACTGTGTGTTTTTAAGTTCTCCTTTATACGCTATTGTCTGTTTTCTTGCTTTCCTTTTAACAGGTTCACAGTATACTGAACTATCTCTGCTTTTTTTACAGCGGCTAAAGGGCATAAGTTCAACAGGGAAGCCTGTCTCAGGAGAACTGACAGATTCACCTAGTGATAAGGTACATATACTAAAGCCATGAGTGTACTATGTAATTTGCAATTCTATCTGTGACATATGTGTGTACTGATGTGCTTTATTTTTCTCTTTGTTTTTCTGTTCTCATCCTTCTACAGGTCCAGCTATGGTGCAGATCGAGGAGTAGCAGTCAGCATCTTATGAATCTGATACTGAGTCACCAGCAGTCTCATGATCTGCCTCTCAGCAGGGTGATGAAGGTCATCTTGGTGAAGATGACCTGGAAGACTCACCATCAGCCATCTTTCAGAAATGATGCTGGCTCAGAGGAGTCCCCCATGAGCACACAACTTCAGGGGCTGAGGCTGGTTTAATCTAAGGTGCACCAGCAATTAAGTCACATAAATCTGTACCAAGGTTCATGTCCTGGTATGGCTAGTTATAGCACTTAACTGGCCAGTCCTGACCATTGGGGAAACCAGAACTAGAGCCTGCCCATGATGTCAGCTGCACATTTGGCTGATGTTGAGGTGGACTCTTGTCCAGGCCAGACAGGACCCCTGGACCATCCCCTATCTCCGGTCCTTGCATTTCTCTCCGTTATGTGTCATTTATTTTTTTTAGTAGTCCAAGTCTCCATAACACCAGCTGTTGCCCCCCTGTAAGTCTGTGTCCATCTACTTTTGTCCCCACCTTACTTCAGCTCTGTGTTACATTCCTCATATTCCCTTTTTCTTCAAGTATACAAAATGGACACCTGTCCCAAAAATATGTCTTTCCTCCCCTCACTTACCATTTCTTATGGTTACCCTTACTTGTGTTCCTCTGCTTGCTATTGCCCCCATTTTACCATTGCTATCTCCACCTTTCCTCCCTAATTATTGGATGAAATATTTGTACTTTGCTGTGCTGGCCCTTTGTGACTTGTTCAGAGTGTTGAGTTGCTGCTATGAAACTCTTTTTTGCCTCTGGTATTGCATCTTATTGTTCATATCACACTGGTCACATGATTACACTCAGCATGATCCCTTTCTAAAAAGGGACAATAGAAACTGTGTTCAAAGAAATGCATACGAGATGTACTGAAGTCATTAAAACGATGCCAGTTACCACTGAAAAGTTTGGTTTGCACAAATAGAGGAGATGATTAAAAAGGTTGTAGAAGCATGTTATGCCAGACAAACACAGCAGAATAAGACAGTACCTCTTCAGATGTTGAAACTCCCTAAAACATCATGGATAAATGTTAGCGTAAACTGTTATCAGCCCACATAGGCTAGATACTACTTACTTATACCTACTGTTGAATATTCATGATTCTCAAAAGTGGATCCAGTTATATCCACATCCTGTGACCTTGTTGGTGGAAAATGTTGGGGAACAAATTGCTATTGGACTTGTGTGGATGTGTTGGAGGCAGTAACATCTATGCTAGGTGAAGGCCCACAGGCAAGTTATTTGGTGCAATTTCTGGAATTCTCCCTGACACATAATTGTTTTAGTTTTGGTGGACAATATTTTCTGCAAAAAGAAGGGACAGCGATGGGGGCATCATATGACCCAGCATATGCTATATTGTTTATGATTTTTTTTGAAAACAGGCATATGTATAACACTATTTTTTTATCCACCGTGTCATCACATATAAAAGATTTATTGATGACTTGTTTTTTATTTGTGAAGGGGATCCAGCGGAGTTCAGGATTTTCATGGAACAGATGAATAAGAATCCATGGGGCCTTGAATTTACTTTTGAAACTAGTGATAGCATCCAGTTCTTGGATGTTGAATTTTTTGTGTTAGATCAAAGGATTCATTACAGGCCTTTTACCAAGAAAACAGCTGCAAACAACTTCTTGTCAGCTGAAAGCATTCATCCACCACACCTTTTAACATCACTTCCATATAGGGAATATAAGTATATTTTTAACAACACTTATAACAAAACATCAATTCCAGGGGAATTTCAGACAAAAACTATTTAATAGGGGGTACACAATAGCTTGTTTGGATAAAGCTGAGCATAAGGTTTTGGGCACAAGTGGTGCAAAGGATGCAGGTAGTAGAATAACATTTGTAGGAGAACCCAAAAAGGATGAGGAGGGGAATAGGTTATTTTTTGTTTACAAATGTTCTCCCTTAACAATGATGCTTAAAAAACTAGTGGATAGGTTTTGGGCTATCGTCTGTGAGTATGATAACAATGGGCATTTGTTCTCAGATAGAGTGATTTTCTCTCACAGTAAATTCCTTAATTTAAAGGAGTTGTTGAATTTAAAGAGACCTTTGATGAGAGGTGACTAGAGGGGAAGCTTCACATGTGGTAGATGCAAGGTGTGCAGTAGGTTAAAAAACCTCAATAGAAGCATGATAAATAATGTTAGATATACATCAAGAGAGCATTTTACTTGTAGGTCATGTGGGGTGGTCTACATTCTTGGTTGTGGGTGTATGCCAACCAGATGGTATGTAGGACAAACCAGGAGAATGGTCAAAAATAGAATATTGGAACATACAGGGGACATCAGAAATCACAGATTAGAAAGTCCCATAGCTTACCACTTCCACATGGCCCACGGGGGTTCAGGAGCCAGTTTATATTTCTGCATCTTGGCAAAACCGTTTTACACACATGCGGAGGATTTTCTGAATAAACTTAGTAATTTAGAAGCTACATTTATTATTAATTTCAACACACTTCATCCTAAGGGCTTGAATCAGAAACTTAATGTTAATATGTATCAAATGCATTTAATATAAATTCATGGTTTTATATAAGTAGTTTGTAGGACTTTGTTTATTTGTGTTCCTTTTTATATTCTGTATGTACTTCAGATCAAGTTGGTATACTGTTACTTTAAATTGTTCTAATGGAAAAAATTGAATTGGTTAATAATGTTATTAGCACACAATTAAGTAATTTTGCAGTGTTATTTAAAGTGGTTGTATTGGTGTTGAACATCATTCCCATTGAAGGCATATTGGCCGAGGCACTAGGAAGCACCATTAAAACTTTCACTTTGGTTATACAGCAGTTCATGTGGAGTGCGTCTTGGCACTACTTTCAGTCCAGTATAGTATATATTTTAGTGTGTTTGTGATTTCCCATGTAATGATCAAGGTTTCTTTTGAACAGGGACAGGGATAAGTTCTGCTTCGTGTAGATGGGGAGCTTATTCCATAGAGCAGGGATCCCTTGATGCACATATCGGTCCCTTTAGCAGGTTCTGTTTATGTACTAGACAAAGTTCAGGTCCCTGGATCTAGTGTTTCTGGTGTTGCTTGTCTTGAAGATGGGCAACAGATCCATCAGAACTGGATCCAAGGACACTAAGCATAGATCACCTCCCAGTAACCTGTAGGAGACGGAGTACAGAGATAGGACCTTAAGGCAGTCTGTGTAGGACAGATGGATTCTCTTGGTGAGGAACCTTTGATGGCATTCCAACTGTTGCAAGTGCCTGGATAGGTATATGCCAAAGGAGGCATTGTACTTAATTGTGGGTCTGATCAGGGCTGAGGAGAGTGATACTATTAATTCATTGGACCTGAATGCCATACCCTTGCTTATGAGTTGTGTGACATAAGCATGATTTTCTTACTATTTTGACTGTATGCTGGTCGAGCACCAGATCATTGTCTACATATGTTCTCAGATCCCTAACTATCAGGTCAATTCTTAGGGGTGCTTTAGCAATGAAGTATCAAAAGGCATTATAATGCATTTCTTTGGCTTTTGTACCTGTTATTTGTTTGCGTTAGACGCTCTTGTAGAATGTTGGTGTTATGGGCGGATTCTACAATAAGTCTGAATTTGCACTCATCTGCAAACTTTATGAGCCAGAGGCCTTTGACATTAGCAGATGCCAAACAGGAGTGCCCCCAGCACAGAACGCCAGGGTATTCTGCTGGTGACTGGTGGCCTGTATCACCAATCCTGAGTTCTTGGGTCCTATTTATTTGAAAGCTGGCAATCCAGCAAGTTATGTAGGGATTTATGTCTAGTTCTGAGAGTTTGTCAACAATACCTGAGTGTGGTATTGTATTGTATGCCTTGGCCTGGTCAAGGTAGGCAGTATGCACCATTTTCAATTTATCCATAGCCACTGTGAACCTCTCAAAGAATTCTACCAGGTTAAGTAGGCAAGAACTTCCCTTAAAAAAGTCAAACTGGGATGGATCCACCATCAGTGATCATTTCCATGATAATTCGTTCCATGGTTTTGCAAATTAGACTTGTCAGACTGATGGGTCTATAGTTCCCAGGGTCAGTTGATGGTCCACTCTTATAAAGAGTCATGACTACTGCAGCCCTTCCTTCACTTGGCACATAACCAGTTTTGAGGCTGCAGTAGAAGAGCGCCTCAAGTAGTCTTGCTTGGTCATGTTTTAGGCTATTTATGAGGCAACAGGGTAGTTTGGGGCCCATCAAGGCAGTGTTTTTGATCTTAGTGAGCACCTCCAGGACCTGCTCTCTGTTGATAGTTGGGGGTTGGTGGTGGAAGGGATTTCACAGGGTTTAGCTGGGGGGGGGGGGTGAAGTTAGAACAAAATTTAAAAGCCAGTACCTTTGCTGTGTCACCCTGCACACTGCTGAGTATTATCTTTAAGATTCCCGAAGTAGTTGAAGAAGGCCTTGTGATTGTCCTTAGCCTGGAAGGCTGTCCTGACCACATAATTGGCCTTGGTGGACTTTATTAGACCTCTTAATTTCTTATTTAGTTGAATGAGACAGCATTTGTCTTTTTAAGAATAACTTTCAGATTTTGTCCATGATTTTTCTTTCTTTAGTTTTATAGCCTGTTAAAGTAAGGATTCCATTGGTGTGGTTTATTTTTGGTGTTAGATCTGGGCTTAATTCTGGTATGTATGGTAGCCTATGTACAGCCATTTACATGTTTGTACAGGGTTTCTGTAAATAATTCTGCATCAGTAACTGTGTTCTAGGAGTTTGGGAGAGCTGTGAATTTTAACAAACTGTTGTTTAATAGGATGCAGTTTGCTGCAGTGTAGTTTCTAACTGTTAGGGGTTTAGTGGGGTTTTCTGGGTTGAATTTTATTTTGAGGGAGACAGCTTTGTGGTCCAACTTCAACAATGAGGATGTGACATGGGGGTGGGTGCAACACTCTCCCATATTGGGAAGTACTAGGTCCAATATGTTTGATTCTCTGGTTGGAGAGTGCACTATCTAGTCCTGGGTGCTTGTGTTGATGAAGTCCAGGAAAGGCTGTGACTGTGAGTTAGAGGCAGTGTACGTTTCCCAGTCTATAGATTGGTAGTTAAAGTCTCCCATGAACAGGGTAGATCTAGGTAAGAGTTATGAGCTTCATGGGTCATAAAGGGCAACATGTAGCTGACCAGTATATGGTAGTGAACATTGTCTATGGAGACTTGGAAGTGGATGAACTCCAGGGCATTATCCTGTTTACCCAATCTAGAGTTGTATTTCTTCCTAACATAGAGTGAGACACCTCCACCTTTAGCCCGTGTCTGTGCTGCTGTTGGTCTAAATGTCTGGAAGGCACTGTAGCCTTCCATTTCTGGACCACTGTCTGTGATTTTATACCACGTCTCAGTAACAGCACAGATGTTTACATTCTCCTGAGTGAGGAGAGCTTATAGGGTGTGGAGTTCCTTGTTTAGGCTCCTAGCATTGAGCAGTAACACCTCAAGGCTGCTTTTAGGCTTTTTTGCTATGCAGGTAGTTTTGTCATTTTGACATTGCCTAAAAAATGCTGTAAGGGGATGAAGAGAGTTTTAGCTAATATCCAAAAGCCCAGGGGGAACAGGCACAGACCATTCTTGACAAAGCAAAGTGGTTGGTTAAACATGTCTCCCCATCCATAGACATTGTGTTCCCTGGAGTGACATCGGAAACTAAGCCAGTTATTAAAATCAGTCATTTTCTACCCAAAGTGCATCATCATCCTTGGTGAATGTAGAATGCTGCTCAGTGCAAGGCATGTACCTGTCTGTGACACATTCAGGGAGATCCATAAGGTCTCTTTTCATATAGTCCAGTGAGGTACATCTAAGGTCCTTTACACTCATATGGACTATGACAGAATTATATTAGTACCTTTGGTGCAGTAACCTGAGTGCATGCACGATACTGCGGATCCCAGCTCCAGATAGGCAACTAACTGTTATCTCCTTGTGCAGCCTGGTGAGAGGCATCTGTGTATTGTACAATAGAGTCCCATATGACAAGAATACTAGGTAAAGTGGTTGCTTGTCTTATGGGGTTTGTTCTTGGGGATCAGTACGTGCAGGCTTATGTGTAGTGTTAGATGTTGCTTTTTGTGTGCTTTTGTGACTGCTGAGAGTACATTTTGCAGTTTAATGGCTTAGGAGGTCTTTGAAGTTTGGAGAGGTTTCTTTTAAGTGACTCAGCATAAGAAGGTCTGTGTGTGGTGAACAGCATGTGTGAAGGTTGCAGTGTCTGTGTTTTTGACAACCTTGTTTGTGAGATTTTTGCCTTCAAGAAAGTTATGTATGTACATCTCTTGCATACTATGTTAATTTCTTTAAGGATTAAAAGTTTGTCTGAGTACATGAGGCAATTGCTGCATTTTCTCAAGATGCCCATATCTACCAAGCTGACCACAGAGACATTACAAAATCGCACATCCATGTTGTCAGGACCTATATTAGGGTTAGACTATTATGGTTTAGGGTCTTGGTTTTAAAGGGGTCACTTGACTGGTGTCTAGGGTGAAAGCTAGATGTTAAATAATGTTATGATCGTAGTGCTGACACTGCCTAGCTGCCATAAGCTTAGCTCCACAAAAAGCTTTTCTGTGTTGCAAGTTAAAGTCTTAAGAACTAGCTTTATATGTTTTCTACTATATGGGGTACTGCTAACCACCACTGAGAAGTGAAAAGCTCTGCAAAAATGGCCCTAATTTACTACAGACAGAAAAACCTGAAAATTATCTCCTGTGCCCTCTGACCAATAAATGACTACACTTTACGCCTCCCAACTCAGAGAGACCAGGTAAACACCTTCTAACACAAGATGGATGATCCTGGCACTTTTAAATGTAAAAGCACAGTGAAAATAGCTCTCAAGTGCAGATTAACACCCAAATAAGTCCCTAATAAGCCCTCTGGCTGATGAAACAATCCCACTTTAAGTCTCCCTGTGTGTTTTCCAACTTAGACTGACCATGCTACTTTACTACCTCCACTAGAATATCAGTCCCAGTCTTCTTAATATAAAAACCCTTTGGTTAGTCAAAACTGAAAATGTACCATCTAGCTACAACAAGTTGTTAACTATAGGTTCCCTTGTATGTTTCCCAACTCAGACAGACCAGGCTACCTACTAGAACTGCAGTCCCAGCCTTTTTAATGTAAAAATGCACTTTAGATAGACAACAGTGAATATGTATTGAAAAGAAATCAGATAACTAGCTACAGCAAGTAAGTTTAACATTAATTCTCCCTGTGTGTTTCCCGTCTCATACTGACCAGGCTACTTTACTACTGTCACTAGAATAGCAGTCCCAGCCTTCTTAATGTAAAACAAACAATAGCTACAAGCAATTGCAAGGTTATTCAAAGGCAGACAAGCCAGCAACGAGGAACACACACACTTAGTACAATAATAGTCTAAGTGGAGGGCCTTCTTCCCAGTTTCTTATGTCAGTAACCAGTAAGATGAGCAAAGGGGATAAGACTGGGAGGAGTTTCTATGGCCAGCTATACAGTAGGAGCAGGCAGCTCAAAAGCTTCCCAGTATAAAACCAAAGAGCAATTAGGAGGGGAAAAATACCTAGGCCTAGCACAGAAACCAAAAAGGAATACAGACTACAAAAATTCTTTAAATTAATAGTTTTAACTATGGATAAAGTGCAAAAACACAGAAAACTGATTTAAATGGTAAGGTAAGTGCAATATAAATCTATTTAAAATGCACTTCTCTGAATGCAAAAATATAATCCAAGTGATATTGTTATCAGTTTGCAGCAGTCTCACTGCTAAGATGGTGGACTGCTTGTTTGCTCTAAAATACTGGGGGGGGGGGTATTTTCTACAGCAAACGTAGAAAAACACCAGCAATGCAGTATATAAAAATGTCTTAAATTAATAGCTTTAACTTCAGATAAGTGGCAAAAAACACAAAACGATTTAAATGGTAAGATAAGTGCAATTATAAATTTACTTAAAATGTACTTCTCTGAATGCAAAAATATAGACCAAATGCTTTTGTTATCAGCTTGCAGCAGTCTCAACACTCCATAGGTGAATATAGCCTAACTGAAGGGCCATTGTAAACCTAAGCAAATAAATGGAGGTCAAAATCAAACCATGTACTTTGTGTCTATGAGTTGAAGACCTTAACTATTATGCCAAATCCACTTCAAGGAAGTAAATTTTAAGTAGCTATGAGTTTTCTTAAAGATGTACAAGTGATATTGCAGTTTGCTTTATCATATTGCTCTGGATTCTGCAAGCTGGTGGTGCATTTCCAGTCTTTTTCCATTTCTTCCACTGTAATATGACCGTGAAGTTGTTTTATAAATATGTAAGTGGGTGTGGGGACAGGGTTAGTGAAGTCAGTTTAGACCAGTTGTATTTGACCAGTTGTATTTAGTTAGATATTTTAACTTTCAGATTAAATGACATCAGTAGGAAATTCACCCTGGTGATAATTTCTGTGGCTCTGCTCAACAGGGGCACAGGAAAATAATTTTCTTGGGTGGCGAAAGCCAGGGTACCTTTCTGGCAAGGCTTGTATAGGCCCTAGGGCTGATAGCCTAGTACCTACCTATGAACATACAGATGTGCATGTGCACATATACTCTATTTGCTGAGTCACAGACATGTGGCTGAATTATATATTTTCCCCCAGTGCATATTCCCCATGCATATTGTGTGACCCTCTCCATGTCAACCAAGTTCCTTATGCTTTTAGTTCATCCCCTGGAAATGGAAAAACTATGCTGGTTCCAGGTGGATTACCTGGTCATAAACAAATGCATACATTGCTATGCACTCATGGATACATACAGTAGTATGCCTTCAGAATTATATTTGCAAAAAATTCTGCAGATTATTAGTCTCACAAAGAATTTAACAAAGTATGATGAAACTGAATGAATAATTAGTTCCATCTTTTTTCTTTGCTGTAACAAACTATACCCTCCAGCTTTATTTGCATAAGCTTCTAATTTTACGAGCAGCTGAAGTTTGTTCTAATGTTTCATTATGAAGTTATGTCTCTCTCTCTCTCAAACACACATGCACTTTGTGTCTCACTAAGAAAAATAATACTGTGGCATTTTCATAAAAACATCAGTGAAGAACAGACCCAAGTTAGATTAAAACATATATAAGGGTCAGTCACACTGTGTTATCTGAGCACTACTCAGCCACACGAGAGCTACCCAATCAGGTAGGATGGTGCTGAGATCAGTCTGGCCTATATCTGAAAATTAAAGCATATTTGGGGAAAAGCGAGAGTGCTATTATTCACTGTCATTTTTCATTCATTGTACATTGTATCAACATAAACACGCCCAAAATAAAATGGTCCTTTACCCCTTTCTTTTAGTACTCAAAGCAGAGGTAGAAACATTGTTTTCCTGCAGTGGAAACCTCATTTCCTGGAGTCAGATTTCTGTTTTGCTCTGCTGCAATGCAGCATATCCTACAGTGCCTGTCAAAGTCATCCATCCATTTATTAAACCACTTTACCTGATGACAGTCTTAGTGATAATGAGGTATGAAGCTAACATGGATAGACCAGAATTCTCAGACCTTATTAATAGTGCTGAGCTCATCCTATGGAATCCCAGGTGCTCCCAGGCAGGTTGGGTAATATAGTCTAACATTTTATGACTGTGTCCTAAGGCATCCTCCCACTGAGCAGTGCCTCCTACTTCTCTTGTCAGTCACCAGGAACCATGATGTCTAGGTGTCTAAACTCTGTGCCCTCCCAAATTGCCAAGCTCCTCATTCTAGCATGGACACTAAGACCATTAACACTGTGAAGGCCCCTCATTTTCACCGGTTGTATTCCCCATGTCATTCCATTCACAAACTTGTGACCACGGGTGTTGATGGGGCTGTAGACTGACCAGTAAGCTAAGAGCTTTATTCCTGTGACTTGGCTGTCTCTTCATCTTCCCAGAAGCCATTACTATATCTACAATACTACCATTATTACAGCCATATATTGGTCAGTTTCCCACCTCTCTGTACCATCTCTTTCAGCAACAAGACGACCAGTCCCTTTATCCTAGGAGAGCTACAACCTCTGACTTAGAGTTGATGATTTCTAACTCACTTTCTTCAAACATAGGAGCAAAACACTAGTGCACACAAGATCACAGTCACTTCAGACTAAGAGGACATCATCACCTTTAAATAACAAAGATGCAATCCTTACTTCTTCAGACTGGATATGCTCCAAATTTCAGCTGCAGTTTAATATCATGTTCATGAAAATCAACAGATGACAAACTTGGTGCAACCTCAGCTTCTGAGATCTTAAACAGGGTGCAATCAGACTCCAGCAGTGTGATCCCATGGCATATGCAAAGAGCTCTTCTGAATGTGGGATACCCTCAGTACATATCTGGATCTCTCAGGCTTAAAACTGGACCATGTGACCCAACTCACTACCAAATAATGATCTGTTAACTTGTAAACAACACTCTTGACCTAAATGTTCATAAAATATGATCTTCATTCTGTTAACATTGATCATCAGCCTTTAGCCCAAGGCAGTCTGGTCCCAAGTACATTTATGAGGAGTACTGCATAAGAACATGGCATTTGTTATAGACAATTCATGACTATCATAGATGTCTAGTAATGATTCATTAATCTGATTCATATTTGTCAGTCTGTCCTCCTAATAACACTCTTTTTAGGAATCTCCATCATCCATTACATGACCTCTAGAATCTCCAGTACAGCTACAGTCTGTAGGTCTTACACTATCAAGTACTGCTCACTGTCTTCAAGAAAGCCAACTAGTCTGAATAGCTGTTGGCGTATGAACAAACAAATTCAGCCTTCCTTTCTGCAGCTAGCAGTTGCATTGAGGTAACCCACAGGCAAAAACTCCATCTGCATAGCATCCAGTCATGTGCTCACAGGACTCCTTACACATGTTTGGGGCATTTGCTGGAGGCAGCTCCAGAGTTGGAGGACACTATCCTCATCAAGAAGTATAATTCCAGAATTAGTGCTAAATGTCATGGTAAGACCAATTATATCTGAATGACCCATTTAAACCTCTCACACAAGCTCTGGCTCCTTCCCAAGCAATAACATGATTTCTATATCCGAGTTTCCATTGCTAAGCCCCATTCCAAATTAATCTGTACCAGTCCTATGTGACATTTGACTAGCATTACAAAAGCCCCCCCCCCCCCACACACACACACACACACACACACACACAAACACGCTTCTTTTTGCAGGTGGTGAACCCACAAAAGGATTTCATATAGGTATGTTTGACTGAGACTGGCCAAGGCATGTGGATCACCAAGCCACCCAGTTGCTTAATGATGAATAACACACCAGGTGAAACTTGAAACATAGGTCCAAATATCCCCGTATCACATATAAATGCTTATTCTTTGAGCAAATAATCATGGCCATCAAGTTTTGTAGGTTGTTCTTTGCCTGCCCCCCCTTTTTAGAGTGAAGGTTCCCGTACTTGCAGTAAAAACTTTCATTCAACACAGCTCTAATGATCAGAGAGGCTTGGAAATCCCTCCACCACAACAATGTCATGATTTCAGGAGAAGCTGAATCAAATATATTAATTAGAAACAGACTTCAAGTTCAAGTCTATTATAATGCTTAATTAATTAAGCATTTTACAAAACTGAACAGCATGATACACAAAGTAAAATAGAAAAAAATGAAGACTGCAGAAATGAATTAATGAATGGACAAGTTCTCTGTGAACACACACACACACACACACACACACACACACACACACACACACACACACACACACACACACACACACACACACACACACACAAATTCCCAAAAGCAGCACAGCAATGTAATAAAAGTTTATACAGTAAAAATATTACTGCATAGTTACTAAACACAGATAAAATATATAGATGTTATGAAATCTGAACATACTGCTGTGTACTGCTTAACTGAATTTCAACCAGACAGAAGCACAATAAACAATCAGCACCCAGTAAAGCACTCCCTATCAACCAAGAAGCCTCTCTCAGCCAAAATTATTGTCAACATCATTACTGTGAAGGTAGCAATACAAATGTTTGGAAGCTTCAAGCCACCACATCCAATAAAAAGCCTCTTTGCAAATGGAAAACAAATTCACAGGTGGTAAAACCTCACCTTCGGCTCTTCAACTACAAATCTGTACTATCCAAAATAATCTTCTTTTCCTCTAGCAATTACAGCCACCATTGTCCTTAGCTAAGATACCTATTGCTTTCATATGTTGCATCAAAAAAAAAATGTAAACCATTGCCTTAGAGTACACATCTCCAACCCTTTAAAAACCCAGTCTCATTACTGAGATGTCTCCATGATCAGTCCATGAATCCCATCTGTGGAGAAATCGTACAATTAAAAGAGTCTGCATACAAATGACCCAAATAAAACTCAGGCACTGTTATGATGAATGGTGTTGATGTACATCAGCTATGTAACGCCGCACATAGATCAAAGCACTTTAAGCAAGTGAATAATGTGAACAGACCCTACACACACACACACACACACACACACACACACACACACACACACACACACACACACACACAATCTACATGCACAAGTATAAACCTCTGTTTAGAAATAAGAGAAGATCATATAAAAGAACCCTTATTGTTACTTGTGCCATCTCTTTATTTCTGTACCTGTAAGTAATGTCCCTTGTGGAGAACATTCCCAGCCTTACCCCGTATCTACATATTTTCAATGCTTGGGAATTTTGAGTTTGACAATTTCAAATGTTTATAGTACCGTGAATCCACAGAATCTGGCAAGATGATAGTACCATAGATACAGAATTGTCCTGGCAGTATTATGGAGTCACTTGCTAACATAATTTGGTATGTTAATACTCAGCTCTGACTACTGTATACAGTTAAATGTATTATATAATATTCAAGTCTAGAATTTGTCATTAGGCATGGCTTTACCATACACTTTGTCATAGTTTACCTTAGAGAAGACATCTGGCAAGCTTCATATGGAAGTAACTAAGCAATAAGATGGGATTAAATACACATCACCCATGGAATTTAGTGGGTGTATTCAGCATTCTGTCTTTTTCAATTAGTACAGTCATAGTTTCCTACTAACTGCATTTAGCAGATCATACATGTGGAGATACTGGACTTGCAGAGAAACAGAAGGTCAAGAACAATTGGTCTGTAATGGCATAGTATATGAGACAGAGACAGAAAATAATGAGTTTAAGACTTCATAGCATTCAGAAAAATCATGGTAATGCAAAACTTGCTATTCTATCATCATTCTAAGTTTGTTAGAGCAATACCTAAAAACAATGTCTCTATTTTGTGGCCTTTGTCACGCATTACTTATGGCTTTGTCCATATGTCTTGCTCTAAGAGGTTAAGAGGTATGAGAGAGACTTCAGATACCATTGTATCTTTCTCATGTGGAGTCTGGCCAGAGGTATCATGAGAGTCATAGGTGCCATGGAACTCAGAATCCGGTTCTAAGGTATTCCCCTTCTTGCCACTAAGGGGACCACAATGGCCACAGAAAACATTGCTAACACCCAGTCCATGACAGTGGCTGTATGTGCACCACCAGAAAGATCTGGGGTAAAAAACTGGAATAGATCTAAATATAGATCTATGTTTTTTTCCTGTGGAAGAAAAGATCTTTGCACTTAGTTTCACTTTGAATCCCAGCCTGCATAGGAGATCTCTCACCAGAGAGATTCCTGACACTTTGAAAAAGTCATCTAAATATGGGAAACGTGCATACCTTGTAGCCTGCAGTGTGTTATACCTGAAGCTTCACACTTTGTGAACACTCTTGGGGCAGTAAATGGCCCAAAGGGTAAGACAGAGAATGGATGATGTGATCCAGACACATAAAGCCTTAAAAAACGTCTGAAGCCTTAATGGACAGGAATGTGTAATAAGCATCTTTTAAATCTAAAGTTACCAAAAAATCTCAAATGGGGAAGAAGGGGTAAGAGATTGTGTTGTGAAAACATCTTGAATTTGGGCACTATTACAAACTGGTTTAAGAAAAAAGTTCCATAACCGATTTCCAGGCATTTTTTTTTCTTTGGCATCAGAAACATTCTTAAATTAAAATCTCTTGCCCACTGGGAGAGAGAAACTATTTATATTAGCCCCCCACCCCCGACAAAGCATGTGCTGTAGGACAGGAGGGAACAGAAGGGTTTGGTCTGGTGGCTGTGGAATTATTCCCTGCAAAAGAGACACCACTTCCAACTATCATCTGTACCCCTGCTATCAGTCTCAGAACCCATTTGTCTGAAACAACCTGTTGCCAAAGACAGAAATGGAGATTCACACTTTCTGGAAGGGATGAGAGAATGGCAAGGTGGGAGGGAGAACAACGCCCCTTAGATTGTCATTCTGACTTATTTGACTGGCCTTTGTCCTGTGCGGGAGTCCTCGTTTCTTTTAGAGAACCTCCCCACCATTTTTTTTTAGTGTTTGCTTACCAGCATATTGCTGAAACTGTGTTTGGTTCTTGCCACAGTTGGACAAGGAGCCAAAAAAAAACTTGGAAAATTTAGAGGAGGAGAGAGAAAAAAAAATCTGAGATTTCTTAAATCAGCTTAACCCTTTCATCACTTTTTTGATAACCTTTGCAGTAATGGGACCAAAATCTGTATCCAAAAGTGAATTTAAAATCTGATGTTTACATAATCTATGAGGTTCTCAGAATGAAGCTAGGCAAATCTTTGCAACACAGTAATAGTTTCATCCTCAATGGATATAATATCTACAGTCACAAACACACTTTAAATGAGTAGTGACCTGAAAAATAAAAGAAACCAAACCATACAAAGCAGATTTTTACCTCACAAGAAGGAACTGCAGATAAAACATACCTCATATTTTCACAATTAATCAGAATAAACCTGACAATTCAAAATTCTAAAAATTAAAGTTGCAGAAGCAAACACTTTTCCCCAAACATACAAATTGTTTTACAATCCTTGTCAGAAGGGGAAGGATTAGAGTTAAAATATTTGGCAGCAGCTACACTGACTAAAGCATAGCTGCTGGGTCATGTTTGGAAGGAGTGTATAAAAACTTAAAAGACTGACTAACTTTATAAGGCCTACTTGCCTTATTTAGGGGCAGCAGGCTGTGTATTGCAGGCAGTGATACACACTTTTTCTAGAGCTGACAGACCTGGGGAATGGGTGAAGGTTCTGGAAATTCCTTCTGTAACAACTGACAGTATTTCTGGTGGACTAAGAAACCTCATCATTTTCCCACTGAATGCACCTGCACATTCAGGAAATAGTCTAGGAGAAAGAAAATCATTGATAGGGAGATTCAGGTAACATGCTGTTCTCCGAGTCTGAAACAGAATTTTAAGGGAAAAAGTGCATCTGTTCCATCACATTCTTATCCAGCTTTAATTTTTTGAATCTCTTCAGGAAAAGAGGAATCCTGTTTTCTCTTACCAGAAACCGCCTGATAAGAAAGGTCAATAGACTGTACAAGACCCTGAGCCAGACTTATAGTCAATAAACTACTCCTGTCCAGTGAAACATGAGCAGGAGAAGCTAGAAGTTTAATTTTCTGTTTCTTTTTGACAGGAAAATTAAGGCAAACATATTTTTTTAATGGTAGCAATAGCTTCTTCAAGGATAGGCACAACATTCCCTACCCTTTATTGCAACACCAAAAAGTGTCTCTCTCTCTCTCTCTCTCTTGTCCACTAAGGGGACCCTAATTGCTGCAGAGAACATTGTTAACCCCCCAGTCTGTGTGGCTTTATTTACCATCCGGGAAAAAGAAGAGTCGTCTGAGGAATTACCTTGGCCACAGCAGAGTCTCTTACCTGCGTCTGAGGAAAATTATCAGCCTGCAGTAGTGGCAAAGGCTGCTTAGTTAACTTTTTTAACACCTTTACTAAATTATCAAGTAAGAATATGCAAACATGCATTTATATAAAAGAAAACTATCATGTGAGGAACTTCTACTAGGTAAAAATTATAATGATTCTTGAGATTCAAGGAAATATTTATAGGTTGGTTCATAGGCTGGTACTAGGCTATTGGCCCTTGGGCCTATACAAGCCTAGCCAAACAATTCCCTGGATATTTCTTCCCACAATATTTACTTCCCTGGGCCCCTGTCTAGCAGGGTGACTGACGTGATCCCCAGGGTGAATGTCCTATCTCCTATCCACTCATCAAGGTTCCTTTTGAAGAAGGCCAAGGAGGCACTCTGCTTGACATGTATGGGCAGTCTATTTCAGAGTATGGGGAGTCTCTGGGTCAGGAACCTATTCCTCCAGCATGTTTTGTTCATTGTGATGACAAGTTTAGATCCCTGGAGTGTGTGGCTCTGAGGGATTGGGATTTCTTTAAGTGGAGCATGTCCAACAGCTCAGGGCTTGACATGGCCTTGTATGTTGAGCAGAGATCACCTCTGAGTAGACGATATGCCACAGAGTATAGCTGGAGTTTTTTTAGATGGTCAGCATAGGGCATCTGCTTTAGGCCTGTGATTCTTTTAGTGAGGTATTTCTGCTGCCTTTCCAGCTGTTGCAGATGTCTTGTGAGGTACATACCAAACAGGGTGTTGTACTCTATAATGGGTCTAATGAGGGATGAATATAGTGGGACAATGACCTCCCTTTTTCTGGATGAAAAGCCCTTAGTGATGAGGTGTGCCACATAGAAGGATTTCCTGACTGTTGTGGCAATGTGGTTATCGAAGGTGAGACCACTGTCCACCTGTGTCCCTAAGTCTCTCATCACACTTTCAGTGTTTAGAGTACTGCCACCTATGTGGTAATTCATGGGTACAAGTTTTTTCCCAAAGGGGATAACTATACATTTCTTGGCATTAAGCTTGAGCCCATGGCTCTGGCACCAAGCATCTGTTTCTGTAAGGCCCTTTTGTAGAATATCCACATCATTTGGGGATTCAATAATGGCTCCCAGTTTGCAGTTATCTGCAAACTTTGTTATCCAGAGTTCCTTAGTGTTGGCCTGTACTTCAGAGAAGTAGATGCCAAACAAGAGCGGTCCCAGGACTGAACCCTGAGGTACTCCACTTGTCACTTGTCTGGAGCTGGATTTGGAGTTGGCTACTTTTACAGTCTGGGTTCTGTCAGTAAGCCAGATGGCAACCCATTGAGTGACATAAGGAGTTATGTCCAGCTTAGTAAGTTTATCTATGATTCCAGAGTGGCGGATGGTGTCGAAGGCCTTGGCGAGGTCCATATAGGGTTTGTGGACCACCTTGCTCTTGTCCACAGCTCTGGAGACTGATTCGAAGAAGTCAATCAGGTTCAGGAGACAAGATCGTCCTGTCACGAATCCAAACTGGGTGGGGTCCAGTGTTTGAAGGTTGCCAATGTCTTTGTTTATAAGTTCCATGATAATGCGTTCCATGCCCTTGCAGATCAGGCTCATCAGACTGATGGGATGGTAGTTCCTGGGATCCAAGGTGGATCCCCCCTTGTGGAGTGGGATAACTGTAGCTGTGCGCCACTCAGTGGGCATGAAGCCTGAGGTGAGGCTATGATTAAACATGACACTTAGGTGAGGTGCCAGTTCATTTTGTAGTTCATGTAGTACACAGCCCGGGATGTCATCTGGTCCCAGGGATACTGTACTCTTAGCTTTGGAGAGTGCGGTTTCTACCTGTGTGGCTGTGATTACTGGAATTTGGTAATCTTTTGGTATTGAGCTGGGCCATTTAGGGGGTGAGAGGGGGGTTGAAGTTGGCACTAAATCAATCTGCCAGGATATTGGCAATATCTTTGGGATCAGTATATTTAATGCCATTCTGTTGTAGCTCAGAGCAGATCTGAGCATTGCCATTTAGATTCTTGGCATAACTATAGAATGCCTTGTGGTTGTCTTTGGAATCTTTGGCAATTTTATTTTCGTAACTAGCTTTGGAGCATTTTATGACAATTATTCAGATAAGTTTGTTGACTGAGCAGCACTGAACGCTCCAAAATATTGTTTCTGTGTGGGCAAAACAACCACACCTGCCATGCACTGCAATATTATAATCAAACAGAGCAGAAACAGGGCAGGGGAAAAAACTTTCAGACTCCCAAAGCAAAATAATTAAAAACAATTTAATCCAAGATTTAATCCAAGTAATGCAGGTTAATGCTTTCACAAAACACAGTTTGATTTATCAGATCTATACTAAACTGACAAAAAGACTCATTAAATACCATAGTGTCTAGTTAAGCTATTATCAAACATCCAATCAACTAACATCACTAATTAAACATATTTAAATATTTAATATGGTTAACATAAGACAATAAAATACACTCCATAGACAGCACTTAATCTCTAAATACAAAGATACAAGTACACACAATAATGTAACCTTATTAAAAAATAATATTATTTAAAGCATTATTTAAAAAAGATCCTTTTAAAAGTTTCCTAGCTCAAAGCTTGGGTTTAACTGATACACAATCATTCAACTCGCTTCCTTGATGGGCCCTGAGTCCCTGGATCCACCTAAGTACAACCTCTTCAGTTGTATTCACTAAGTTGCCCATTCTTAACCCTTCATGTACCACAGTCAACACCATAAATTTAAACACATGGTCAGTACCCTCTTTTAATTAATGTTTAGCTATTGGACTGTAGCAGACATGTTTCAGCTTATTTTATTCACTAACTATAACATTGAGTAGAGGTTCATTTATTTTATTTTCATGTATTTAAAAGGAAATGGCTATTTCATTCCATTTTTTTAAACCGCTGTGCAATCTAGGTTTTCTAATAAGATATTCATATTTCTTGGGATTTTGTTTGACCATTTTGGATCTTCACAAGCTACTGTAGTTCCCAAAAGTATTTTCTCTCATCCCTTACACCATTCAAATTCCCTTCAACTAAATTGGCCACATTCATAGATTTAACTGGTTGAGGAAGATGTCCAGAGCCTTGCAGACTACCCGTTTACTTTGGGACTGATTTGGGAATATCTTGGCTTTTTCATTTTTCCATTCAGTCTAGGCTACATTTTTCTTTACTCTCCCCTTCTTTCCTTTCTGTTTCAAACAGATGGATATATGAAGCTTTCTGAGCTTTGAACATCTTATTGAGAAGGTAATCCTATGCAACACTGCTTGTTACATTCAGGAAACAGCAGTGAACTAACTTTACAATCACTTCTTGCAGCAGTAACAAATGTACATATTTATCTCTATTCTTGCTAGGTTGCACTTGTAATCCCTCAGAGTTTGACATAAAAGCAAGGTCACTAGTATATTAGGTGATCTTCTGTCAACTACTTCTACAGAAGTGACCACAAGACTTCTTCTTCTTCTTTCGGCTTTGCCCGGTTAGGGGTCGCCACAGCGGATCATCTGTTTGCTCATGATTGGCAGTGGAGTTTTACGGTGTTGCGTTGCCAGCCCGGTGCCCAACCTTCCACAGAAGGTACACACATGCACACACTCACACCTAGGGCCAATTTAGAGTGTCCAATCCACCTATTGCATGTCTTTGGGATGTGGGAGGAAACCGGAGCACCCGGAGGAAACCCACGCGACCACAGGGAGAACATGCAGACTCTGCACAGAAGGCACCCCAGCCGAGAATTGAACCAGAGAACCTCTTGCTGTGAGGCAACAGTGCTAACCACTGCACCACTGTGACCACAGGACTATTAGGTTAAAGAAAGGTCAGCTTTGAACTGAGGCCTGCAAAAATCCTTGCTGGAAGCTGGCCTCAAACAGCTACTAATGGAATATTTTCACGAGAAAGCAATCTTAGATTTGGATTCATAAAAGGGGATAGATCCAAGATGTTAGAGTTTCAGGTAGCACCATACAGGAATAAGTGATCGTCAAATGGTGTGGCTCATAGATAATTAACTTAGGCATGGAATCAAGCCAATCAAAACAGAAAGTTATGGAAATTAGAATGGCAACGTCTGATAGACTGTGAAACTGCCTCAGAATAACTTTACCATATAGGCAAGGTTGTGGTGCAGAACAACAGAATGGGGGCACCAAGACTTCCCTACAAAACCAACAAACTTTGGTATAAACAATATTTACAAATCAAAAATTGTAGGGGGGTATTGTGTTTCTCAAATGAGATACCAGTGGAGGTGAAGGAGAATACATCAGATAGACAGATAAACCCACCCACAACTGGAAGGGATACAGTACCAAAAACAAAAGTAGAAATGGACTTGAGTTGATCATATCAGATAATTTATCAGAAGTAATGTGTAATGTGGCAATGAATGCTGGCAGAGTACTGGGACACCAAAAAAAGAGGCATTACTATTAAAAAGTAAGAAGTTGCTCATAACAAAGCAGGCACTGATACTACCCCATCTTGGTATTGTGTAGAATATACCATAACAGGACAGATACTGACAATACCCCATCTTGTGTAGCGTATACCATAACAGGCAGATATTGATAATACTCCATCTTGGATTTTGGGTACAGTATACAATAACAGGCAGATACTGATAATACTCCACCTTGGGTATTGTGTAGAGTATACCATAACAGGCAGATATTGATAATACTCCATCTTGGGTATTGGGTACAGTATACAATAACAGGCAGATACTGATAATACTCCACCTTGGGTATTGGGTACAGTAGTGTTCTAATAATCTCATCTTCAAAAAAGACTGAATTGAGCCTTCCTCAGATGCACTTCAGAGGAGGACAAAAAATGGAGGATGTATTAACTTATACAAAGAAATACCAAAGATTAATATGTACAGTTATGGAGAAATACAACAGTATGGTGATGTAACAAAATACTTACATGTCTATGTGGAATTCAAAGTCCAAGTATGTAGCAGTGTTTAAAATAAAGATACTGCGGTCTGTCCATTCTGAAGGTATAAACATAGCAGCTAATTAGATATATACAAGGAAGTGCTTTGTCTAAAAGAGTGGCAGGTGTTTGAAAAAACAAAAAAAAGCCTTCTTGAAGAGAACACGAGAAAGTGGTAGAATACAATAATTTATAGGCCATGCATAAGGCAGTTTTAATTAACAGTGGAAGAAAATAAACTGTTAGTTAAATAGGGTATGTGTTTATGCAGCAAGTACAGAAACAAGCAAATCTGGTGGCATTTCTTTGGGAAATCATCCATCCCTGGTAACTATCATATTGACAACACACCCCTTAGAGTTGACCCAGTAGGCAGGGACTTGGGGACACATATAGATAGTAATTTAGCCTTTAATTATCACATGTCTACAGTGGTGAGGAAATCATTCTATGTTGCGCAAATTATAAACAAAGGTAAGGCATCTAAGTCCAAGGAAGTCATTGCTCCACTGTATTCGGCATTCATCAGACCTATCATTGAGTACAATACCCCCTTTGGTATGTACCTAGCCAGGCATATCCAACAAGTAGACCATCCACAGAGGTTCCTCACTAAAAGAATACAAGGTGTAAGTAATATGTCTTATGCAGACCACCTCCAGGCCCTATCCCTGTATTCTGTGTCCTATAGGCTTTTGAGGGGAGATCTATGCCTAGCATACAGGGCGGGTCTATATTATGTTATCGCAAGCTCACAACAGCGAACGATAAATAATCAACCCCATGTAAGCGAAAGCTTACAACATCGAAACCTCAGAACAGTGATTTTTTTTCCAAGGGAAAAAAATCGCTTTTCCGAAATAAAAAAAAAAACAAAACTTTAAAACAAAACATTACATAATGTGGGGGCTTCACCCCCCGATGTGGGGGGCTGTACCCCCACACCCCCCTACTTAAATATACCAACTCTGAGATTGCACTACAGTGCCGAAAACGGCAAAGTAACGAAAGTGGCCAAGCAAATTCTTTCCCAGGGAAAGAATTCGCTGAAAAGCTGCTTCACTATTTTGCCTTTTTGCACTTTTCGTTTCAGTGAAGACACATTTAACAAACTGTGTCTGTGACATTGTAATAGGGAACCTACAGGGTATTATCAGACCCCACTCTGATGGACCTCCTGCATATCCACAAAACAAACAGTACCAGAATTACCCATTCTAAAGACTTAAACCTTGCCTGTGACATAAATAGGACCTGTTGGAAAGATAGGTATGTATCCCTGAGACTACCCTGTCTATGGAACAGGCTCCCTATCCATGTGAAGCAGAGTTCCTCCCTAACCCAATTCAAGTGCAAGTTGGACAATTGGATGGCAAACCGGAAATTCATCCCTGGTTTGGCATCTATGTCTGTAATGCAAACAGGTAACCTGTAAATGGTTCATCTCCCAGTCCCATGCTTACACTTATCAAGGGTATCAGGACTTGTCAGAGATTTGAGATGCATGGCTTGACTTGAAAAGGCCCTTGTGGTTGTTAGCCTAGTAAACACCTATGAACTTATTACTTCTAGATCTCTCTTTTTTTTTCTTATTCCAGTTAACTGTAGAACTGTTTGTGCTGTACCCTAAACTATTCTTTAGATTAATATCAACTTACACATAATACCCACGTTTAATCAGAGCTGGGCCAATTGAGAAAGGAATATTTAGTTTTAGTGGACTTACATTTTAGCTAAAGATTAATCATATCAGTGAAACTCTGAGCCTGTAGAGGAAAGGAGGCTTTTCCTGATGTCCCAAGGACAAGTGATTTTGGAGCTCATATAGTTAGAATGCAAGGCTGGAAGGTGCAGAAAAATTCACGTCCATACAAAAATGCATATTGTGTGTTTTTTTTAAATTAGTATTGTTAACTGTTGGCTTAAAAGATTCATCGTAACACAGTGCAATGTTTTTCCAATTTATTTTCTTACTATGGAGCTGACTTACCCTTTAAACATTTTTTTCTTATTGAAAGATGTGTTTGCTACAGATTTCAAGTTTTCTTTGACCCTTAAATATTATATTATATTTGTTCTACCTGTAATTCATTCAAGATCATGCGCAACAGACTGTAGTGTGCAGTGAACATAAATGAGGTAATTCACTAAATACAAGTAGAAAGCCGCATACAACACCACATCTAAAACACAGTACATTACGTTCCTGCCTGTTCATTTAAAAGGTTACAAAAGAGACGTCATATAAAACACATTGCAAAAAGTTGTGATCTTGTAATGAAAATGACTCTAAACTGATTTTGACGTTTGAAAATTAAAGGAACTAAAATGCTTTGCAAGAGGACTGTTGATATGAATATAGTTCCATATACAGATAAATCTATATGGACATTATTAGATTCAGAAGAGATTTATGGTACATTTTTAAATATTTCTAGGCCTCTAAGGAGCGCTATTTGCATATTCACTGTTATGTAAGGCAAATGGAACACATTGGCACACATTAATACACAAATGCACTACAATGAAAACACACACACACACACACACACACACACACACACACACACACACACACACACACACACTGTACTGATGGAGCATTTACATGACAATACATTTATAAAATGTGTTTCAAGGTGAAATATCAATGTACTTCAACAATGATGGAGAGAAAGAGCTCTCAGAAATGCTACCATTGATTAGGGTTTGTTCACGAGCCTGCCTGCTGCTTGAACTAATTAAAAGGATTGACTTGTGATTTACTAATTGGTGGAGACAGCATGCAGGCTCTAAACAAGCAATAATTAGATATGTACAATGCAACCTCAAACAGCAGGAATGGGTTCTATTTATACTGTACCTTTAAGACCTTCGACACGAAGAAAGCAGTCTCTCCAGAAGTTCCCTGTGTGTGCCACTAAAGCTTCAGTTGTCCATCTGGATCCAATCTTCAGCTGGATAACATAAATTTTGACTTATTCCAGATGGATCTTTCTAAAGCCTTATTAATGGCAAGTGCCTTGATACCAATTGCTTCAAGAAACCTACTGTGCCCCTGTTTAAAATCATTTTCAGCCACAGAGGTGTGCCATACAAACCTATGGGATACATTTGCATAAAACTGACAGAAAAATAAATTTTTGCCTATATTTAAGCTTAATCCACTTGAAACTTTTTCCAATTTGCACTGTAATCTTAGGCACCTAAGTCACCAAATCAGCTAGAAGTAGAGTTTGCCGTGGCAGTTACAGAGGAACGTAACTCATTTTCCGATGCACAGCCTAGTGATGTATAGTTGTTTCTTTACCAGGAGTGCCGTGAACACCATTATGCAGTCCATACCAACAGAGAAAATGGCAAAAGATAACTCAGATCAGGACTTAGACTGAAGCTGCTTACAAAGACATTGTGTCTGCATTACATGTTGCCTGACTAAACAGTTGGAAAAGGAATATCCAAAGACATACTTTTTTCTGCATATAGCTGCAAGATTCAGGTCTGATTTCTGGGCAATTAGGTTTATTCAAGACAGAATTTGCTGAACAAACCTTATTGTAATTAAAGAAAATAGGATCCATACATTTTGTCCAGAAAACAATGTGGAATTTCCCACAGCTGCTGCTACTAACAGTTTCTCAGTATGGTGTTACACCATCATCATTAAAGGAGACAAGTTGTCACCTGCAATATCAGATGTCAATTTGCATTTCACCTTTCCATGCACCGTGGTATACTAAAACAACTTCTGTGATCACTGTCAGTTGTATTTCCATGACTGACTGCAGTTAAATTTTACTAATTCGCTACCTTTTTGCACGTAGTGTCAACATTTGTTGGCATCAGCTGCAAGTAAAACATTCAGCTACTATTTTTTGAGAAACTCCTCTATTTGTTGGAGTGCATTTGTTGCTTTTAACTCATTACACTGAGTAACACCTCCAGGAGCATCAGCAGTTAACTCCTACTGAGGTCTCTAGGCGTCAAATATTACTTATTTATATTTGCATCAATAACTTCAAAATCATGCTATGTACAAGGTTTTAAAAAAAATCATCTTAAAGCTTACACAATGACAAACACAACTGCATTAATATTTGACCTCTGTCTAGTTCAGGTAAATATCAACTGTTGTTTTTATAATATTAATTTATATAGATATCTCACATTTTTATAAATATCTCAACCATCAAGTAATACAGACAGAACTCCTTAGCCTCATATGAATGCTCTCAACTAGATGAATAAAATGCTGCTTACAGTGTGTGTGTGCAACTTGAATGGTTGCTGAGATATTGTAGGCTGATTACAAAATATTACAAATATAATCTTTACCGTGTTTACTGTGACTTATAAAATTCGGTTTAAGACCTAGACCTTAAAGAATAATATCACTATAAAAGTAATTTGTGCTGAAGAGTTTGCCATATACTGCATAACCCCTATGGTTCCAGAGATATGAACATTTGTTTGTAATGTGAGGACATAATTTGATTCTGTCAAAAGGCTTAGGCCCACTGGAAGTTACAGTACAAACATCCTGAACACCATTTGAGTGAATGAATTAATTCAAAATGACATGTATTAATGTGTTCATCCCTAGCACCATTGCAATAAAAACAATGAATACCTGCTTCCACAGTTATTCTAAAGTCTCTGCAAAGTCTGCTATTAAATATCAAATACAATGATGGAATATCACAGAGTAATGAAAAAATGCATGCATTCACTGACTTCTCAACGCTTGCTAGTTTCCTGGACTCCTTCACTCACTGGAGAAGATTCCAAAGACAAGGTGCTGTTCAGAAAAAAATTGAGTGGTTATTAGATGTCATATGACATACTGGGAGCCTCAAATAATACCACAGAGGAGGAATGGAAGGACTTAACAGGGAAATATGGGATTAGGAGCTCCATCAGATAGGGGAAACAAATCATGCATGACTAAGTACATAAACACAAGAACCTATCAACCAGAACTGGTAACCAGTGCAGACTCAGTAGCACAAGAGTAACATGGAGGCTACTCGTACCTAGAAGTAGGACAGTCACAGAATTATGTACTAGTTTTAGTCAGTCAAATTCTGTGGCAGAATATTCTAGATACCATGAGTTAATATAGTCAAAAAAGACAGGAGAACAGGAGGTGCAACCAAATGATGATCTTTTGAAGGATAAGGTGTTTTATGTGGGCAATGTTTAAATGGAAAAACAAGACCAGATAACTGCTGAATGCTGCCATCAAAAAACATTCCAAGAATATACACCTTTTTCACAAAGTCTAGCTTATTGTGACAATAAATGATGTTGGGAGATAAAGCTGGACAACTTGAGTTCCTAACTGTGATATGGACAGTTATGTCCATCATTATGGAGGTGAATGGCGTCAGCTTATTACGGTTTATCCAGTTCGGGATGCATTCCTTGTTCTTTCCAAGAGAACATGCTGCAGATATTTTGCCCTGAAGACAAGATGGGTAAAGCTGTGAATAATCTCATTAGCGGTAATTCTGAAAACCTCTTCTCTAAGGAGTTGTCTCATTGGTAACAAATGCACAGAGAAAAATAAGGGACCTAGAAATGAACAATGTGGAATACCAGAAATGTGTTAATCATACACTGGTTTAGTATATTCAAGGAGGCAGGAAGCATACGTTTTGGAACACCACCCAAGTTCCCATTATACATCTGCAGACAATCCAAAAATATGACAGGATCTATCATATGAAATGTAGAGAGAGATCAAGGAGCACCAGGATACAATGATAATACTGCTGCGCCCTCATTTGAAGATCAGTCATAACCCAGATATAGGCTGTCTCATTACTATGTATAGCAATCCTGGGATTTGGTAACAAGTGCATTGCTAATCCTACCTAGAGGGAACATCACTGCAGATCCTGCAATATGCTAAACTGGTCAGAACTTTCCAAGATCACCCAGGCTGTGCCTGCAAATATTCCACCGAGATCAGTACACTACCATAAATGTTGAAGGTAACAAGTATGTTGAAAAATATTAGGAGTAACCAAAACATTTTTTTTTTTGTGGAGAAGGACATTGATTTAGTAACTGTGATAAAAATAAATGTTATAGATGTGGTAACAGAGGACATGAAGCAAGGATGTGAACCTGAAAGTTATCCATGTAAAAAAAAAAAAAAAGGCTGGACATATATGGATGTGATGCAAAGAAAAAACAAACAAAAACAAGAATAAATTAGGTATTGTAAATCAGGGCAATGATAAAGAACAACAGAATAATAGAAGAATAAATGACAAAGACCAGTCTAGGTACCTCTTTTATTAAAAACACCAAATCTCTAGTGCCTCGGCAGTCGGCCTTCCAGGAAATAATGACAATGAAGAAACAACACACCTTATATAGCAACAACAACAATTAATTCATAAAACAATGGGGGATGGGGAAGTTTATATTGATTTAAGGGGTTTCATCTTAGAACAAATACAAGCTGCTAATGTTATTTGTTTGAAAAAAAGATTACTTTGTAAAAAAAACTGTTTTTATTTTAAAGTACAAAACTATGACACCTGTTGGCTTGAACCAAGAATGCAACTGTAAATATTTGTTGTGATGTGAGTTTGATTTAATTGATTAATTCTTTTATGAATTAATTGGTGTTGCTATATAAGGTTGAGGGCAAAAGAAGTCTGGGTGACCAGACCTTTTTCCATTGGTATATTTTGGGATTTACAATGGGCACCCTGGTTGGGCTGGCTAATCAGCATGCTCGTTTTTGAATATTAATGGACAGTCGTTGTATAATTTAAATTAAGGAACAGGAAATTAATAATTTAAGGATTCTTTCAGTTAATGTAAACAGTATGAAAAACATAATAAGAAGAATAAGTATTTTAGAATGGTACAGCAAATGTGATGATTTAATTTTGGAGGATATACAATTTCTTGACATTTGAAGAAAGAGCACAGACACAAAATATGGGATTGTGAGATAATATGGAACATGGGGAATTTACAATGCTCAGGAATAGCAGTATTATATAGAAGAGTAGTGAAAATTCTAGATATTATATTAGTTAAAATGGAAAGATTAACAATTGTAGATTTAAGATGGCAAGGAAAGGTTTATAGAATTATAATTATATATGCTTATGTGACTTGTAAAGAAAGGGAGAACTTATTTCCGAAGATATTGGATTATATAGCTGTAACTATGTATAAAATAATTACAGGAGATTTTAATTGTGATTTAAGGGGGGAATAAAGAGAAAAGTGGAAAAGATATAGAAAAAAGTGCGTTAAAATCTGAAATTGATTTTATAGCATCAGACGGAATCTGTATAAAGGAAGAATAAACTATTATAACAGATTTTTCAGATTATTTGGCAATATGGTTGGAGATATATCACAACAGAGAATATATAAACTAGAAGAGGGCATAAGAAGAATAAATGAAAAGCAATGGCATGAAAAAAAAGAAAAGTAATTATTCAATTATGGAAGGATCACATTACTATGAAAGCATTTTATGAAAGTTGGTCTGAATGATGGATTACTTAAAACATATAAAGGTAGTTATTTACATTGGCAAAGTAAAGTAAGTAAGAAAGAAAAGCAGGACTACGTAAAACACAGAAATATGTTAGAAAAGTTAGAGAATAATAACAGAGAGTATTACAAAAAAGAGAAAGAAATTTACAACAGAAATCAGGATACATTTTTTAATTTATTATATAAACAAAGATATTTCTACAAGTTAAAAAGGAAAAGGTATCTCCATATTTAGAGAAGCTAATGAAGGAGAATAACAGTGTGATGAGAGGAATGAAAGAAAGAAGGAATTTAAAGAAAAATCAACAAAAGATTATGGAAACTGCTGTAAATTATGAGGGAGAAATGTTTAGTAAGAAAAAGAGATAGTACAAGGACATGGGAAGTAAAAAAAATCTCTGAACAAATTAACAGAGAATTTGAAAAAGAGATTACATTATATGAATTAGAAAATGTATTTAAACAGTTAAATGTAGAATTGTTGGCTGGTCTCAATGGAATTAGATTTGAAATGTGTAAAATTCTAGAAGAAAGGCAAAAAGTACTTGTGTGTTTAATGAATGGTTGAAAAAGAGGCTTGACTTATAAAGTGGGATATTAAAATTTATATGAAAAAAAATAAAAAAAAAAATCTAAAGAACTGGAGACCAATAGCACTAAATAACACATACCATAAGATATTTATGAAAATAATACAGAAAAGATTTGAGAATAAGATGCAATATATAATGGAGCAAAGTGTATATGGTATGAAAGGGAAAGTTTGTCAGGAGAGTTATTAATGATAGTAAGAGAAATAGATTATATAAAAAGGAGAGAAGATATAAAACTTATGATAAGTGATATTAATAACGCATTTCACTCAATACAACATGCTACATTGCGGGAAATAATTAAACTGTATAATAGGAATAAAATTAACCAAACAAGCATGTATAACAGCATGTAATAATTATAAAATTGGAGTTTTAGTTAATGATTGGTTAAGCAAAGAAATTACCATGAATAATGGTATAAGACAAGGAGCTAATTCATTTAGATGTTGAAATTCCAGTTATGATGTCATACACAGATTATATTATTATATAGAAATATATAAAAAATTATACTTGAGTAAAGGAGCAGGATTGGACATGTTAATCTAATAGTATATGCTGCATCATTAAATTTGGATAATATTTTGAAATGGTTAAATGAAAAACTGAGAAGTCAGTAACAGGGTTATTTAAATATAGGTATGAAGAATTGTGGGAATTAATAAGAAGTCATAAAAGAGTAAACTAATGTTATAATGAAGAAATACGGAATTACCAACAGTAGCTAAAAATGTGGAAAATAAAGACTGAAGTGAAAGAATATAGAAAAAAATGGTGCAAAAATATTATGAGAAAATATTATTGTGTGAATCCATAGGAAATATCCCAGAAGAAAAGATTAAAGCAATTAAAGAAAGAAATACATAAAGAAATGGTGTAGTCATAGTGCTGAATGTCAAGATTTGTTTATGGAGACTGGAATAAAAAAATACCAGTAAAAGAAAATATGCTCTACAAAAAGGAAAGTGAAAAATATGTTTGTATTTTGATAAAGAAGAAACAACAGATCATGTATTTTTAAAATGTAAGATGGTTAAAAAACTGTTGGATAAATTCTGCACTGATTTCTTTTTAATTTAAAAATAATGATAGTATATATATGGATACTATTAATATAAAAGCAAAATCACCTTCAAATAGTCCACAGCAGATATAAAACACAAATTTTAATGACAAAATAAAATACAGATAAGCGCTTTCGCAGTAAGCTTCATCAGATCTAAAATTAATTTCAAATTACATTCCTAAAAGTGCAACGATAATTGCAATCAGCAAATCAGATCAAAGTGCATCTGGTGTTATTAACTGCTATAGTAACTGCACAAACTATTTTTTAAAGCCACAGGCACTATATATCACAGTAAAAGACATACATAGAAGTATTTTCAGAATAAAAGTATATATAGATAAATAAATTATCCTAAAAAACACATTAATCTGAAAAATATATAGATATATATGTAGATGCTAATAAAAATAGCATAACAATAAATTACACATGTGGGTTATTTCTTTTTCAAAGGTCTTGCTCTTAAAGTAGGTTGTATAGATATACTATCATTTAGCCCAGGGTGATGGTGTGCTTGTAATAAAAAATCCACTTAAGTTCTGCCTGATAAGTTCTGTTCACAAGGTCTTCCTTATTAATATTATCATGAATTAATTCCAATACTACGAACCTAAAAGAATGTTCCATGTTAGTGCTTATCATATGTTTTGCCAATGCACTGTAGCTCATCCCCTACATGCACAGTATAAGTGGTCACAGATACGTTCTCGTAGGTGCCTGTTCATCTTACCTACATAGAATGAGCAACAACCATTGCACAATGCAAGATAGAATATATCCTTGGAATTACAATCAGGTGATGGGTAAATATGAGAACTTCCTATTACTACTATGGTGTATAAAGGACCCAGAGACATCAATACACATACAATAAGAACAACTATTGCATCTCCTCAGCCCATAATCAGGTGTGATCCTATTTAATTGGTTAGTTGATTTAGAATAGCATAACTTGTGTTTTAGTGACTTCTTATATCCAAAAGATGGTTTGTCACCAGCAATCCTATGTATGTCCTGATCTGTGCATAATAGTGTCCAATGCTTATGAATAATATCTCTAATATTCTTGTCATCACTAGAGTATGTTAGCCTAAAAAAGATAGTATTCCCATTGGCATTCCTATTATTATTGGGTATCATGTCATCACCCATAAGTGATGACGAAAAGTATGGTTTCCCAATATTTGTCCTATTGAGTTTGACACTGTCATGTATTTTATCAATCTCTTTATCATCATAACTCCTAGAAATGAAATCAGTCTTCATTTTCAGGAGCCGTCTCTCAAAGTCCTCATTCCTGTTGTGCAAACGGCTTAGTAGTAGTAGTAGTTTTATGTTTAGAAAACCGAGTCGTTTTACACCTTTTCAGCATCCAGTTTTGGATGTTTCAATGAATGTGAGTTTCAATGGGAAAGAAGTTTTAATGCTAAGTCTATTTTCATTGTCAGACTGCATTGCTTTGTTTACCAGATGTCTATTAGTGCTTGTGCTGTAAAATGTAAAATAAAACTTTTAAATGAAATCCAAACCATCATAGAAGTAAAGCAGTATGCACATTACAGTATTTATGGTAAATGGGGTGAAATAGCCAAATAATGGGACATTGGAATGACTGCAGGGGGGAGGCCCCATTCAACCATGATTTTATGGGGGGGGGTGGCAGCAAACTCAGACACAGCCATAGCTGAACTATAACTCTCAACTGTCCAGATTTTCACAGAATGAATAGATTTTTGCTACTTATCTTTGGTTTGTTCCTCATAAAATTTGTCATTTTCTGGCAAATCGTTTAGGAATGAAGTCACTAAATAATGACATACATTGAGTTTCAGACTTCATACCCTTCAGAAAAATGCATGCTAAAGCAAGACCTGTTATTCTATCAACTGTCTAAGTTTATACAACAGCAATTTTTAGTACTGTCTCTATGTTCCCCCAATATATTTGGCCTTGTCTGGATTTCCTGTGTTAAGGGGTTGAGAGGTAAGTGCAAATAAATTACTTTATAGAATTAGGTATCTCCAAACCTCTCAACTGTCCCCAACTTTGGTGCAAAATGTTGCTCTCCCCTAATAATCCCTCCGCAAAATGGCAATTTTGGAAGAAAATGTGGAGGGTTTACAAGTAAGAAATAATTGTAGTGATCAGAGTTATAGATCACTTTTATTTCAGAAATGCATGTAGATTCTCTTATTTTGCCAGCTGCTCAACTTAACAGTACTAATATTGAAAATTGTCTTTTTTTTGACAGGTTCCCAGCTGTATTGTGTGGCTATTTTATATTTTTGCATCACATTTTTGGTCCATTTTTCATAAAAGTGTGGTTTTCTGGCAAATTAGTGGCAAATCATTCAAGATTGAAGTTAGAAAATAATGACAGACATTTGAGTTTCAGATTTTATACCCTTCAGAAAATTCATACTAATGCAAGATCTACTGTTCTATTATCTTTCTAAGTTGTTTATAAGAGCAATATTTAAAAAAAATGTCCTTATTTTTGGGCCTTTGTCCCACTTCTATTTATGGCTTTGTTCAGATTTCTTGCTTTCAGGATGAGAGGTATGACAAATGTGTCAGGGGCATCACCATCAGCCAGAGACATTTCAAATTGTGACATGCTTGTTGCAACCCACTCCCCCAATGTAGTGACTCAGGATGTGTCCAAGCAAGGCAAGGAGCAGTTATGCAGTGTTAAGTGTGCATAGTATTCCCCATCCAAGGTAGACACAAGTACTATACTGGCTTTTCATCTGTCCTTGAGTTTGCAGAATGTTCTGATTTTCGGACATATTTTTATAATATTGATGTATGCTTATTATTATTCAGAAAATGCATGTATTACACTGCCTGTTGCTCTGAGTTTAAGTAGCAAGGCTTTAATGACCATCAGGTAAGCTTGTCTGAGATTGTAAGATGCAAGTAAGCTTTAATAAGCATACTGTTAAAGGACTAGCAACATTGAAAGCCTTTTTGTTGTTGCCATGCAGAGAATATTTACATAACTAGACAACGTATAAGCCTTAGGTATTGAAATGCATATGACAGTATTTGTAATAAATGACAGGATTAGAGTATTTTCAGAAGCTCACTATATTTGTTGGAGACTTGCAGTCATCTTTGCAGGTTTACCAGTAAACTAAACAGAATGCCAATCTATCACGTGTGGTCCATAACCTGTGCAGTAATCCTTTAAGCAATTTATCTTGACCTTGTTTCTTGTTTGCTGTTCATTTTTACTTTGATCATGTTTTCCCCATGAAACAAGTAGATAGTTGTTGTCAGGCAGCAGGTCTTTTTAGGATAATAAACATTTTTAGAAGTGGGGGTATCACAGAGATTACTACTTTCAACATGTTACTTAGTACTTTTATAAAGCTGAATATAAATTATAATTAGAACTCCAGTGCAAGAAGAAGTGGTTTGAGTTGAGTGCTGCTTGTTTTTTTATACTTGATTTTGACTGGCATTCCAGTAATGTATTTAAAAAGTAATTTATTTTTTCATGTCTCACAACCTTTCTGTTTCCATCTAGATATTAAGTAAGCTGTCATGTAGCCAATCCATTGAAATATTTTTCTTCTACACTTCATTTTGTCTTGAGTGGACTCGGACTGGCACCCAGGGCAGCATATTTAAAGTCCCAGTTTTTGTGGTTTTGAGCACAGCTCCACCCCTTTCTAGTTGGCCACACCCCTTCCCATTCACCCCACCCATTCATCTCTCTCCTGCAGCCCCCATTTCATTTGAAGTCACCAGCCACCACTGACTAGCTCCAGACATTGTTGGGTGTTAAAGTAAGAGCTCAAGTTATCTTTGGTTTTAGTGGCTATTTTAAATTCATATTCAGCTTTGAGCTTCCTAATGTCTCTTTTAAGCTCTGTATTAGTTTGCATAACTGCGCTCTTAATGTAAGTAAAATTATTTTATAGGCATTAAGCATTTTATAGGCATTAAACAATTTCTTTATTTTGTTATATAATTTATTTATATGGGTATTCAACTAAATAAGTTTGTTTTTAAATTTCTTATTATATTTAGTGCAGACATGGAATGCCTTATGAAAACAAGTATTTAACAGGAAGCAGAAGTCAGAGGCATAAGCAACAGCAATAGAAATGGGATCCATCAGAGGAGGCGGATTATACTATCAAGTAAATGAAGAAGGTTTGTCATTGAGAAATCCCTAACCACAAAGATATTTACAGGGGAAGTACCACCAGTTTTAAAGGAAATGTTCACAGATTTATGGACTGAAGTAATAAGGAAAAATGATACATATGGAAGTGTGTAAGAAGTGGCTGTATTTTAAGGATAAGATCAAGGGTAATGGCCCCTAGTAAGATAGTTAATTAAGTATCTAAATGAGCATTTATAATGTCAAGGAAGTATTAGGCATGCCATCCATTGGCAGTGTAGGCCAGTCCATTTACAGATGGATAGTTTAAGTCCTCCAGTAGAAAGGTACTGGGTTTAATGTGGATTTCAACTAAGGTATTAACAGAGCTATCATGCTCAGAAGAGGACAGCAAGAGTGTTCTATAGGATCATAGAAAGTTACTAGGCTATTGGCCCTGTGGTCGTTACAAGCCTAGCCAAGAATTTAGCCCATGTTCCAACAAGTCAGCACCTGGTGCCCCTGTCCAGCTGTGACACAGGTGGAATCCCAGGGTTGTATTTTCTGTTCCCCATCCAGTTATCCAGGTTGTGCTTAAAATGGGTTAATGACTTGTTTGACATGGACAGGGAGTATAGTGCACAAAAGAGGGAGTCTCTGGGACACAAATCTGTCCTACCAACAAGTCCTATTGATGTCACAGGCCAGGTTGAGGTCACACATGTGGGGTACTCGAGTGGAGCTAGACTTGCGGATATGCAGCAGTCCCATCAAGGTGGGGTCTGAGATTGCTTTGTATGCCAGATAGGGGTCACCTCTGAGTAGTCTGTATAAAACTGAGTAGAGGGACAGGGATTTTAGCCTATCTGTGTAGGGTAGATATTTGAGGCCCTGAATTCTCCTGGTGAGGAACCTATGTGGTCTCTCAAGCTGCTGCATTCACTTTGTGAGGTACATGCTGAAAGGGGCATTTTACTCAATAATGGGTCTTATAAGGGACAAATACAGGGATGTTATGACCTCCTTGTCCCTGGCTGAGATACCTTTATTAATAAGGTGGGCCATATAGAAACCTTTCCATACAAGAGAGGCAATATGGTGGTCAAAAGTCAGCAACCTGGGTGCCCAAGTCCCTCACAGCTGATTGTGTGCTTAGGACCTTGTTATTAATGTGATAATTTGTGGGGACATCACTCTCAACAAAGGGGATGATGATGCATTTTTTGGCATTCCTCTGCAAACTTGGTCAGCCATAGCCAACTGGTTTTGGCCTGCACCTCAGAAAAGTATATCCCAAACAACAGAGGTCCCAAAGACCAGTCCCTTGGGTACACCACTTACTACAGGTCTACTGCTTGAGGTAGCTTCCCCTATTATGACTAGGTGGTTTCTATCAGTGAGCCAGTTTGATACCCATCTGGTAACATATGGCTTGATGCCTAGTTGAGATAGTTTATCTATTATACCCAAGTGGGGAATAGTATCAAAGGCTTTGGCCAGGTCAAGATACATGGTATGTACCATCTTCCTCTTGTCAATGGCTTTGGCGACTGTCTCAAAGAAGTCGACCATCTTTAACAGGCATGACCTCCCCTTGACAAAACCAAACTGTGTAGGATTGAGTGTTTGGAGGTAGTCAATGTCCTTGTTAATGAGGTCCATGATAATCCATTCCATGGCCTTGCAGATCAGGCTAGTTTTGCTGATGGGTCTATAATTTCCTGGATCGGTGGACACTCCACCTTTATGCAAAGGCATGGCAGTGTCTGTCCTCCACTCGGTGGGGACTTAGCCAGTACTCAGTCTTTGACTGAATAGGGTAATTCATCTTATTTAGGGTGATTTGGATATCTAAGGATTCTAATTTAGTGTCCTGTGCTATCTGTTATAATGTGATGACATCACTGAAAAATACTGATACTTCCCCACAACTGAAAATAGGTCTGAAGATATGATATTTACTAAACACAGGAACAGAGGGAGTGTTTTCAATGTTTTGAAACCGTGTCTCTGTAACTTCATTTATATAAATGTGTTCAAATTGCAGGTGAACCTTAAGTTTGGGCATTTTTATTTAGAGTCCTGGCAATGTGTAGAGCCACTTTATTGTGTTTCAAAATCCCATAAGTTCTTCCATTCTTTCTGTACAGTTTTCTGTTTAGCTACTGCTCATCTTTGTAATTACATGTTGGAACACATATTTCCATACTCTAAATCAAGAATTATTATTTTTAGGACAAAGTAATGCAGTCAAATATTGTAAAACTCATCACATGTCCGTGGTGACCATACATCAAGAAATGGCTGACAGCTGTTTTGAAAAAAAAACTTTATATGCATTGATCAAAAGAAAGAGCAGCCTCCTTCATAAATTCATGGATACTCCAATGCCACTGAGTTTTATGAACATTCTCATCTTGCCTGTACCCTCCCTCAGGCAGCACCTCCTTTCTTTAAGAGGCCCATACCCAGTCATTCCTGGAGTAAACCTGTGGGTACCCATCCAGTCATCTAGGTTATGTTTAAACAAAGATAGTTTCACTGCTTAACATGCAGGGTGAGTTGATATCACTGCTTTGTAAGGTGCTGGCTTATAAACCTGTCCCTCCACCATGCTTGGTTTATCTATTGGTGAAGATTTAGGTCCCTTATTCTAGTATTGGTAGAAATATTGGACTTGCTGAGAAACAGGAGGACAAGGACAATTAGGTCCCTAATGGCACAGTAAGTGAGGCAGAGATCTCCCCTCACAAGTTTGTAAGAAGCTGAAAAAAGGGATAGAGCTTCCAGCCTCTGTTGGTACATCAGGGGACATTCGGTCTGTGATGTTTCTGGTTAGGAACCTCTGGGATCTAATTGTTTTATATGTTCAGTTAGGTAAATTACAAAGAGGGAATAAAACTTGATAACTGGACTGATCAATGCTGAGTATAAGGCATTGATTACCTCTTTGGATCTTGATGATACTACTCTGGCAATTAGCTAGGTTAAGTAAAAGAATTTCCTGACAACTTTTGTTACATGATGGTCACATCAGCGGGAGTTATCAACCCAAGTACTTAGGTCCCTGGGTAAAGTTTCATTTTTAGAGGTGTGTTAGCTAGACAGTAATGACGAGAGGAGAGGTTATCAATCAAAAGTGATGGTACTATACTTTTTAGCATTTAGTTTTAGCCCATTTTAGTACACTAAGAATTTTCAATGGCAAATTCATCTGGCAAGGTTTGAGTACCATAGGATGGCTTAACAACAACTCCTAGTTTGCAAACTTTGTTAGCCAGAGGTCTTGGCTTTTCTTTGAGATATGAGAAGTAAATACCAAAAATGAAAGGTCCTATTACTGAGCCTTGAGAGCCATCTCTGGGGAATTTCATCATTTATGATGAAACACTTGCAACACACTCTGTGTGGCCTCTTTCATCCAATTTGCTATCCATATTACCACATTTCGGTTGTTTTTAAAGTATGTAGCTTTTGTATGCAAGCATGAAGAATGGTGCCAAAAAGGCATTGGTCTTGGCAACATGCACTATATACACTGCATGGCCATCATCTACAACCTATGTAACCCTTTTCCAGAAGAAATAGACAGGATCTACCCTTCACAAACCAAACTCTTGGAGGTTAAGTCTAATAAGATTCTTGATATCAGAGTTTATGAAGCAAATTACAAACTGTCATATGACTTCACAGATGAGGCTTGTAAGGCTTTGTTTGTTTATGTCTTTCAGCTTTTCCCGGTTAGGGGTCGCCACAGCGGAACTCCGGTCCGCTAATGATTGGTAGTTGATTTTTACGTGCCAAGTTACCAGCCCTGACGCACAACCTTCAACGAAGGTACGCCCATTCACACATGTCTCCACGCAGAAGATGCTCTAGCTGAGAATCGAACCGGACAGCGTCTTACTTTGAGGCGACAACGCTACCGCAGCAACACCACCTTGTAAGGCTAATAGGTCTAATTACCTGGATCAGTTGTAAGACCACCCTTATGGAATGTGCCATTCTTCAGAGACAAAACCAGTAGCTAAACATAAGTTAAACAATGAGGACTGTGTCTGCATGGCATGTTTGACACTGTTAATTAAACAACCAGGTATATTATCAGGTCCCATACAGTAAGTATTTTTGGTCTTGGTTAGCACTTTCAGTAAATAATCTAGAGATAATTGGGAAGTAAGGGATTCAGATATTTCAGGACTTTGAATACAAGTTTCAGGGGTAAAGCTGGCACTACATTTGTTTGCAGGTATTTTGGCAATGTCAGTTGAGTCATACTCGGAGGCCCCATTATGAACAAGTTTTGAGCAATATAGGCTATTGTCAGAAGTGTGGCTAGGGCAGGGAGAGAGGGGCAACACCACCAGGAGCAAAGTGTTGAGGAGGGGCACCATGCAACAACCCCAATCTCTCTCTTTAGTGCAATAACAGCTTTTCAAAGCCAGTATTGCATTTGAGGTCAAACCTGAGTTTTGTACAGGCAGGATACAAACTGTAGCAACTGCTTGTTTCATTTGAAGCAAGCAGTTTGCTGCAGTTTAAAAGAAGATTTTTTTTAAATAAAATGCATTGAAGGAGGGTCAGGGCAGAGTATAGAAACGGGATCTTAATGGCTTGGGCAGGAGGGAGAGGGGGAGTGTTGTGCTTCTAGCCACTTGCTTGGTGTGCCAGTACAAAGAACATCCTTTTTTTCTCTTCAGTGGAAGATCTGGGGGAGACCTTTTTTTCTCTTCAGTGGAAGATCTGGGGGAGACCATGAATCTAACTGGAATAAGCTGGCTTAATACAGTAAAATGTTTTTTCTCTTTTCTCTTTTGCTCTTAAGTTGAAAAAACTGGGGAATTTTTAAAGTCTGCCAACTCATTACACTCCCAGAAAATATGTTCCCAATTACCTTTTTCTTCCCCATCACACCTCCAACATTTGCTATCAAGCTGAGAAAAAATTCTTTGTAGTTTACTTAGGGTATAAAAATATTGGCATAAACACTTCCAAACAAAGACCCTAAATCTTCTTGGCTTTGTTGCATATTTTGGGGAGATACGTACACCCCCAGCTGTTTCTTTGTGCATTGTTTATCCAATCTGTCTTCCTCACAATCCTTTCTAACCTCCTCTTAATTAATTCTTATAGTTATCATGCAATATTTTATATGCTCTACTAATTATTCCTTTTTTAACAGGAGCTACTGTTCTAGTTTCTAGTAAAAACTCTACCAGTGCTGGTATCTTGTTTAGGATCCCACTATTTCTTTCTCTTTGCCTATACTCTGATATCAGTCATTGATAGGGAATGCAGTCTCTAGACTGCAGTCCAAAAATTCTTAGCCTCTTCCCATTCTATTACCTGCCCCTTTCAAATTATTTGCTCCCAATACATTGGTTCTTTTGCCAGTTTTGTCTGATAAATTCCAGCCCCTCTTGCCTATTGTCTGTAGCCCTAATTCCAGTCATCCATATCTGCAGAATCTCATTTCTCCACTCCTGAGTTGGCTTAGTCTCTGCTACTTTATGAATATAAAATTCTGTATGGTTATTGTTATTCTCCTTAAGGATATGCATCCAAAATTCCAGTGTCCCCTTGTTTCTTGGGCGTCCCTTTGTTTCATCATCATCCCTTTTCACTTTGAATTATAACTTTCTATTTGTGCTACATGTATGGGCCTTAACTGTGTAGCTCTGATATACCCCTTCAGATTGGGTAATGTCAAACTGCCTTGCTTTTATTGGAAGAATTAGCTTATTCCACTTGACTCTTGCCATCTTCCCCTCCCAGATAAAATCCTTCAGCTCTTTGTTAACTGCTATCCACAGCTTCTCATTTGGTTGATAAAAAATATGCCTGACCTGTGTATAAAACTAAAGGGACTACAAAGATTTTATCTGATTGCATCTTGCTTCTGGCATTAAATTTGTTTTGAGCCTAATGTTGAATAGTATCTGTAGGGGCTCTGACAAGTCATGTTTCAGACTAACCAGTAGGTGGCATCATATGCTATCTTACCCCATAGATGTAGTGTTCCTGGCCTTACATAATGCCTTGAGAATCTGTTCTTGAGCTATTTTAGAAATCTGAGTAGATGTAGGCTTTTTATATGAGAATATTGGAGGGGAATGAAGTTGGAGCTGAATTTGTCCACTAGTAAACTGGCTACTTCCTTTGGACATGGGTATGTTGTTATGATTTACTGGTAGCTCTGTGCATTGCTGGGCATTATTTCTGAGATTTCTAATACAGCTAAAGACTATGTGCTTATTTTTTACCTCTGTGGCTATTTACCTCATAGATGGCTTTGGTTGGAACTGTTTACTTGTGCACAGCACTCGGCAGTAAAGGATTCCACATAAGCAGTGGGACTGTTCAAGTTAGAAGGGGTATTTGAATTAAGTCAGGTCATCACACAGTTTTAGTAGATTAGCCATTGCATAGTCCGAATACTAAGGTATTAGAGGATGCTTCTGGCTTCACTTTTAAAGTGAATGAGACTAACTTGTGGTGCATCTTTACTAGGGAGGGGGTTATAGTAGGTGAGGACCAGAGCTTTCCCATAATGGTAAGGACCAAGTTCAGGACTTTATCTCACCTGGTTGGGGTATGGGCTAACTGGTCCAAAGAGTTTGTGTTTATGAAGTCCAGAATTCCCTGGGATTACATATTTGAGGATGTGAGTCTTCCAGTTGATGGTGAAATAGTTGAAGTCTCCTTGGAGAATGGTGTTTTTATCTTAATACATATGGACTCCATACTGGTTAGGTATGATGTATGATGTATGTGCTATGGGTGACAGAGAGGGTCCTGGCTAAGATAAGGGATTTTGTATAGTAAGCTGGACATGGAGGAGTTCCAAATTGTTATCCTGTGTAATAAATCTGGAGGTAGGATTTTTCTTTTCTTTAAGAAGACAGAGATACCTTTACCTTTAGATCGTAATTCTAATGTGTTGGACCTCTATAAGTGATAGGCAATGAAGTCCACTATTAATGGAGTGCATTCACTGGTCTTGAACCAGGTCTCTATGACAATGTATATAGCTACATTTTTCCATGGTAAGCAGTGCTTCTAGGGTGTAGAGTTTTTTCCTAGCACTGAGTAGTAATACTTTAATGTTTTCCAGATTCTGTTTAATTATGTTGAAAGCCTTAGAAGGCTGCCTTTGCCTAAAAATGCACTGTGGAGTGGGCAACATTCTAGCCATTATATGGAAGCCTTGGGGACAGAGGTGCAGGGCATCCCTGGCAAAGCAGTTTGGACTGTCTGCCATCTCTTCCCAGGCTGATATTTAACTTTTTATATGTATATAATATATATATATATATATATATATATATATATATATATATATATATATATGTGTGTGTGTGTGTGTGTGTATGTGTGTGTGTGGGGGGGATTACTGAATAATGTCTACACACCACAATGTTGACTGCAAAAACATCAACCACAAAGGCTGACAATGGGAACACCAACAGTCAATTGTGCATGTGCAAATAAAATCCTCACCACAAAAAAACAAACAAAAAAAAAACATCATTTTCTGTGGGGGAAGGGGTCAAGCCCTCCTGCAGTCTCCCATATGGGAGTGCTATGCCCCCCCACACTCCTTGCTAATTAAATATACTAACTTCAGGTTTGCACAATCCCAGGGAAAATGAATATTCCCCCACTCGAGGTCTGCAGAGCTATCACACCTGTCAACCATCTGCATATGTAGACCTACTGATGAATCAGTCATCGAGATTCTGGAGTATCAACGTAATTCAGTGGAACCATATATATATCTTGCCCACTTAGAATGACAACAGAAGCTAAGCCAGTAGGTGAACTCATTTATCTTTTGCTCATATTGTGACATCATGCTTGACAATGGTAGAATACTGCTCAAGGCTAGGTTCATACCTAACTCAGACACATATATTGAGAGCTCCATCATGTATGTTTTCTTATACTTTAGGGAGGTACATCCTAAGTCATTTACACCTGCATGTACAATAACTGAGTCATATGTTTACTTGCTGGTGTGATGTGACAATTCCAGTTATTTAATAGGCAATTGACTATGAGCCTCCTCTTATAGCCTGGTGGGCGGTGTATCAATGTGTCTCATTATATTGTCCACCATGATGAGAATACTGGAGCGTAATATTGTATGGGCTTTTGGACTGGGTCTGTTTGATGCCTAGGTATATATTCCATGTCAAAAATAAGGCAAGTCACAAAAAAAAACAATAATTAAATTGGCAAAAACTTAAATATATCAAAACACAGCTGAATCTAGGTCAACTATAAATGTAATAAAGGATAAATAAAGTACAAGCTTTATGAATGACAGCACTATATATAACATGGCTACTCCTTCAGTTGCTAGAAGGACTTTTAATGCCTAGGTTACTGCTTATGACCTTTATTCAGATTTGTATATTACCATTGAGTTGTTTGAGTGTTTTACTGTGCTCAGACCAGTGCTACCAGTTATATATGGACTACCAAATGGCCATAAAGATTTGCTACAACCGCCAATGCCTCCTATTGTTTCAGGACATGGTTGGATTATTGAGCCAATTTATGTGTATTTAGAACAAGTACTGAGACCTATTTTAGATAAAGTAAAGCATGTTTTAATTGATATAGGTGACTAGTAATACCTATAGCTCCACATCATATCTGCTGGTAACTTTTGATATGAACTCTTTATTTACATCTATTCTGAATGACATTGGCATAGATTTTATAAGCCGCATTTTGGGGCAAGATCATGACTTCAATAATTCTTTTATCAATATTGTATATACTTTACTTGGGATAGTGTTGGAAAATAATATTTTCTGTTGTAGGAATAATGTTTTCCATCAAACTATAGGTGTAGCCATGGGAATACTTATAACAAACACCTATGCTAACTTAGTGTTATATGATTGGGAGTTGAAGTACCTGTTCAGCGATGACATACCATATAACAGGTACATTTTATTTTATGATAGATTTGTGGATGATGTTTTTTGTTATGGGGTGGGGATAAGTGCAAGTTGGATGATTTTAATCATTACGTCAATAACAGTACCAATTTTTTAAGGTTTGATGAACTCTTCAGATATTATTATGAATTGTTTAGCTGTTTGTCTCTTTAAAGGTTAAGGTCACTTACTTGGGACAAAAATATATAAAAAAGAATAGGATATCTGCATCAAACAATTACGCACTCATGATATATCTTTCAGAATATTCTTAAGGGACAATTCTGTAGACTTTCTAGGTTAACTCCCAATGATAATGATTTTATAAGTTTAGCTAAGTCTATGTCTAATGATTTTGTGCAGTGTGGTGATAATACAGAGACTGAGGCAATACTGTCAACTGTTAACACTCTGTGCTCTAGTGATACAAGAACACGATATACCCATGCATGGCTACAGTGACACCTGCTAGTATAGCTCTGACTGTAAATGCTACCATAAGTAATGACATCTGGGAGTAATCCTAGATCTGTTTACTAGATTATAAATGCAATCCGACAATTCTAAAAACGTCACCAGATATTAAGAAAATGATAGGTATGACACCAAGATTTGTTTATAAAAATAAGACAGGTTTGAAGCAGCAATTATACTAGAAAATGGCTTTATGTAAGTCACCAAATAGCACAGGAGTCAGCATGTACCCCTGGTTGAACTGTAATTTATGTCAGTATGTGCTACAAACAGATTCATTTGAGCACCCACTAATTCAAAGCTTATAGAGATGTTGTAATTTTTTCAAAATGTGAGACAATGAATATAGTATATGTAGCTAGTTGTAAGTTTTGCACCTCGTTTTATATGTTGATAAAATGAACAGGAGGTTCAGAGATCATATGGTACAACAAATCAATCATATTAAGAAAATGAATATGAATAATGCGTTAGTTAAATGTGTGTCGCACAATGGAGCTGAGCACACCTTTAAATTCTCTGTTTTACAAATAGTGTGTCAGGACACTAAGTGTAAAGAGTCTGTATAATTAATAGGTTAAAAGCAACATAGTTTCTGGGTCTGAATGAGATGGGTCTATATTAGGTCGTCAAAATGTTATTCCAGCGAACACCTATTCATCGAGAGAGCAGAGCAAATGGACAACTACAGAACTCTAACCTTTTCTCCACTGTAGTGTGATCTCGGAGTTTATATATATATATATATATATATATATATATATATATATATATATATATATATATATATCTATGGCCGAAGCCCCCCACTTGGGTGGGTTCAAGTCAACTACAAATTGTGCTTCGGACAACTATTTTGTTGCCCTTAGTAAATTCAGCATGTCGCTGACATGATTTTTGCTGATTAGGGGTCAATGAGGTCGCCGGAATAACATTTTGGTGAACTAATATAGACCCAATGAGACTATCTTTAAAAATTACCTTATATTCAAGAATGTTACATCACTAATCATGTGATTTTTATTTTATATTTAACTGGAGTTCTGGTAATGCTTATTAAGTATTTGACAAAGCATTTTTTTACATGAAAGCTTGGACTTCATATGTCTTTTATTAAATTTATAGTTTTTGTGTATTTAGCTGTGTTTTGGTATATATTACATAGTCGGTGCTGCCTGTGATGTGTGTTTGTGAATTTGCTAGGGTAATCATCTCTTGATTTACATTTAAGAGGCCTTTGTGCTTTAGATATATTACTTCTTAAGAACCTCAGCATATGTATGTCTATGTGTTCTGAGAGTGTCTGAGATTGTCTTATTGTGGCACTATGTAGTGCTGCTAGCCTGCTTGCTATTTGCATTGACTTCATGAGTGAGAGCTTAGTCTCCAGTAATATTACATAACTGCATCTCTGACACTGTGGCAAACTTTTTAAGGAGCAAGTAGTTTTCAGTTAACATGACAACTGCTTCATTGTCTCAAGATGCCCATTTCAACCAATTTGGCTGCAGAGACAGCTGGAAAGTGCAGATCTATGGCTCCAATTATTTACTACTGTGGTCTGGAGGGGGAGTAGCATCTAAGAGAATAGGAGTTGCCTGACCGGAGTACTGCCCATTTAAAAATGCACAGTACATGTCAACACATGAAGAGGAATGAGACGCTTTCCACAGCTACTTATTATTAATTACACTAAGAATTCCTAGAGTAGGTTATGTAGAGAAAGTTATGGTTCTAAGTACCTGCATTTATAGAGTTTATACAGCACATGGTTAAATGCAGCTGTGTATGATAAGCAGTGCCATGCAAATATGAGCAACTTATAACAACACAGAAATAAAAAAAAAAACATTCAACTGGGCCCACTGTCCAATAACAAAACTGCACAATTCAGGGTTCTACATGCAATTAGAGGCCTAGAAGGTTAGATTAGAGGATGGGAGGTTGGCATAATGGTTAAGGTACTTACCTTACACATGTGAGGTGCAGGGTTTGAGCCTCACATTAGGTAATTGGCTAGGCTTAAATGGCCTACAAGAGCAGTTAGCTTGGTACTAGTCTATGAACCTAGAAATGGCTGTTTTTCCTCTTTTTTCACTAGAGTTTAAACCAAAGCAACTCTGTCTCAGACTCAAAACAGGTGCATAACTGTTTCAGTAACTTAGTTGGAAATGCAAAAAGTACATTTCCTAGGTGTTTAGGTGAAGAACAACTTAAATCAGTAGTGTTTGAGCAAATGAACACAGTGGTGTGCAAACTTTGCCACCTTAAAATAGCACAAAAATTCAAAAAAATTCAACTGAGCTCACTGGCAAATAGCAAAACAACACAATTCATGGTTCTACTAGCAATCAGAGGCCTAGCAATGGCTTAGATCTTCCAGTCCTCTCACTACAGTTTAAACTAAAGCAATTCTGACTCAGATCACAATAAATATCAATAGTATCCTTGAGAAGATGGAGTTTGAATTTACTAAACAATTTAAGTAATTTCTTTGTTTTGTTGTATAGTTTAATTAATCCTTAAGAAACATATATGTAGTCAAACACACATTGGTTTGAGTACATTTACCCTTGACCCCCTAAATGAATGTCAGTCAATGTACAAACTAAATATGAATTATTATCAAGTGAGGCCAACTTGCCCTTAGAACATTATTAAAAATTAAATATTGTTTCAATGGAAGACCTGTAACATAATTTACACACATCATGAGTAGGTGACTTTCTAGTGAAAAATATATCCAGCCATCTGCTTAGGAAGAAAATTAGATATCAACTGGGGAAGACCTGGACTTAAATAATCCCCAGTGCATCTAAAACAGAGCATTAAAAGAAGAAAAGGGCATAACCCCAAAGAAAAGAAATTCCAGGGTGATGGCTCAAGAAGGCACGTGACTAGCATCTGGTATCTATCAATTTCTCTATACCATCTAAAACTGGTAAAAAGACGACTAGCCAAATAGATGAATTACTTAAAATGGCAAAGTTACACATCAGAGGGTCAACAAGTTCATTTGTAGGGATGCGAACTAAGTCTATTTCATGTTTCATAAATATTAACTTTTACTTCCATGTTTTATAGCTGAGAAGTTTTTAGCAAATCAGTAAAATTCTTTGTGTGTGTGTGTGTGTGTGTGTGTGTGTGTGTGTGTGTGTGTGTGTGTGTGTGTGTGTATTGAGGGGATGGTAGCAATATCGAGGCTCCAATCACTTTTCATACTAGTTACTAGAGCTTGAGAAAATTTGGGGTGCATGTATACATTTAAAAGTATTTCACAAGGGGCAGCTATTTCAGCCTTATTTTGAAGTCTTGAAAGAATTCCAAGACAGGTTCTTGAATGTGGTAAATGGGAATCTGCCCATTTTTCTTACAAATGCAGGTAAGGACTAAGACAGCTACCCTTGTGGGCCATTTAAGTCTAACCAATTTCCCTTTCAAAGGTGAGAATCAAACCCTGTCCATTGTGTTTGTAAGGTCCCCAATGGAAGAAGGGAGAGCTGAGTTACAAAAAAAAAAACTAAGCAACCAGCAACTGCCACAAAGGTGTACAATCAAAATAAAAAAGGAAAATGAAAACATTTAAGAAATTGAATCACAACTAAAGTAAGCGAAATTTCAGACAGAAATAAGTGAATCATACTTTCATTCAGATTATGAACGATTTTAATCGTAGTAGTGATAGCTATATTTTTAAAGGTAGACATATTTTCATAAGAGGTTAATCATTAGTGATTTATATCTAGAATAACACTGGGGTACTGAATCACTTTGGACCTTAAAAATAAATATGTACAGGCTGTATTACTTAGACTGTGAATTTCAAAGTCATATTTTTCTAGATTTATAGAAAGGCACTTTGTAGCAGTTCTTCACCAATTGCTAAATGCTTAGTGAATATTTGACTATAATGAGCAGCACTGATAATGTTACCTTGTAGACATCTTAGTCTTCAAAAAGGGGAGTGGAAAGTGCAATAATAAGGTGACCATGTGGCACTTTCATAAATGCCTTATGCACAGAAGTTTTTTTTATGTCACAGACCATGTTAGAAGCCTTTTTGGGTATTGTATTATTGAAAATGGATAGATAGAATTAAACTTATCAATTATCAGCTCTTCGGGTTAGCAGTGATCAATACTGCATATAATTATGATAAATAAGAAAATAAAAAAAATCAGTATAAGCTCATATGTGTACATGGATTACAAGATTCAGACAGAAGGTTGGAGATTTCACAATTAGGCCTCCACTGTGAAGACAGTGATACTTACATAATGTATCTTCAAGAGATATTAATAATGAAGATAGTTAATCCTAAATTACTGCTACTCTGGGAGATTTTTCCCAAATTTGGGAAGTAAGGCATACGAAACAATAGTTTGATAAGCAAAAAGATGGAGGCACTTATAAATTGAAAAACTAAATGTTTTAATCTATGAAGTGCCTTGGCATTACAGAAGCTAGGAAGAAATAAAAACTATTAAATAGCTTAAGAAGGCAGCTTGATGGGATAAGAAAAGTAAAGAAATGGATTTAGTTATGGACACTGTACAAGATAAGGCATTACAACATTTGTTTAAGAGAGTCAGTAGAAAACTAAGGGTATTCAACCAACTAATGATACTGGTTGAAGACTGTGAAAACACTATTTCAAAGCTGTATAATATAACCTTACTTATTTAATTTATATGTTGGTTTCTTCACCTGAAATGCTGGTTTATACAAATCTAATGCTGGAACCAAAAATGTCAGGGGAAATATTGACAACAATAGATATGCAGATGATTCAATTCTGATGGCTGAAAGATAGAAGAGTTGAAGAGCCTACAGAAGAAGGTGAGATTAGAAAATGCAACATCTGGCTTGCTGCCCAACATCAAAAAGCTAAATTAATGTCCTCTAGTCTTATAAAGTCAATGCAAACAGATGAAGCTCAAAGATTTCTGTAGATGGTGATTGTAACTATGAAATTAAAAAAAATTGCTTCTAAGAAGAAAAGCTATGGGAAATGTGGATGAGATTTTAAAGAGCACAAGCATCACGTTATCATTAAAGGTCCATACAGTCAAACAGATGGTTTTCCCTGTAATAACGTGGCTGTAAAAGCTGGACTTTTAAGTAAGGCTGCTTACTGCAAACTCAAGACTTTTGAACTGTGGTGTTGGAGAATGTTTTGAGAATTCTACGAATTGTAAGAATATCAAATCAATAAAGACTTAAGA